>NC_054542.1:2438449-2745949 GCF_017654505.1 Polyodon spathula
GTAATGTTTTAGCTTTTGTGAAAATGGGCTGTCCCTCATTTGACAGATTATTTATTTATTACCCAAATTCCATCCCTGACATGTCTTCTCTTGCAGATCAGTTTCAGTCACAATGGAAAGGGCCCTTCTCGCAGACTTAACACAGCCCATATTACTGATTTTTCAAGTCTCACAAGATAACTCTACGCGAAACTCTGGAGAATAGACTTTCCATTAAAAATTTCTCAGAGGACAGTAATCCCGCTTTACCTATGATGGCTGTATACTCTAGTGACAGCGTAAAGGCAGGTGTTTAAAATTCTGTTCAACCTCTTTTTCCCAGTGCAATCACTATTTTCCTTTCAAACCAAGAGTCACGGGAGAGTGGTGACGTTGTAAGAGAGTGAGTACACAGCTGCAGCCTAAGTGTTCTAATTGACTAGCAAGTAGCGAAGACATGGGAATGGGTAAGTGTCCCAGCTTCTAGGTCACAGGCACATGTCTCAGTATGGACTCCACTAGGTGGGTTGGAGGGCAGGCTGGTCGGGGAGGTGGTGAAGGTGGTCCCATTGCCTCCTCCTTCGGGAGTGGAAATTCTGGCAGCAGTGTGGAGCACTCCAGCAATGGAAATGCTGGCAGCGGTGCAGGGGACTGTAGCCATGGCCACGCTGGCAGCGGTGCAGGGCACCCTGGCAGTAACAATGCTGGTAGTGGTAATGCTGGCAGCGGTGCGGAGCACTATGGAGGTGTAGCTGGCAGTGGTACGGGGCACTCCAGCAGTGGCAACAATAGCACCTTCGGACATGCATCTGGCAGTGGTCGTGCTGGTCTCTCTTCATCCTTGAAGGGGGCAGCACACCTTTAATGCCCGAGTTTTCCACAGGTGAGGCACCATTCCTTGTCATTGAGGTAGAAGTCAGAGATTCCTGTCTCCAGCTTTAGGGCTGACAACGCTGAGCACTGGCTGTGGGGATGCTGTTTTTCCTGCTCTTGGAGGGGGCAATTGACCACAAAGTGCCTTGACTTCCTGCAGCCGAGACACCAACCTAAGGCCTTGAGAGCGATGAGGTAGACATCTAAAGCCACTCTCCCACAGCACTGGGAAGGATGGGGAATCTACCTTTGGCGTTTAGAGAGCCTTCAGGCAGAGACATTCCTCACATAACCACCTCCTTCCCAAAGTTGGCCTCCGTGAAGAGGAGGTCTGCCCATGGGAACTCCCCATAAACATGCTCATGGAGCCTCTTCTGCCTCCAACTGGCGCTGCTGCTCATCCACGCTTCCTTTTCCATTTTTTTATTTAATAAACCTGCAGTTCTTGTCCAAGTCTCCAGGGGCTCTATCTCGCTTCAGACACCAAGAAGCCGAGGTTAAGCACTAATGCACATGTATATTTAGAGAACAGACACATCAAAGCACATTAACAAATACACAGGTGCAGTGGCACACACACCTTATACCGGCAGGGCAAATTCAGCTACTAAGAATTTGAATTGTTAAATGAATGCCGCGTTGACGTATATGATGTTCAGGTAGCACTGCAATGTGATTTCAATCAAACAGTTCCTGGAGATTAGTTTCATTTTTTTACTTACATTCTAGTCTTCCTGTGCACACACTACTGTACACCCTAGCTATAACGCCCTCATAATAACAAATTTTGCCCCTGGACCCCATATAAAAATAAAAAAATATATATAAACACGCACTGTCAACATCCTGGTCTGTACGCGTAGGATGCCACCTTCACAGTGAAATCAACTCTTTTGTCTTAATAAAAAGCATGCGTTATGTAACTATGCCTCTGAAGCAAAGCAAAATTGAGTATAGAAGAAACAACAACAAAAAACTTGAGGATCTGATTCACTTTTCACGTCTGGGTGATCTGAAATAAAAGATGATGAACCGCTCGATATTACGAACAAAAGGCTTGGACCCCAACAATTATAGCTAGGCTGTACTTTGTTTTGAACAAAAATAAATATATATTTTGTATGACATAAAATAACTATTAATAATAATAAAAAAAAAACTTCAGATGCAAGTATGAGTTCACCTCATCATGCTTCAGTGCCCCTTCCTGGATCAGCGCCAGATAAGGGCAGGTGGAGACGACCCAGGCTGGGCCTCACCTCCAGGATTCAGTAGCTTGGAAAAATCTGCTGCTGAGGTTTGGCAGATTTGATTTGGGTATTTCAAAATGAGAAATAAATGACAGAAGATTCATAGGATCTTCTCTATTTTTTCCTATGGTTACTACAGTAATTAGCTAAGTAACGAAATGCTGACATTTAAAATTTCCACAGGATGCACACATTTTATTTTTCTTTAATAAATATTTTAATAAAACTATATTGTCATTTTAGAACACGTGAATATGTTTGCAATGATAAATTATGAAGGTTTACCATCATTAAGAATCATTCATCCACACAAACCAAAATATATTCATCTTTCAATGAAGGATCCCACAGATATATCAAACGTCTACATTCACATTTTTTTAAGAGCTGATGTGCTTTCTTGAGTTGTTTCCTAGAAAGATGCTTCTCCCCTTGGCTGCTTCTAGAGTCCAGCAATCATGACACAGCTGGCCTGGAAAGTAATGGTACAGTGCTGATGAAACCAACCACCAGCAGCGTCTGCCTCATGCACATTGCCTTTTTTTCAATATCTTTTGTCATCTACGTCTTGAATTCACCTCTCCAGCAGATAGTCGTTGCAGAAATCCTAAGGAAAACCTTGAACTGTCTGTATAGATGCCTGAACTAGACAGACTTTTTCTGCTTTTTGCGTTCGCTGAATTCCTCTGCCATGTGCACAGCAGTAGTTCCACTTTCTCTCTGAAGAAACTCAGTCAGCGTATGCAAGATTGGGTTGAGGGCACTGTTGATTGGGAGTATGAATAGCTCCACCCATGAAGTTATTGTTCCTGGATGAATAAAACAAACAAAAAATACAGTGAAATAGGATAACGAGACCCGAGTACAGTTTCAATAAGACTTATTTCCCAATATAAAGATACAGGATATATACAGTAATTATCCAAGCCCACCGTTTTGAAAATTAGCACTTATTGCACTTCATAAATGGATTCCTTTAAGTCTGAAACTGGAGAATGTACAGTAAGATAAAACTAGCACTTTAGCAAGGTCATTTTAGATTATATGCAAAGTAACCAGCAGCTCTCACGCAATTTGCACATCTGCAAGTTCATATCAGAAATAACTGGACTGAAACACATACTGTGGTGGATTTTATATTAGTGTGCATCAAGACTAAAGTGCATTTAATATCAGTGGTATCAAACTATGAAGGCCACATAGTGTACCCTGCACATAAAAAAAACAAAAAAAAAAAACAACATTTAAAAAAGTAATCGAAATCTAAACTCACCTGCAGGCCACATAACCCCAAACCAAGGGATGTATTTATTCTTTAAGTCAAATTTACAAAGCTAATTTATAAAGTTAAGAATGCCCTACTCACTGTACCTTAAGAATTGGTAATATATAACAAACTTTATTAATCAACGTTAAACTACAACACTATTGGTTCTGAGCTGATAAAAAGAGACAAAATGAGTCAAAATGTACTCAGATTTGGTTTGGGTTTTTCAATGTTACTAATGGCTACTGCTAAATATGCAATATTTATACATAGACGTACGCATATATGTGGTTTAATTACCATTATATATCGTAAGTAACCCATATTTTACTGTAAAGGTTATGTATTTAATTTTCCTGGAAATGCAAAAATACTTGTAAATCAAAAAATGTGTCAGTTGTAAGTAGGTAAATACCTAAGGCAGGCATGTAGTGTTATTACATATCATTTGAGGGGTGGGGTGATGTAATGGCTTTGTCTTGGATCAAGATGGATCAAGGTGTAGGACAGTGCCTTATTTAACGCTTAAGTCATAAGACAAATTTGCTTTTTTTTATATAATTGTAAGTTTCCCATGCATTTTCATTCCATTCATATTGCTTGTGTTTATATTTTCATATGTTTATTCACGCGTTACCAATTTTAGTTGTATTTTATTTATTTGGGGAAATGGACCAATCTATTGTTTCTGAAATAATGGATTACCTCACCAAAAAGGAATACCCACCTGGAGCAACATAATAAGAAAAATGAACCATTCGGCGGAGATGTTGTAAATTTGAGATTATTGGTAAGTAACTCTTATTTCTAGGTTATGACACAGTTGTTTAATTTGTTGTATTTAGACATCTGACATCTGAATAAGATTGAATGCAATTGTCTTTTCAGATAGCAAACTACACTATCGTCGTAAGAATAAAGGTGGTGACAAAAAGCCTGCTAAAGTTGTTGCCTCAGCAGAAGAAGCAAGGGACATATTTGCAGAATTTCATGGGAATGCAATAGGTGCCCATTGTGGTTTTTTAAGACCACAGATGCCATTTCAGGGAGATACTACTGGCCCAACATGACCTCTGACATTGGAAAATGGGTAAGTGCTTTGTGATAAGACATTCTCATAAGTCAGACCACAACCAAAAATGTGTTTGTTATGCTTATTAAGCTTCGAAGCCATAGGCACCTATTGTTATTGTTCTGATTATTATTATTCTGCCATATCTGCTAAATGGCCATAAAATGGGTATTTGACCCACAAGAAAAATGAAGGCCATATTTCACATGGTATGGCAGCCATATTGGATTTTGTGACAAACTGATATTTTCAAGTCTTCTTGTCAAAAATGGCTAAAGGTAAAGCTCTGAAACTTGTTGCACAGAGTCGCCTACAATAAGATTTTTTCAGGAGTCAATTGATCAACTGGTTTGGCGGCCATATTAGATTGGCCAAAAATATTCAAAGATCTTCTCTGGAACCATTATACCGATCGGTACATAAATTGGCACACATACTTATGGCCGGGTCCTGTTTAAAATTTGTTCAAGGCAAGTCGTTGCAATAAAAAACATGGCTGCCACAAGCCAACCAAATTTCAGCTATGACTGGTCCTAATGCAAAACTAGCTAATAACTCCCTAGAGAGTCCAGATACTGGTATGGATACTATGTAACACATATGGGAACACATTTATGCTTTATCAAAACATTTCAATGACCATGACCTTTGACCTCTACTAAAGTTCAATTGTAAAACATGCTTATTACTCCATAAAGATTGCAGATATATGCAAATATAAAAACACATAGCTGCTCTATCAAAAATTAATCTAGATGGTGATCATTGGTCACATAATGGACATTGATCTATAACAAGCAATGCACTTAAATTTCACAATAACACCTTGGAAGCCGTAAAGTTGCTCGCAACTCTAGTTTAGGATTTGTTATTGTATTATATTTGCATTATTTTGAATTGTTTTAATGTTAAGCGTTTTGTGAAGATGGCCCACTTTGAAAAGCACTAAATAAAATTGATATTTTTAACATGAAACTTTTTTTTAAAATTTTGGGTATCCCAATGCCCTGAGTGTCAGAGGAAGAGGCCGACAGTGAAGGCTCCAACAACTTATACACCAATACAGGTATGTTTTGTTTGATTTTCATTCCATCAATACATTAAATAAAATATTTGTTATTTATATGAGCCTGTTTATTTCAGGTAAATGAACCATAGGAGCTGGTCGGAATGGATCTAATAGGTAAGCTTACTAAAACTGAAAGGGGCCATGAGTGCATATGTACTGTAGTCAATTACTTAATGAAATGGGCTGTAGCATTTCCTCTCCAAATAAAATCTGCTGCTGAGGTCTCAGACTGCATTATCAAAATATTTTATCATTTTGGATCACCGAAGTGCATACTGACAGACCAGTGGAGAGAATTAAAAAATTAGGTATATTATGTACTATTTATTTAAATCTGTATTAAACATGAAAAGTCTGAATAATTGTATAATGTTTTATTTATATTTATTGTAGACTCCATCTTATGCGAATTTCTCAACATAAAAAGAAGTCTGTCTACACTCTACCATCCACAAACAAATGGACAAGTTGAAAAAAATGAACTCAACAATACAACGGTAGGTTTTGGTCTGCCTATGGTAATATTTAACTCAAGACTGTATTTACAGTATAATCGTAAATCTCGAAAACTACTCACTTCTAAATCTTTTGTAGTCATTTTTGTATTACTTTAGTATAAATACATGTTAATTTAGATTCAGGATGTTGTTTTTTTCTGACTTTATGTGAACGAAATTTGCCCGTTTTCCCATCGGAAATAGTGATATTTTGAAATATCACTGTCCTGGTCACAAAAGCAAAGTTTGTGGGGAATAATAGCCATTTTCTATACTTTTGAGGCATAAACAATTAGGAAATAACACTTACTACCCAGGAACAAAAAAAATAAATAAAAATATGTTACACGGTGTAATTTGCATGGCAAATTGAGAAGTACAAAGCTGTTACCAAGACATTTCCCCAACTACCTGTACTTTCTGTGTTCTCCTGGGTGGAGACATCACCACTTTCTGTGTTCTCCTGGGTGGAGACATGAGGGACACCTTTGTATTCCTGAACTTACCTGCACTTCTGGTGTTCTCCAGGGAGGGAGATATTACCCTGACTTACCTGTGGTTCCTTTGTTCTCCTGGGAGGGAGACACCACTTCAGCTTACCTGTGTGCTCACCATTCCAGTTCTCTGGGCCAAGGAAGTCAACAGCCAGGTCCAAACGAGAACTGTAGTCCAAGGGGGTGATTCTGAACCTGCTAATTACTCCATAACTCTCTAGTGTAGAGAGTGTCGAAAAAGTTAGCTAGTTATCAGTCCATAAAGGACGAATAGCGAACTGTCAAAATGTTTAAATATTTGTAAATAAAAATCCAAAATTAGAGGGCACTTCCCAGTATTTAGAGAAAGATGTTTATATTTTTCTTTTCAAGAAAATGGTTAAGATAAATTCTACTTTTAGGACTTTTATCAGGAAAAAGGATGGACAATATCCAGATGGGAATACTCCACTATTCCTCTTCCAAAACAGGAGGGTATTGTGTCTTGTGGGGTATTTGTTTGCAAGGTAATATTTCAAACACTTGCCTCCTGCCAGGACTGTGTTGTTTTTTTTTAAATAACATAATAAAGTAGTACATTGCTTTTAAACTTTAATTTTATTTTTAGAAACAGTCACAAATTATTTTATACTAAATTGTCTTCCTGGTAGTTCATCCATTAACCTTTTTTTCTAAATGTTTTGGACTTTTTATCCAAAATGTCTCGCATTTCAGTTTGCAGAATACATTTTGAAAGAGGAGCCAATCTCATTCCAAGAGAGCAGAGCTGCAATTACAAATTTGTAATGAGAGATTGCTCACACATTAATAAATACATGTTTGAAATACTTGTTTGTATTTATATTTAATCCAGATGCTTAATTTTCATGTGTATAATACAATTTTTATAATTATATGCAAAAAGATTCAAAACAATAGTGATTGAATACAAACATGTATTTTCTTTAACTACAAGTTGTGTTCAAATTCTAACTGTTCTGTTTGGTTCCTTAGTAAAAGGTGTTCGATATTCTATATAAGGAGGGGTTCTGATTTCAGAATGTTATGGGTTCTGTATGTTTTTTTGTTTTGTTTTTAATCCTCCCCCTACTTGTTCTATATTCAATTCCGGAACCAGTGACCACTGGTTATCACTTTTGAGATTTGTGTTTTAATTATGCCAGTGTCTAGTTCTGATACCTTTAATACACAACTAGTTAACTCACCCCAATATTAAAGTTTCACCCCCACTAGTATGCTTGATTTCTATACATTCACCATGATTTACACATTATATATGCTAACTTCGATTTTGTTAGATTGACAAGCTATCTTATGTAGTGCTTACAAAAAGATTTCTGGTAGACTAAATGTATTATGCCATATGCTTAAATCTGGTATAGTTGTTTTTTTTTTTTTTTTTCACATGTACACTCTGCCTGGCAAAATTGAATCATTTTTTAATGCACCCAATAATGCACAATATGAAAATTATGCCAGTGTCTAGTTCTGATACCTTTAATACACAACTAGTTAACTCACCCCAATATTAAAGTTTCACCCCCACTAGTATGCTTGATTTCTATACATTCACCATGATTTACACATTATATATGCTAACTTCGATTTTGTTAGATTGACAAGCTATCTTATGTAGTGCTTACAAAAAGATTTCTGGTAGACTAAATGTATTATGCCATATGCTTAAATCTGGTATCCTCTAAACATTTGTAATCTAATACTGGAATCCAATTGCATTTAGAAAGAATGGCAGGGGATACAAATATTTCAGCTTCCCAGCACTGTGAAAAACAAAACATGATTTAATATCTCAGCATTTATTTAGTTTTTTCTGCTTTACATTTTGCATGTTTCCCAAATTATATTTGGCATCCCCTGTCAGTTTAATTTTACCTTTGAGAAGATGGGATGCCAAATATTATAGTATACCAGCTACAATATTTGGCATCCCCCTTTGAGAACACAGGGGATGCCAAATATTATAGTGTACCAGTTATAATATTTGGCATCACCCCCTTGAGAACACAGGGGATGCCAAATATTATACTATACTATACCAGCTATGTGTTCTCAAGGGGGGGTGCCAAATATTATAGTGTACAAGCTGTAATGTTTGGCATCCCCCAAGAAAAAAGGCTGTGGTATCCTAAGGAACAGTGTCAACACATATCACACACACTGTCTGATCCTAATTGATAATTGATACATATTGCACAAAAAAAAAAAATAAATAAATTAAAATAAAATACTAAAGTTTTTTTTTTTTTTTTTTTTTAGCTTAAGCGGGGAACCCGGAATCAACATTGTTCAATTGAGGAACCTCTTATAATAAGTCCTTTTAATCATTTACTGTTAACTGGAAGTAGCAGCACACAACTACAGTATTGAAGCATGTACATGGATTCAGCAACACAGATTGATTGTTACCTGCATGTTACACTATTTTTTTTTATTGAGAACACAATGGTTTAAAGTTTATACCGTGTATGACATAAGCATAATAAGATTATTTGTATATGTATTTAAAACCCAATGGGTTAAACACCAACGATCTAGATTTAGCCAAACTAATTTATACAAGTGGCACAATAATTTGAAAAGTTAAGTTAATAAATGTGTCTGTTGTGTAGTTACCTCTGTAACCTGTTTTTGTATTTTTACTGGAAGATAAAAACAACACAAGATAATGCTTTTTATTCTGACGATATTTACGTTATTATCGTACTGATGGATGGAAGAGCATGCACATTGAAATGCGAGCACCGAGGTTTTGGGCTGCAATGTGTAATCGCTGGAACAACTAACTGGAAACTTAACATTCACTGGTTAAACCAATGCACGTGGTCGCGGTCAGTTCCAAGTAAAGCTCGTGAACGTGTGATGTCGCAACGCGAAGCAATCAGGCGCCCCCAGGTCAGATCACAACTAAAAATGAAACTGTGCATACGGCAATCAGTCAGGGGATGCAGAAGTCAAGGGGTGCAGAATTCGTCATAACACTGGCAAAAAGCAATCTCTGTGCCGGTCCTGAAACAGCTTTTTCTCAATGTAAACTGCAATGGCATCACTGACAAAGCATTTTGCATTCAAGGTGGGTTTTTTATTCCAAGTAAACACAATTTCTTGTTACGCCACATGTTCATAGAAGAAATAAATCCAACAAAATGGCAAGTCACCCAGGCAGTAATTGGTCCGAAAAAAAGGCTGCTTTTGACCATCAGAGCAGAATAAGAGATCCATTGGCTCTCAAAAGTATTAACCCCCTTGGACTTTTCCACATTTTATTGTGTTACAACATGGAATCAAAATGGATTTAGTTAGGAGTTTTTGCCCCTGATCAACACAATAAAAGTCCATCATGTCAAAGCGAAAAATAAAATCTACTATTTGTTCTAAATTAATTACAAATACAAAACAGAAAATAATTGATTGCATAAGTATTCACCCCCTTGAGTCAATATTTTGTAGAGGCATCTTTGGCAGCAATTACTGCCATGAGTATTTGTATAAGTCTCTACAAGCTTTGCACATCTGGACACTGCAATTTTTGCCCATTCTTCTTTGCAAAATTGCTCAAGCTCCATCAAGTTGGATGGGAACCTTTGGTGAACAGCAATTTTCAACTCTTTCCACATATTCTCAATTGGATTGAGGTTCGGACTTTGACTGGGCCACTTCAGGATATTGACCTTTTTGTTTTTAAGCCACTCCAGTGTGGCTTTGGCTGTATGTTTGGGGTCATTGTCCTGCTGGAAGATGAATCTTCTCCCAAGTCCCAGGTCTCTTGCAGGTTTTCCTCCAGGATTTCTCTGTACTTTGCTTTGTTCTTTGCTCACAAGCTTTCCAGTCCCTGACGTAGAGAAGCATCCCCATAGCATGATGCTGCCACCACCATGCTTCATGGTAGGGATGGTTTTCTCAGGATGATGTGTGGTGTTAGGCTTGCGTCAAACATAGCGTTTAGCTTTGAGGCAAAAAAGCTCTATTTTGGTCTCATCAGACCATAAAATCTCCTTCCACTTGGTCTCACACATGCCGTCTGACAAACTCTAGCCAAGATTTGATGAGAGTTTTTTTTAACAATGGCTTTCTTTTTGCCACTCTCCCATAAAGGCCAGTTTTGTGAAGCACCCTGACTATTGTTGCCATATGCACAGTGTCTCCCAGCTCAGCTGTGGAAGACTGTAACTCCTTTAGAGTTGCCATAGACCTATTGGTGGCCTCCCTGACTAGTGCTCTTCTTGCCTGGATACTCAGTTTTTGAGGACGGCCTATTCTAGACAGATTCACTGTTGTGCCATATTCAATAATAATGGACTTTATTGTACTCCAGGGATATTCAATGCCTTGGAAATGTTCTTATATCCTACCTCTGATTGGTGCTTTAGAAGAACCTTATTCTGGATTTGCTTTGAATGTTCCTTCGTCTTCATGATGTAGTTTTTGTTAGGAAATGTACTAACCAACTGTGGGACCTCCCAGAGACAGGTTTATTTAACCTGAAATCATGTGAAACACCTTAATTGCACACAGGTGGACACCATTCAACTAATTATGTGACTTCTAAAGACAATTGGTTGCAACAGAGCTTATTTAGTTGTGTCATAGCAAAGGGCGTGAATACTTATGCAATCAATTATTTTCTGTGTTATATTTGTAATTAATTTAGAACAACTTGTAGATTTTATTTTTCACTTTGACATTATGGACTTTTTTTGTGTTGATCAATGGCAAAAACTCCTAATTAAATCCATTTTGATTCCATATCGTAACATAATAAAATGTGGAAAAGGCCAAGGGGGTGAATACTTTTGAGAGCCACTGTAAATGCACAACTTGATCGAACTGTGTGCGATGCTAATGTGTATTCCACAATAGTAGAAAAGTTAATGACACATGGTGTTGTTCGTAACAAAAAGCAAGTGCTGGTTAAAATTCTCTCTGTATGTCTCTGTAGCAGGAAACGGCGTTGCGGTGACGTCAGGCCAGAAGGCGGAAGAACAACACCCACCAGGTAACTGCTGCAGTTCAATAGACGTGCAGCGGGCACCGTTTATTAAACAACAAAAATAAATAAAAAGTTTTGCAAACACAAACTCTTGCTCACAGATCAAAATAAAACAGAACAAACAAATAAATCACGAACACAAAAATAGTAACAAAACGGTACCGGTCAGGCTACTCATAGACTTCACTGACTAAATAACTTCTCGCTCTCGCTCTTAGTACTCCTCGCAATCCTCCATACACCCACCGGAGTGCAGAGAGCTGCACGTACTTATACAAGTGACCATCTCCTGATTCGCAACAAATTAATCAATTAATTCGGAGGTGACCACCTTCTGCACGAGTTTTATAATAAGATCCAAAATGGAAAATTACCTTTATGGTAACAGGGTCCTGAAAGACAGTCAACATGGTTTTAGGAAAGGGAGATCATGTCTAACTAACTTGCTTGATTTTTTTGAGGATGCAACATCGATAATGGATAATTGCAAAGCGTATGACATGGTTTATTTGGATTTCCAGAAAGCTTTTGACAAAGGCCCGCACAAAAGATTAATTCTCAAACTGAACGTAGTTGGAATTCAAGGAAACACATGTACATGGATTAGGGAGTGGTTAACATGTTGAAAACAGAAAGTACTGATTAGAGGAAAAACCTCAGAATGGAGTGTGGTAACCAGTGGTGTACCACAGGGATCAGTATTAGGTCCTCTGCTATTCCTAATCTACATTAATGATTTAGATTCTGGTATAGTAAGCAAACTTGTTAAATTTGCAGACGACACAAAAGTAGGAGGAGTGGCAAACACTGTTGTAGCAGCAAAGGTCATTCAAAATGATCTAGACAAGATTCAGAACTGGGCAGACACATGGCAAATGACATTTAATAGAGAAAAGTGTAAGGTACTGCACGCAGGAAATAAAAATGTACATTATAAATATCATATGGGAGATACTGAAATTGGAGAAGGAATCTATGAAAAAGATCTAGGAGTTTTTGTTGACTCAGAAATGTCTTCATCTAGACAATGTGGGGAAGCTATAAAAAAGGCTAACAAGGTGCTCGGATACATTGTGAAAAGTGTTGAATTTAAATCAAGGGAAGTAATGTTAAAACTGTACAATGCACTAGTAAGACCTCATCTTGAATATTGTGTGCACTTCTGGTCACCTCGCTATAAAAAAGATATTGCTGCTCTAGAAAGAGTGCAAAGAAGAGCGACAAGAATTATTCTGGGCTTAAAAGGCATGTCATATGCAGACAGGCTAAAAGAATTGAATCTGTTCAGTCTTGAACAAAGAAGACTACGTGGCAACCTAATTCAAGCATTCAAAATTCTAAAAGGTATTGACAGTGTCGACCCAAGGGACTTTTTCAGCCTGAAAAAAGAAACAAGGACCAGAGGTCACAAATGGAGATTAGACAAAGGGGCATTCAGAACAGAAAATAGGAGGCACTTTTTTACACAGAGAATTGTGAGGGTCTGGAATCAACTCCCCAGTAATGTTGTTGAATCTGACACCCTGGGATCCTTCAAGTTGTTTGATGAGATTCTGGGATCAATAAGCTACTAACAACCAAACGAGCAAGATGGGCCGAATGGCCTCCTCTCGTTTGTAAACTTTCTTGTGTTCTTATGTTCTAATATTGTTGTGTGTAAAAGGTGAATTTAAGAAACAAAGCGCGTTTAGTGATTTTATTTCTTATATTAATATTGTTTTTCTGCTGACAGTCCTGTGTGGTATTTAGCTACGATACGTTTTGATAAATCAATGTTTTTCTTGTGCAATGGCAATTCCTTCCCATTCCCCCATATTAAACAATTCATAGCTGTTCGTTTACAGTGCTTTTCGTGTCTTGTATTTTTGAGCGATGGCAATGATGCCATGGGCTAGAAAAAACTGAGGTAATTCTATCCATAAATTCAGTGTTTGGCAACAAAAGGTTTTAAAAAATATATATTTTCCTAATGGTTTCTTTAGAGAATAAAAACCCAAGTAAATACTGTTTTTAATACTGATGTGTTGTAAAAAAAAAATATGTAGCAGCTGAGTTTGCTTTATTTAAATGGGTATATTTATTTTTTGTCACTAACTTCACACTGGTGCTCTGTCCATGTATTGCCCTACCTGGTGTATGTTTATAACATTATACAGTACTGTCTACTGGCGCACAGGCCGACTCGCTACAATATACATTCTAGTAGTAGCAGCACCAGTCTTGCCAGTTCCAGCTGTAGCATCAGTGTCACCAGCCTCAGCAGTAACAGTGAACCAAACGCATGTTTCTCAATGAAGGTATAAACCCATCTGCTTAGTTATATTTACATCTTCTATTCTTGTTCTTTTAATATCACCTATTTCTTACTCTGTGAATAGGGATTTTTTAGTTTTTTTTTTTTTTTTTTTTTTTTTTTTTTTTTTTTACAGGAGACAATTTGTCTTAATTATGGGTCATGAAATTTCAATCATCCAAGGTCTGTCACTGGCTAAAGAGTTAACAGCTTATAATGCTTTGCAGTTTTCAATAATAGTCTCCAGGTTTTATAAGGTGCTAACTTTTACCTTCATAACAAAGGATATGTAGGTTTTTTTTTTTTTTTTTTTTTTTTTTTTTATTATTTGACAGATTTGCCTTAGTAAAAATCTAATCCTAGCTCTATCTATATTATAAAAAAAAAAAAAAAAATAGCCTGTGTTACAAATACCAGATAACTAACTCCATAACATTTCAGCAAACTATGTTCTGTGCATAAAAACACCCTTATTTCATTTTAACCTGTTCCAACCCTTGTCTTTTTTCAGGGAACACAAAAAAAAGATACAATGTCAAAAATACATAGCTGAAAGGACTGTTTTCAAATAAGTAGGCTTTCATTTGCCAGGGACCTTTTCCTTTGGTCACCAGACCTGGAATGTGTGAAAATAAACCCTGTTTCCTTTGGAATATAAATCTGTCTGGCTCATCATGCACGGCATCACTCCTGCACCTGTACAGAGTACACCACTTTGCCACAGTTACCCATGCACAGAAATGTGTAAGACATTAAACGCAATTTAGCCAACGATTTAAAAAAATAAAAAAGTTTCCAGAATTAACAGTATCATAAGTCAGTATTCAAAATTGCAGAATGTAGTGTTTGATGAGGCCCTAATGTTACAGTTCACTTACAAATCAAAATGCACAAAAGATCAGATTTGACTGTCATTTCAGTTTCTTTGACATTTTATTTAGGGCAAGAGATTTTGAAAACTTTGAAAAACAATTTGGTTTTAAATATTAAAAGACTTCAGTTGGCTGAACTGAAGTTTCACAAACATAAAAAAAAAAGTTTAAGACTTTAGTAAACTAGGACAATAGTTTGGGTAACTTTAGGTTACCAGTTTGATGTGAAAATGAGCTACTTAACATAGCTCCTCCCCCTTTTCTGCATTTGGCTTTTTTTGTACTATCTTTGTCCAGCCCATACATAAAATAAGCCTGCCGTCTCACACAATGAATAGAAACAAAGAAACTGGTCTAACAGGAGGAGAACTCCAGGGAACAAAGTAGAATGTGTTTCCTCCTGACAATTAAATAGAATGCATAGGCTTTGGGCTGCAAAGAGTTCCTCATCATTGTGATGAATGCATCGATCTGGTTTGTTATTTCGATTGTACCACTGTTTTGTCACCAATTTGAATGTCACCTTGTTTATGTAACATAGAATATAAACAACCCCTGTTCCTGCAGTCAAGCTAGTCACCTCTTTTTAACCTTGGAGGAAAGGGCCAGCCTGGTTAACTTCTGCCTGGACTCAGCAGTCACATGACCTGTAGGGACCATTGACAGAGTCAAACTATCCCCAGCTGACTTGCCTCCCTAACCCAAAAGCCAACAAAGCTCCCTCTGAGCCAAGATCAGCCATTAAAGCTCTCCATCATAAAACTGACCCTGCTCTCCACACAGTAATGCTTTTACCAGATGACTCTTATCAAGTCTGTTCCTTGTGGCTAGGGGTCTCAAAAACCAATCACATATTGACAGATGGGTTTGTCTTGACCCAGTTTTGTTTCACTAATTTAGTGCCCCATTTCAAGCACTAATCAACTTGCACTCCTTGTTAAGGTAAGCTCTGCCCCTCTCCAAGCCATTTGGTGTCACACACTAATGTGGTACACGTCAACATATGCCACCATCTTGTTTATAGGCTTCTCACTGGAATAACTTTAGTACTTGTGGAAAAGACTCTGGTATATGAAGTGGCCAGAAAGCGTCATGTCATTGTTCCTTATGAATTTCAGAAACAGCCAAGACAAAAAATAAATAAATAAAGTGCCAGATGTATTCCAGCTGAATATGCCCACAAGATTACATGAAAAAAAGCATGCAAATGTGTTATACTTCTGTAAAATAGTCTTGTGATATAACCAAGTAGAGAACTTCTGTCTGCCCACAATCCAAAGCCCTGTCTCACAGCAGGGACAGCACAGAAGTAGCAGCTGTCCAGCACCAGATATTCAGGGAATTGTAATCAGTGTCAAGACGGCACAATTGCCCTAAAAATAAAATCTCTACACTTGCATACTGCACAGCAGTGTATTGGCCCTTGGTCATGGCTGCTACACCATGTTAAATGCAATACACTTCAAAAAATGTTAGACTAGGAAATTTAGTATTTGGATAAACACAAGTAGTGAACCCTTAGAGCACTACCGAACTGCACAGCAAGTCAAGGTTTCTGGTGTTCCAGCAAGTGGCAAAGTACCAACTCTGGCACCAGCAGAAGTGGTCAAGTGCTCTAAAAATAAATGCAGCTGTCAGTTCATCTAACATGCTGTACAAGTCAGTTTCTCTAATCCTACTTGATAACATGTAACCACCACCCCCCCTATTAGGTACAGGAATTTAAATAGTTGGCAGGGGAAATAAACCCACAAGGAGGAGGCAGAATTTCAAAACACAAGATACAGGTTTATTTAAGTTAGAGACTGCTTCTCTGGGACCTGACAATATGCACGGCAACCCATTTGACAAAAAGCATTACAACAGATACCAGGAGCAGCAAACCAAGCAGCCCCAGCAGCCCATGGAAGTGTGTCCAGTACTTCTCTGCAAGAGGAAGAAAAAAAAAAAAAAAAAAAAGTTAGCGGCAAAGCATTTTGGTGTTGAAGTGAGGAATAAATTAAGCTTCAGGTCTGGCTAAGGCCCAAACCAAAATAGCACAACCTCCATCTTCAAGGGAGCAATACATGAAAAGGCTAGTACTGCATCTATACACATGATATCAAAAATCACTTACCCGTTAATTCAAGAGGCACATTCTCATCCAAAGTGAAAGTTCCCTCATCGACGAGGCCAGTATGACCACGAGCAGCTCGCTTTTCTACGTTTGATTTACAAGGTTTTCCTGCACAGCGCGCTCCCACACCAAGATCTACTGGAATAGGCATCTCTGTGGAAGGAGAAAGAGAAAGTGGAATAACTACTACCCAAGTGTTGACCAAGGAAGCAGAACTTAAATTCAGGGAATGTCTAAAAAACACAAGATGGAAGACTTCATGCTGCAATAAAATTTAAGGCTTGACCTAAAAATAACCTCTGAAATTGGGAGTCCAAAATAGCGCCTTTCAGGAACATACCTCTCCCATCAAAGCATCCTTCATTACAAACACGGTGTTCTGGGGAACACACTTCAGTTGAACACATGAAATAGATCTAAAAAGAAAGTAAATGGAGTTAGAGCACCTGTAGATAAGAATTAGTCTAAAATTTATGGACTAGGCATTTGGAATCAACCTTGAGTATATACAATTGGACCACCAAGACTCACTTCCTCATCCAGATGCTGCTTGGTCTTGTAGTCCAGGAACTGGAATATCTCTATTTCAAAGCGTCGAGTGTGCTTGGATACAGGCATGTTATTGTATCTGACATGGAGGCCAGCAGCATGGCTGTAATCCAGGATGTTTGGACAACTGTGGGGTAGAAATTCAGAAGGGAGTCCTACAGCTGCCAACTAGGAGGCTTGATGTGCATGGCAGCCATATTGTAATGCTTCTAGCAGCTGCAACACTCTAGCTTGCAAAGATTTACTTTAGGTGTTTGCAGCCATTCATCTAACCTGTTGCTGAAATTACAAATCCTATATAAAAACAGCTCAAATACAGGTAGGTGCCAATATAGCCATCCATTGGGTAGGTTTGATTTCAGAAAGAGAAAAATAAAATTTAAAAAAAGTCAATTTGGTCACTGGTCACATCTGGCAGTTGCTGCTGGACAAATCCCTGGCATGTTGCTTTGTCCAGACAAATGGAGACAATCAGGATACTCACCCTCCATAGATGATCACCCAGGCAGCTTGAGAGGACTGGGGATAGGCGATGCAGTAGTGGACCAGCAGAACTACACTGGAGTTAGGAGGGTTTACAAGCTGCACTTCCAGATACACCTTGCTTCCAAGCAAGAATCTCAGGGGCAGATGGGACTGTGGGTAGAAGCTGGAGTAGCTGGTGTCTGCAAGATAATTGCTTTAGAATAACCAGACACCAAGTTCATTTGCATCATTGTTAATACACCAGCCATTGAAAGAGGGACTTGAGCCAGTCAAATCTAGCAGTCATTATGGGACATGATGCCCAACATTGGGATACAGCTCCACAAGACCAAAGGGGAGAAATATTGCTGAAAGCCATTACCTTTGTCATCAAGTACACCGTTCTTATTAAAATAGTGAAAAAACCATCATGCATGATGTTCAATTACCTGTGGCAATCCTTAACCTAACCCCAAGGGATCCAAAAGCCAAGGCTGCTGATGGAGGCGGTGGGTTCACCACAAAGTAACCAGTGCTGGCCAAGTTTCCTTTAGAATAGCGACATTCCACGTGGAAACTGCAGTGCAGAGAAGAGACAGTGAAGATAAAGAATCAATTGTTACTTGTTGGCACAGATAGTCCAGTCCGTGACAAAACAGAAGGCTTTTACTCAGATCAGGGGGTCCCCACCCACCCATTACAACCAACAAAGTAGGCTGTAACTTAGCTAAAACTTCTTGCTGAAAGAAACCTGTCTGCCCGTTTCCAGTTTGTAAGATTACCGATAAGGGGTGTCTCTGGTAATTTGTCCATACATCTGCTGGTTCCCCCGAATCAAGCCATGAACTTCAGCAAGATAAACTGTAGTCTCTGCCACGGTCTACAGAAAACAAAAAAAGCTTGCAGGTGAGAACACTGAAGCAGATAAGGGGATTGTAATCAACTAGGCCAGCTGAAAACTAGTAGATTAGCACCCCAATATCCCCCCTTAAACATAGGACTATAAATAAGAACTGCAGCCTAAAGTCTTAGTACTAAGATTTGTGGTAGTGACAAAAATGCAAACGCCAGGAGAAGTGAACTCACAAAGACATGTGTCCCACAGCCAGTCACAGGAAATTTGAAGACGGCAAAGTCTGGAGTGCAGATTACTGGGACACAGGATTGGTTTCCTGCAATTACTAGACTGCTCAGATCGTTTTCTGGCTTGGTTGAGGTGCGGTATATACAGAATACAAAATGCCCATCTGCAGTGCACACTGAAAAGCAGAAGCAAAGAATTACATTAATGCAAATAGTGAAACTCGTCAAAGTCTCCTGTACAGCAAGATTGAAATCAGGTCAATTCTCCCCAAAGTTTTCCTATACAAGCTGTTCAAAGTTACTCTGGATTGCTCATTAGTTGAGCAGTTATATTCAAGTGTAAAACCAAGCCATACCATCCAAAGGATAGTAACAATGGGAAGTTCTTGCATCCACACAACATCCATTGGCCACACACAGTTGTGGATCAGCATTGGGTGGACCACAAGCAACCTGCTGACTTCTTGGTATCTTGCACCCTGCAAGAGAATAAACTTCAATGTTTCAGGTTGTATAGGGAAGACCCTGTAATTTAGGTTAATATCTGGGGTAAGGAAGTCCTCAAATTAATGGTCAAGAGGCACACTGTATTCAAGTAAAAGCAACATGCAGCAACAGCATTTGGCAGACAAACACCAGACAAAGCACTCCTGCATTATGAAGAATTGTCCAGTGTACAAATACTCACCCACATGTGGTACTAGACCAGGAACAGGACATTTGGCCTGTACATCTCCTTGCTCCCCAGTAAACGTTGTGTAAATGACTCTCAGGATATAGAAGTTGTTCTAGAAGTAGAACGAGTTGATCATTCTTGACAGGATTTTGATAACTTTGCAATACAAATGGGATCACAGCTGCAATTGCCCTCAGCTTACCAAGATCTTGACATGACAGGCCTTGTAAGGAGCAGTCAAGATGTTTTTGCCATTTCCCTTCAAATGGTAGCCACAAGTCTTGGGAGCACTGGTAACAGCTACCAAGTTGTTGGATTCATCTACAACAGATGCCACATTTAGAGCATGCTTTCTGTTTCACAGCACCCACATTACTGTGTACCAAGCCAACTCACCCATTAAATGGATATCTTGTAGCAGTCCCCCAGGAAGCTCCACTGTCATGCAAGTATCACTGCAGAGGACAGAAACCCCAAAGGGAGGGAGGGGGGAGCCTGTTGGTAAAGCTGCACTGGTTGGACATTTCATCTGCACCTGTACCCTTCTCCCACTAAGGGTTACATATACTAGGGTCAGGACATAATTCCCATTCTGGAAGAGAATCAAGGGAGGAGAGAGAGCACAAGTGAGGGTATTTACATGCATAGGAAGTTTAAAAGCAACAGTACAGAAAGCTAAAAATATTTACCAGCATCTTGACATCACAGGCTGTGTAAGGGGTTGTGAAGATGTTCTTTCCTCTCCCATGCACCAAGCTGTAGCCACACTTTCTGCCATCATCTTGGACAGTTACCAGAGTGTTGGATTTATCTGCAAAAGGCAAGGTTGCCATGAGATTTGGTTTCCAGCGTTATCCTCATTGCCAAGCAATTTGGGTGGGAAGTTATCTGGGACAAGGCACAACTTACCCATCAGGGCTACTTGTTCAATTGGTCCTTCAGGCAGCTCTATTGTCATGACTGAGGCTTCGCAGACAGTGGGTATTGTTGGTTTTCTAGTAGTGGTTGTAGAGGAAGGCGTTTTTGTGGGTGCTAGAGCACCAGTTGGGCACTTCATCTGAACATAAGCTTGTTGTCCAGAAGTTGTATAGCGGAGGGTCAAGATGTAGTGCTCATTCTAGAACAAGGAGGAAGTTGGTTTCAGGAAACAATTGCAGGCTCGGGGCAATAGCCACATTTAGATCATGGCAGCAGTGACAAATGGCATGCTTTGAAACAAATACCAGAAGATCTACTAGGCACACTTCAGAACTATGAAGCCCAGTGTTTTTTCAACAACGCCTTCGTGTTGTCCCACTTCAGTGGGAGAACACTCACCTGGACTAGTTGCAAAACAAGTCTGTACATTCCAAGCCTGTAGTTTGAAGTTTCAGGATGGAGCTGCGCTTTGGTAATTAAATACTGCCACCAATATGCATTTTATACTACTTTTCTATGGAAATGTGGATTTTCCACATTTCTATGGATTTACTCATTTCCTGGAGAAGGAGTTTGCTCAAGAAATAGCAGGTTAGCGATCTGCCTGCACTCTACTTCTCCAAACTGTAATTACCTATTTTGGATAGAACCTTGGGCTAAGAGCCCATAAAGCAGGGTTTGAAATTATTCCATGTCAAAGCTTAGTCTGTTAATGACCGTAAACATCCAGCAGATAAAATAATCGTAATTGATTTACATATACTTGTGGTATAAACAGAACACAATGGTTTGTGGTAGTATCTTGATTTCACTATCTAACCCCGATGTAACTAACACTTCTACCCCGAATTCAAATCGTAACGGGTTTTGCATTTGCTCTTAAGAAGACTGCAGTCATTGTATTTTGCTCTTAACTACTGTAATTCTTGATATGCATTTTGTATACAACTAAGGCACCCTGGGTAAGGGAGTCTGCCAAGAAATACATAGGATTTAATTTGCCTTGGATGTCCCTATATAAACCACTTGCCCCTTTATTTATGGCAGTGAAAACACATACTCCAACTGATGATTCCATAAAAAGCCAAGTGACAGTTTGAGTGACTAATCTACTGTCACTTCTTTACCCCCCTCACTTCTAATGCAGAATCTTAATTGGCACGTTAAATATTAACAGGGGCAGAACTAGTGAAGAGAATCGACTTCGTGCAGAAGAAACTTAGTGTTATATAAGCCAGTTGGTTGAGCGAATGGAAGGGGGAGGTTATTTTCAGTCATGGCACAAACTTTAGTGCAGGGGATGCTATTTTATTTACAGTTTAATGTAACAAATACAGGGGCGATTGAAGGTTCAGGATTGTATTGGAAAATCGGACATGCATTTATTACTGTTCATGATCCCAATGACAGAATTTTTATTCTCCAAAAATGGTATCAGACATATGCAAACAGTGTCTGATTTTGATAGACAGCTTTGCATGCAAGGAGAGGGTTTCATCTGCTAAAACTCACAATTTTCTGGCAACACATGATATGAAATGTAGTAGATAACAGCCTGCATAAACCAAATGTGATGGAAGTATGCACAGTATTTTGTCAGATTGCTGATCTATACAAAACTGTCATAAGACAACAACTTGCCTCCAAGAAATCTTGCAGTGTGCAGCTGCTTGAGTTTCAGACCTGCTTAGCCATTTTAAGTCTACACACCAATATAAAAAACCCACTATTGTTCAGGTTGGTTTTAAAATATCCCACACCTCCCTACCCATAATTACCAGTATCCTGACATCACAGGCTTTGTATGGGGTTATGAAAAGGGTCCTTCTGCTTCCCTGTAGTAAGGTGTAGTTGCAATAAACGGGGGCCTTGTTGACGACTACCCATTTGTCGGAATAATCTACAAAAGAAAGTTACCGTAAGATTTCCCTACTGTGCCATAGATAAAAAAAAAAAAAAAATACCACTTACAGGTGTCTAGCAACATCCCAACTCACCTAAAAGCTCAACTAGGTCCAGAGGATCCATGGGCAGCACCATCATCATGCTGGAGGAATTACACATCACATCCGGTGCTGGAGGGGTCCTTGTTGATTTTGTGGCTGTGTTTGTAGTTGCAGGTGCTTTTGTTGGTTCTCCTGCACTAACTGGACATTTCATCTGCACATACCCTACTTCGCCATCAACTGTTGTATAGCGCAAAGCCAAGTAGTAGTTCTCATTCTAGAATTTGCATAAAAGGTTTAGGGTAAGACGAAAGTAAATAAGAAGCTGGAACCAGCTAATCCCCAGTGAGGGTCTTTGGGGAAACACTAACCTTAATACAACATTAGGAAATCAAAAAGCAGTGCAAGTGAAACAGCCCCATCTGTTTTGTGATCACTACTTGGGTGCACTCCTCTTCTCCTCCCTTATGGTATTATACCATTACCTTGCAGAAAGCCCCTTTACAGGTAGTGCATTTACAGTCCAAGTTTGAATAGAAGTACAAGAGCAGCCCATTGGCAGAAATGGATTACCAGAATCTTGACATCACACGCCGTGTAGGGGGTTTTGAAGAGGTTCCTTTCTCTGCTCTGAATCAAGGTGTAGTTGCAATTCTCAGAAGCATCAAGGACAGCTACCCACTTGCTGGATTCAGCTACAAGAGAAGTTTACATACAATTCCCCTAGTGCCCTTGTCAAGATCATCCACATAGGGGCAAAAAAAACCAACTCACCAAGAAGCTCTACTAGCACCAGAGGTTCCTTGGATAGCTCCACCATCATACTAGAGGCTGTGCAGACCACAGTTGGTTCCCCACCCGTGGTTCTTGCAGTTCTCTTCATAGTGGTTCTGGTTGGCTCCCAAGTAGTGGTCGTAGTTGTTGGGACTTTTGTGGGTTCTCCAGCACTGGTGGGGCATTTCAATACCATATACCCTTTTTTGCCACCAGTTGTCAGATACCATATTTCCAAAACATAGCTTTGATTCTAGAACAAAGAATATGTTATATACCAAATTGATTGCCATGGTTAATCATTCAAGCTGGAAAATGAACTTACACTTCTGATTACTTAATTTAATAGGACAAGAGGAAAGCAGAGCAAGTTGGGCCAATCATACCATTGTCGAATAAAAAATTTGTTCCGAGCATCAAAAGAAATTTCATTATTACAACACGTTAAATAAGGTATATAAAAATGGAAATTAGAAACCAAAAACATCTCTCCTTTTAATCACTCAATCATTCATCCTTGACCATGACATGCTTGAGTGACAAGCATATGCACTTTAAATCACCCAGTTAGTGAGAGTTGATTGGACACTGGATATGGATTGGCTTCATCGGTTGAATTGCAAGCTTGAATAAAAAATTAAAAAAAAAAAAAAGCCAATGTGTCACGTGTCGAGAGAAGCAGCGCCTTTGTACAAAATTGACATGTTGGACGCTGGACTAGGGCAGCATACTATGGCACGCCATCTTGGGTGCTCACAGCCAGCAATTTCAAACCTGGCAAGATGGCAGAACCAGACACCGTCAAATGACAGGCCACAAAGAGGCAAGACCAAGAGTCACAGCACTTGCCCAAGATTAACAAATTATGCAGAATCTTTGATGTCAATTGTTAAAAATCAGTACAACAGAATCACTGCACCTATTCCAAAAGAGCGTCATTTTTTGATCAGTGAGTTTTATCCAAATAAAGTGATACTTTTATTTTGACGTTCATTATATGAAGCTTTAGAAAGCACACAGTAGGGTGTTGAGTAGCTAGGTGATCTCGCAGATAAATGCATAGTCTTAAAAACAAATGGATTGACTAGGCAAAGGCATAAGCCATATTATCATTTCATGCAAAAACAAGGTGGACAGGGTTCACTGTTTGCAATTGGAGAAAAGTATTACCAGTATCCTGACATCACAGGCCATGTAGGGGGTTATGAAGTAGTTCCTTCCCCTTCCTTGCAACAAGGTGTAGTTGCAGTAATCAGGAGCATCAATGACAGCTACCCACTGGTTGGATTTATCTACAAAGGAAAAGTTGCAATAAAGAAAGAATCCCCCTACAGCATCAGACATGATGCCCCTCCAAATATCCAACTCACCTAGAACCTTGACCAGTCTTAGAGGTTCCTTTGGCAACTCCACTACCATACTGGAGGAGGTGCAGACCACAGTTGTAGGAGCCTTGGTCAGCCACCTAGTGGGGGTTCTCACGGTACGGGTCGGCCACCTAGTGGGGGTTCTCACGGTATGTGTTGGGGTTCTCACAGTACGGGTCGGCCACCTAGTGGGGGTTCTCACGGTACGGGTCGGCCACCTAGTGGGGGTTCTCACGGTATGTGTTGGGGTTCTCACGGTACGGGTCGGCCACCTAGTGGGGGTTCTCACGGTACGTGTCGGCCACCTAGTGGGGGTTCTCACGGTACGGGTCGGCCACCTAGTGGGGGTTCTCACAGTATGTGTTGGGGTTCTCACGGTATTAGTGGGGGTTCTCACGGTATGTGTTGGGGTTCTCACGGTACGGGTCGGCCACCTAGTGGGGGTTCTCACGGTATGTGTTGGGGTTCTCACGGTACGGGTCGGCCACCTAGTGGGGGTTCTCACAGTATGTGTTGGGGTTCTCACGGTACGTGGCCACCTAGTGGGGGTTCTCACGGTATGTGTCGGCCACCTCACGTACGGGTTCTCCACCTAGTGGGGGTTCTCACGGTATGTGTTGGGGTTCTCACGGTATGTGTCGGCCACCTAGTGGGGGTTCTCACAGTATGTGTTGGGGTTCTCACGGTATGTGTCGGCCACCTAGTGGGGGTTCTCACGGTATGTGTTGGGGGGTTCTCACGGTATGTGTCGGCCACCTAGTGGGGGTTCTCACGGTATGTGTTGGGGTTCTCACGGTATGTGTCGGCCACCTAGTGGGGGTTCTCACGGTATGTGTTGGGGTTCTCACGGTATGTGTCGGCCACCTAGTGGGGGTTCTCACGGTATGTGGGGGTTCTCACCTAGTGGGGTTCTCACGGTATGTGGGGGTTCTCACCTATGTGGGGGTTCTCACGGTATGTGTCGGCCACCTAGTGGGGGTTCTCACGGTATGTGTCGGCCACCTAGTGGGGGTTCTCACGGTATGTGTCGGCCACCTAGTGGGGGTTCTCACGGTATGTGTCGGCCACCTAGTGGGGGTTCTCACGGTATGTGTTGGGGTTCTCACGGTATGTGTCGGCCACCTAGTGGGGGTTCTCACGGTATGTGTTGGGGTTCTCACGGTATGTGTCGGCCACCTAGTGGGGGTTCTCACGGTATGTGTTGGGGTTCTCACGGTATGTGTCGGCCACCTAGTGGGGGTTCTCACGGTATGTGTCGGCCACCTAGTGGGGGTTCTCACGGTATGTGTTGGGGTTCTCACGGTATGTGTCGGCCACCTAGTGGGGGTTCTCACGGTATGTGTTGGGGTTCTCACGGTATGTGTCGGCCACCTAGTGGGGGTTCTCACGGTATGTCGGCCACCTAGTGGGGGTTCTCACGGTATGTGTTGGGGTTCTCACGGTATGTGTCGGCCACCTAGTGGGGGTTCTCACGTGTTGGGGTTCTCACGGTATGTGTCGGCCACCTAGTGGGGGTTCTCACGGTATGTGTTGGCCACCTAGTGTCGGCCACCTCTCACGGTATGTGTTGGGGGGTTCTCACGGTATGTGTCGGCCACCTAGTGGGGGTTCTCACGGTATGTGTTGGGGTTCTCACGGTGGGGTCGGCCACCTAGTGGGGGTTCTCACGGTATGTGTCGGCCACCTAGTGGGGGTTCTCACGGTATGTGTTGGGGTTCTCACGGTATGTGTCGGCCACCTAGTGGGGGTTCTCACAGTATGTGTTGGGGTTCTCACGGTACGGGTCGGCCACCTAGTGGGGGTTCTCACAGCTATGTGTTGGGGTTCTCACGGTACGGGTCGGCCACCTAGTGGGGGTTCTCACGTATGTATAGTGTTGGGGTTCTCACGGTATGTGTCGGCCACCTAGTGGGGGTTCTCACAGTATGTGTTGGGGTTCTCACGGTATGTGTCGGCCACCTAGTGGGGGTTCTCACGGTATGTGTTGGGGTTCTCACGGTACGTGTCGGCCACCTAGTGGGGGTTCTCACGGTATGTGTCGGCCACCTAGTGGGGGTTCTCACGGTATGTGTCGGCCACCTAGTGGGGGTTCTCACGGTATGTGTCGGCCACCTAGTGGGGGTTCTCACCTATGTGTTGGGGTTCTCACGGTATGTGTCGGCCACCTAGTGGGGGTTCTCACGGTATGTGTTGGGGTTCTCACGGTATGTGTCGGCCACCTAGTGGGGGTTCTCACGGTATGTGTTGGGGTTCTCACGGTATGTGTCGGCCACCTAGTGGGGGTTCTCACGGTATGTGTCGGCCACCTAGTGGGGGTTCTCACAGTGGCCACCTAGTGGGGGTTCTCACGGTATGTGTCGGCCACCTAGTGGGGGTTCTCACGGTATGTGTTGGGGTTCTCACGGTATGTGTCGGCCACCTAGTGGGGGTTCTCACGGTATGTGTTGGGGTTCTCACGGTACGGGTCGGCCACCTAGTGGGGGTTCTCACGGTATGTGTCGGCCACCTAGTGGGGGTTCTCACGGTATGTGTTGGGGTTCTCACAGTATGTGTCGGCCACCTAGTGGGGGTTCTCACAGTATGTGTCGGCCACCTAGTGGGGGTTCTCACAGTATGTGTCGGCCACCTAGTGGGGGTTCTCACGGTATGTGTCGGCCACCTAGTGGGGGTTCTCACGGTATGTGTTGGGGTTCTCACGGTATGCGTCAGCCACCTAGTGGGGGTTCTCACGGTATGTGTTGGGGTTCTCAAGGTACGGGTCGGCCACCTAGTGGGGGTTCTCACGGTACGTGTCTGCTCCCCACCAGCGGTAATATGAGTTTTTGTTGGCTCTGTGGCACCGGTGGAACAGGTCATCACCAAATACCCTTTTTGGCCACCAGTTGTCAAATACCAAATCTTCAAAACATAGTTTTTATTCTAGAACAAAAGAGGAGACACCTTTAACATAGTACACCCAATTGACGCATTCCAAAGGATAAAGCATAATCCATACACTAGAACTGCCACAGCAGCCATTTTGACCAAGGCATTCAAAAATTAACCATCTCAATGTTATGCAGTTGTCTGCTTAGGACTCTCAAATAGACTCAATTGTCCCTGCCCACCTAGAACCACCAGCAGTCAGTCACTTTTACAACACATGCTTTATTTATTTTAAATACAAGCCGGTTTTCTGTACTGGACCTGGCAACCACTAATTCCTTCATTTTGTTCAAGGAATGCACTGGGGGGGGGGGGGGAGAAAAAAAAAAGTAGGAGATAATCTTTAAGCAAGCCACAGCACTTTGGCAAAAATGTTGATCTGAAAAGAAAGCAGCAGGCAGTTGCAGCTCAACTTGGATTCAGTGCTACATAGAGGAAACATTACTTGTTTCAATTTGTTTTTAGTATGTACATACCTGTTTACACACTAGTTTCTTCCGATAGGTTTTAGTTTCATTTAAAAAAAAGATAGCGCTTTGTGGCAAGTTATAAAGCAAGGTCAAGATGTAGTTTCCATTCTGAAAGTGAAGGGACATAAGTTGAAGACCAGAAGGACTTTATTCCACATACAGTGTAAATCTCATGCTGGAGACTGCGCTTCAACTCCCGGAGGTTTTCATAGCTGGCAACCATCTTGGCTCAAAAGTTGATGAGTTTAGTGTTGTGTTACAGTAAATATTTAACATTTACTCCACATCTAAAGCCCACCCATATTCATGCTTAGCAGTTAAACAGGTCTTTAGCACCAGCAACACGCTTGTGGCACCATAATGCCAAATTTGCACCCCTGGGAGTTGAGGCTTTTTCAACTTGCACCCCAATGTATTCAAGGGTAGTCCTGCTGTGAAAAGATACCAGAAACGGTTAACATTAAAATGCATTGTGATACAAGTTATACCTGAACTGCCACAGGCTTAACCCGGGTCCTAGAAGAGCGACACAGCAATTGTGCTGCAGTAACCGAGATTTTAGTTTGAAATACAGCAGAAGCCACCCCATAAGGTTTTCCATAAGGAGAAATGCCTAAAGTAAAAGGATTCCCGGTAAATAAAAGGGGAGGCAACAGGTCCAAGCGCAGGAGAAATTGCCTTTGACCCTGGGATGAACCAAAGAGCCGATTATTGCTTGAAGAGCAGGATAATATGGTTAAGCTCATGAAGATTTGCGTTACAACAGAGTTTAGTTTACATAGCCTATTTGTATGGATAAACAGGTATTACTGAAACTAGTGTATAGAATAAAGCTAACACAAGTAGGTGAACCAGTTTCATATCCCCTCACTTACGCAATTTAAACCTACTCATCATAGGTTCTTTGAGAAGATACCTCTTTATATAATCTCACAAACTGCTTTGGTCACGTTTTGTGCAGCCGTTCAAATGCTTCATGGCTGGGCTTAACGAAGTAACCAAGTAAAATCATTTCCAATAGACCATACCACACATCTGCCAACAAATGACATTCTGCAGTCTGTCAAATGCTGCGTGGGCAGTTAGAACGGGATACAGTTCAGTTACAAAACACCAACGTAATCAAATCAGTCAAGTTAAACAATGCACACAGTGATGGTGCAGCCCATAATTCATACCTTCTAGGACACAAATGTCCTGTAGTAAACAAATCAAAGTTTACATGTAAAGAACTGTGTACAGTATTAACACTTCTCTAATTCAGTGTTGGTTCCCTCTTGCACTTGTAATGTGCCATCATAGTCAAACATGAACAGTCATCATGACCCGCTTTATCACGAATTATGCCTGCACAGCAATCGTGATGTAAAAAGCAGGTTCATCTGTACTTCGTACACAAGTACCTGGATATTTACTAACCTATTCCATCACATCAAGCATACAAAAATAGAAAGCATTACAAATTGAACTCTAGTTTTTACTGAATTGCATTTAGATACCTACTGTCACAACCAAACTGAAAATCAAATACAATTTCAGTACAACTGCAAAATGACAACTTGAGGAATCCTTATAACTTCAAGCAGTGTAAAGAGTTTCAGTAAAGGGTTTCTATACTTGCTGTTAAGGCATTGGAATAATATGCAATTAAAATAAGTAACCATTTTAGCTGCTCAAATACAGGATGTCCAGCCCTTCCCAACAAGATTAAAAAAAAAAAAAAAAAGTTTTAGATTTCTTAACTGCAACAATTTGAAGCACACAATTCTCCATCCAAGGCTTTGGTCTGATGTTCCTTTGACAGCCAAATCTTGTAGCCATTTTAGCAGAAGATGTGCGCATAATACAGCTACACAATCCACCACGGGATTACAGGTGCATGCAGTTGATTAAACAAATAATTAACTACTGTACCGAGGAACCATTTTGTATTTCATATTTGACTGGGTTTTTGAAATCAAGGATAAAAAGATTTAAAAAAAAGTCTCAGCCCTTCAAGATAGTTAGGAACAGAGTTTAGTTAGGGCTTGTGACAGCATAAAAAGGGGACAGACAATCGCAATCTGTCGCTTTGTGTTTTGAACCTACGCGCGAGACCCCGTATAGCAAGACCGGTATCATGAGTAGTCTGTGGAATTTGTCTTGTTTGTAATTTGCTAGGATACCCAACATGATTCTGGAGCCGTTGCCAAGAGCCAGCACAAAGCCTGAACAGCACTACTGCATGCACCCAGGACTGGTGACCATGTTTGTATTATTGTGGGGCAGATAGAGTTTAAATTTGGGGTCTGCAAGCCCATTGTTTACCCCGTGCAGTACACGTTGTGTATTACCAGGGGATTATGCTATGCAACTCAATAGCTCAAAAGGAACAAACAGGTTTCATTCAACTTCATGAATGAACATTGGTAAAGTCTATAGGGAAATAGAACATTTTTGGCCTTAGCTGTACATCGTGGAATTGGCACATCAAGAGTATGTAGTTGGGTACCAAGTCACTTCCTTTATTATATTTTCTGCCTTCAAATATTACTGAAGATTAATAGAAAAATAACTGCTACAGATCAAAATTGAGGTTTAGCATAATGTATTCCTACCTGTATCCAGACAGTTAAAGCCAAAAGACACACAAATGTTGTTCAAATTAGACCAAAAGTACAGCCATATCATGAATTTGTAGTTAGAATGACTAAACTAAATATAAAAAAAAAAAGTTACCACCTGTAGCCATATAGAGCCCTCACAGGTCAAATGTGCCAGTGAAGGGATATTAATCAGCAAATCTGAGAAAAAATAGTTATGTAGGTTGTAGCATTAGAGATCAAACTCCAGATTAGCATAGAATATATGATTCCTACCTGTATCCGGACATCACAACCTCTGTAGGGGGTTGTAAAGAAGTTCCTTCCTCCTCTTCCCTGCACCAAACTGTAGTTGCAGTAACTGGGAGCATCATTGACATCTACCCATTCATTGGACAGATCTACAAAGAAACAAGGATTCCCATCAACTACCAGGATTGATCAGTTCCCTCCAAAACCATTAGAACTGAATTCAAACTCACTCAATAACAAAACCTGAAGGGACCCAGAGGGCAGTTCTACAGTCATGCTGGAGGCTTTGCAGACAGCAGTGGGAGGGAGAGTTGGTTTTGTAGGTTTCCCAGTAGTCACTGGCTTCCTAGTAGTTGTAGTCCTAGTAGTATGGGTTGTTGTCTCTACAGCTGGACAAGTCATTTGCACCATCCCTCTTATCCCAGTTGCAGTTGTGTAGATTATAGTCAAGACATAGTTTTTATTCTGGAAAGTTCAAAAGGTAGACACAGGAACATCATTGACACCAAGCAATTACAGGGGGGGAACATTTCTCAACTGATTTGGTTGGAATCAAATGTTCTACATGACATTCAAAGCCTAAACTTACCGACAAACTAAAGAAACGACAAATTTACTGGTAGACTTAGAGGCCAGTCATATGGCTCAATGATTCTACTAGTTAACCCTTTAAGGACCAGGATAGCATTAACACAAATCATACGGAATTGGGCAGAAGACCGTGACCATGTAAACCAGGAGAATAGAAAAAAGAGGATTTACAGGGCCACTGTACTTTGCAGTACAGGCCTGAAGCACACAATGGATAGGGGAGGGACCAACATTCACTTCCTGATTTTTTTCTGCGACGTCACTAAAGGGGCATTTTGTGGCTAAAGGGCGGAGCATTTATGGCAGCCAGGAAGTCAAAAGCAAAAAAGAAACTTGAGCTAATAAAAGGGAACACTAAATCTGATTTATTTGACTGATTAGAACATTTAGCGTCTTGTGTTAACATATTTTACCATTTATAAAATAAACGAGCAAATACATTTAGTTCATGAAACTTCTGGTATTTACAAATATTTATTTTGAGAATAGAGTAGTGTCCATTGCTTATAAGACCCAGAGAATAAGATGTGTATTAATGTTACTGCAATCGCCTCGGGGAAAAACAATGTCTTGTAATCTGCCCAAACAAATATTTAGGAAGTATTGAAAAGGCCCTTCTGGTCATAAAATGCCTTACATTTATCTAACCAGAATACATAAATTACCAAAAAAAAAAAATTACATGGTTTCTAAAGCAATTTAAAATTGTGTTCTTAAAATAATTTAAAAAGACACTATCTGCAAGATGCTACTGCAAAATAGGCTTCTAGTGAGTTTATAGGAAGAGAGTCAATTATAACCAAAAAGCACCTTGTCCTGGGGGAGAATCGCACTGAAATGCTTGGTCCTCATCTGTGTCCCCCCCCCCAAAAAAAAAGCAGCAAGGGGTGCCGACCCAAAAATCGCAGCTGCCAAGGTGGAGCACTAATCAATAATCAATTTTCTTCTCACAATAGCAACACCTGAACTAGCATTACAGTACACATGTATGTGCAAGTAAAAAAAAGAAAAAGAAATAAAAGTGAAAGTTAACCAGCAAGAAGCCTCCATAAACTCAATGCCTCCCCATTAAACATGCACATTATATGGAACCCAATATTATGGGCCCTGCTCATTTATATCATGTTGCCCAGATCACTGGGGTTAGTCATTACCAGTATCCTGACATGACAGGCCTTGTAGGAGGTTATGAAGATGCTTCTTCCTCTTTCCTTCATCAGCGTGTAGTTGCAGTTCTTGGAGACATCCTTCACAGCTACCCATATTCCATTGGATTTATCTACAAAGCAGATATGTTTCCATGAGGACTACCATAACAGAATATAATACATATTTTAAACACACACTAAAAAAAAAAACTCCCCACTCATTATCTTGACTTGTTCCAGAGGTCCCTCAGGCAGCTCCACCATCATGCTGGAAGCTCCGCAGACAGGAGTTGGAGGAATGGGTTTTGTAGAGGGTGGGGGTTTTGTTGGTTCTCCAGTGGTAGGGCATTCTATCTCCACTGATGCAAAGTCTCCAGAATAAGTTGTATAGATAATGATTAGGACATAGCTTCCATTCTAGATGGACAAGGGGAGGAGGATGAGACAGTGGCAAAGTAGTAAAGCATTAGTTGGACAAAATGCTACTCTAAGCTAGTTGATTTGATGCCGTTATAATAATTTATGAAGGAAGAGAGGCCATTTGGCCCATCTAAAGCCAATTCAGTAGTCAAACCACCCAAACTTTGTTCCCACTTTAAAATTACAAGTATATTGCCTTGCCAATTTTGCTATCAAGTAGAAGTAAATTAAGGATTTAGCAGTCTCACCACAAGGTGTGTAGGGGGTATAAAAGATTAAACATTAGCGCATCAGTTAGGAAAATCAATTACCAGAACATTACATACAAAAATAGCAAGCCAACCAAATAACTTCCAGAATCAAATGCAAGGGACATGCAGATGAACCAACACACTTATCCCCAGAAACTGATACTCAAGCTAAATGTTAATACCAACTTGACAGACAAGTTGTTCTCCAGACACACTCAAAACAGTGACAGAAAGACAGCTGCCATATCCCCCAGAAGCAAAGCAGTGTCATTTAGGATTAAGATTGAGGTAATCTTGTGAAGGAGTCAGGATACTGTTCAAACTCTGAAAATGCAACTGCTGGCTGAAGGCAAACATGCTTTCAAATCACCTTCAGATAAGCCAGCCCCACTTTAAAACATTCCAGAGTTCCAGGGTTCTAATATGCCTTAAAACATTAAGGGGCTTTTAAGTTAGTTTCAACAAATAGACAGTGTAATTGACTATAGAGAGTACACAAACACTGAAGAGAATTACCAGGATCTTGACATCACAGGCGCTGTATGGAGCTGTGAAGAGGATCTCGTCTCTTCTCTCCACCAAGCTGTAATTGCAGGACTGGGGTGCATCAATCACTTTAACTGGCCTGTTGAGTTCATCTGCAACACAAAATGTGTCCATGCGTTCACATCCAGGATAGGACTAGTCCTTGATAGTTGCTAGTGCAAGTACCCTATCGTAAAAATGTTCTAGTACCCACATCCTTCTTGTAACACACCTAGTACCAAGACTTTATCCAGAGATCCTCCAGGCAGCACCACAGTCATGTTAGAGGACCTGCAGACAGGAATGGGTTTCCCCACAGTGGCTGTCAGAGGCGGCGGCAATTCTGTAGGGCTTCCAGCACTGCTTGGGCATTCCATCCGCACAGACCCTCGATTCCAAGTAGCTGTCCTGTACATTACAGTCAGGACATACTTGTCTCCCTAGTAGGAACAGAAAATGACCAAGAGTAAAAGTTGAATCTCACAAGTAACACTGCCATGTAAGGATGTACAAACAGACTGTCCAGTAAAGCCCTATTCAACTTCATGGATGAACATGTTAGCTCAAGGTCAAACTGAAATTTAAGGATTACATATCAAGCTAGCCCCCAGGTAACCACGAAGTGCTCTAATGTCACTTGAAATGTACTTGCCACTTGCTCAACAAAACAGCCAGTGTAGGCAGTTGTAAATATTATTTTCTCCAGTTGCAGAGAGAGATTGTAATGGCATCGTTCCGCAAAGTCACTAGTCACAGCGATTTCTTTGCCAGAAAGATCTGCAATAAAGACGACATCATTACAGCAAGTGCAAGTCTCTGAAATTCCATTACAGCTTTAAGCCAAAGAAAGGGAACAAGCATAAGATGCATTCTCCATGCACTGCTTATTTACACCAGCTAAGATCAGGCATCAGAGCTCCGTCACCAGTTGTTTGAATGGCTTTCCAAGAGCCAAGAATAGTGGCCAATATTATGATAATCAGTGCTGCGAAATGCCCACCAAGGTACCAAGGGGAGTGAAGGAATAACATTGTGAATCTGTATGCATAGGTACCTCCATTAGTTAATTCACATGAAGTTATGTCCTGGGGGGAGGGGGAAGAGTCAATATAATAACTCACTTTTCACTTTAATCCCCCACCAAGGACCACTGGGTAGAACCACTGTCATGCCATCCTTGTTGCAGATGGTAGCAGACACATCTACAGGATGTACTGTAGACAGTACACTGGATGTTACTTCTGGAGTTGCAGGGCTCTCAGGTTGGTAAGTTGGTTTTGACCGTCCACCAGCATGGCAAAGTGCAGATACCTCTCCCATTACACCATCAGCATGCTGGAATTGGATACTCAAGGCAAAGCAACCATCCTTAAAAGAGAGATTCTGTTATTGGCATATTCAGTATTGCTTGTACTGAAGTAGTTTACTGGAAGCATGCAGCAACATTTAATAGCCAAAGGGGAAGGAGAAATTATTCAATATTCTTACCACTAATGCAATTTGACAGCTTTGGAAGGAAGCAATCAAGATGACGTGTCCAGTCTTCACTGGAATGAGTTGATAATTGCATTTCTTGGCAATACTACCGACAGGTATTGCCTCGCCAAACCCATCTGCAGAAGACACATTCCGGGAGAGTTCCCTGAACAGCAAGTTTGTCCACATGCTTATTATACAAGGTCTGTTCGAGGCTTCAGTTATAACCAGCAAGCTAAGAACCCTCTGCAATTGAACGTGTGAACGGTTCACAACTTCAATTTCTACGTGAATTAATAAGGAGGGGGTCGGTTGACACACAGATGCAACTCACCTCTCACTTTGACTGCATCAAGACTTCCCTTAGGCAATTTGATCATCATGCCAGACTTGGCACAAAACACTGATGGCAAAGACTCGTCAGGTGGGACTGTAACATTAACTCCGGTCCTACAAGACAGGAGTGCCTGCCCTAGCTTCCCTGGAGCCATTTCATAGTAGATGTTAAAGAAATAGCGATCCATCTAGGAGGGTCAAAAACAAAATAGCATCACTGGAGTTCTAATCTTCACAGTATCCTGTTCCTATGGGTAGGAAGGCTACCCTAGTTTCATATTAGGCAAGTGAACAGCCAAATTGAGCAACAGTTCCAATATTTATATGGGAAAATAAACCCATTATATATTTAACACATGTTGTATGGGCACACAAGTGAAATACTGGCTTGGTCCATTCTTCCTAGGTTACAATGCAGGCCGTATGTATAGAGCACAATGTTTCCTATACTGGTGGAAAGCAGGATACACGTACCACTCTCCTCACATGACATCCATTGTATGAAGTAGTGAAAGTGATCCTTCCCTCTGAATCACTCAACAGTTGATATTTGCATTGAACAGCAACTTCGTAAATGGATACCCAGTTGTTGAATTTATCTACAAGTGGAAAGAATTGAGAGATCTGCTGATCTAACAGACAGCATTTCTCAATTAGCTACAAAGCAGCAGGCTACAGAATCTTGTATTTAGTTACTCAGAATAGCTATGAAACATTTACACAAAAAAAAAAAAAAAAAACACAACAACACACACACACACACACACACACATTACCTCATCTTACTCACAGATCCCAATATTATCCATCACTGCACCCAAGGCTGACCACCATACTACATCGCTATTTTAAAACTGAACCGAAACTCAAAGAGGGTGCTGTAGTCCTTGTGTTAAAGGACAAATACTGCAGCATACATGCAACCATTCCAAATGCAATTAGTTGCAACAAGGTATATGGTTAAATAAATAAATACCCATACATTTCAAAGTAGAATGTAATTTAGTGCCTGGAAGAAACAACTCACTTTGTACACGAAGCGCTTCTATTGGTCCTGCTGGGAGTTTGATGGTCATGCTACTCTCACCACAGATTGTAATAGGTCCATCAGGTGTGGGATTTGGACAGGACATATGCACATAGTTGTTTCTCCACATCAGGGTCAGGACATATTGCCCACCCTAAAAGCAAAGGTAAGAAGTCAGACTGAAAAGGAATGCAATAGCCAGCATCTGTGGTTGTAAAGTCTCGAGTTGAATGCAGATACTCTGTAGTTGACAAAAAGACCAAAGATGAACATTTAAGTTAGTTGTAAATGTGGAACAGCAGTCATGTGGCATTTGCTTTCTCAATTTAACATTTATACTGTACAAGGCCAGCAAGTACATATCTGATGGCAGAGTAGCAGACTTTTTTTTTTTTTTTTTTTTTTTTTTTTTTTAAAAGTCTGCAACCTAAATCTTACCAGTGCCTTCACATTGCAACCTTTGAAGGCAGTTGTAAAGTGGACAACTCCATTTTTCTCCAACACCTTGTAGCTGCATCTCTGTATAATCTTGGTTACTTCAACAAACGTAAAGGCAGCTGTGTGTGTGTGGGGGGGGAATAATAATAATTACAATGAGATTTGATAACCAGACCTCTTCCAGAATTAAACAGATACCAGGTTAGCATAAACCCTTACCTTGCACTTTGAGGTCTGTCAACCTTCCACCGAACAATTTGATGGTCATGTCTTCAACACTACATGTAGTTGCTGAAGCCAGGGTGGTGGGCTCTTCTGTGCTATCGGGAGGAGGGTCTCGTTGGGCAACAGGTAGATTAAATACACCATAGGGCCCTACAGAGGCATCATAGATGTTGCTTGGCAACCCTTGACCTCTGGGGAGCTCAGTAGAGTTGAGTTCACTTGCAATCTTAACAGCTGGAGAAAGAGCTTCGTCCAGCAACAGATTTATATTAGTAAGCACAGAGTAGTCAAAAGAAGAAACATGCTTTCCATTAAAGTCACCAGTATCTAGGTCCTCAAGATGATAGGAATGTAAAGTATCAATGCCTTCCTTTTCAAGATCTGCAAAGGCAGCAGAATCATAGCCTAGGGTTTCAGAATAGGTACCAGATTTATTGTTGTCAGAAGAGTCAAGCGCTTTGCCATGTTCACCTACACCCATTCCTGCTGCAAGATTAACAGAATCATTGACTTCCAGAAAATCAAGGGCACTGGTGTTAGACTCATTCGCTTTATCTGAAGTTGTCAAGTCAGCATCAGGGTCATTACTCTGCTCAGTAAAGATATCATGTTCCACCACTCCTTCAGATTCTGAAGCCACAGGGTATTCATCAGAAACAGGAGGGACAGAGTTCTTGATCAAATCAGAACTAAAGTCATCACTATCTGGATTAGAAGAGAGAGGTTCTTCAAATCCATCCTCATCATATCTATAATGCTGACTGAAATCAAAAAGCCCATAGTCTGCAGCATCAGATTCAGTCTCAGCAAATACACGATCAAGAGACTGCCTCTGTTGATCTGCAAAATAACCAGCAGTCTCAGAAAGTTCACCTTCTCCTTCTGGTGAAAAGTAATCCTGTTCAGAAAAAAGGTCCTCAGCATAAGGAAAGGCTAAATCGGTAAGCAAGCTCAAGTTCCCTCCACGATCCAAGCTTCCTGTCTCTGACATGGAATTCACAGCTGCTTCCTCCTGCAGCCCATCATGAGCTGAAGCTAGAGCTTGTGTGAGCCTCAAAAACCAGGCCAATAAGAAGAGAGGCAGCATTGTCTGCCCTCTCCGTAACATCGTTACTGTAAACAAAACACAACCAAAAAAAACAAAAGAACTCAGTCAATATGTCTGCGTGCTAAGGGAGCGGGTATTTAAATTGTGAGGATTCAAGTGTTTTAATTGAATTTGTAATTGGCAAGCCAATTGCTGCCGTTGAATTATCAGCATTCTTAGATAATTAATAAAGCACTGCTAGACTAAATTGTGCTCGAGAGAAAAAAATGTAAGTATGCGAATGCTGAGAATCGTGTGTAAATGTGCCCTATACTTGAAAGATAATAATAGCATTGCATCAGATATAAGAATGAACGTAATGAAAGAAACAATAAAAATGTTTTATCTAATAATTAATCTAGGGTTATCAAACGTCCGTTTTTTTCCCGGACATGTCCTCTTTTTTGGCCTTCCGATCTCATCCCGGTTGGATTTTCGAAAAATGAACAAATGCCCGTGATTTTGCTTGCTCGCCCCTTTGCTGCTGTTGATACCTGCGGATCTGGAATTCCCGGCGTGTACTGATAGCAACGAGCCAGCGCTGACGACTGTATTGTTCGTTGGAGCCAGTTGTACTGGATCCCAGATTTGATCTTGCTCCTGTGACGTACTGGTTTATACTAACAGAATAACGGTTGATCCCAAAGTCTGATCCTAACTCTATCTTGCTTCAGAGCAGAATCACATTCGGATCAAAGCTTGATCGAACGTATTTAAATGGAGGAAATACAGCGGCTCATTCATACACTGACTGTAGTGCGTATTTAGTGATCGGCAAAAAAGCCTCTTCGGGTTTATTGCGTTATAGAGCGCTCTGTAATACTTTAGTTTTGCTTCAAATAAATGCGCTTTGCAATATAAAATATAGTACAATGAAGCAGGATAAAACAGACCTTATTTTTTGTATGCACTGAATAAATACATTTGCATCACAGCCACCAAATAACAACAAAAATAAAACACTTGTTTGGTACAGCTATAATATAACACACGTTGTTAAACGAGCCAAATATGAATGTGTCAAAACTAATTAAAAAAAAAAAAAAAAAAAAAAAAAAAAGATCTGACCATGTTTTTGTATGTTTCTGTTTTTTGACCATCACTAGAAAAAAATTATATAAATGCACATTATATATATATATATATATATATATATATATATATATATATATATATATATATATATATATATATATATATATATATTAATTTAACCTTGTATTGCCATGTAACACTTTGGATAAAGGCGTCTGCTAAATAAATAAATAAACAGGAATTAGTTCATTCAGTTGCCCTGCACAAATAAATCAAAGAGATTTGCATAACGAAATCACTACCGGTAAGTATTGTTGACAAACTGCACTTTTACCAGCGGAGGCTTGAGAACTTCCAATTTTCATGTTAAAATGTGCTCTTTATTATCCATGAACGCTAAAGCAAGTGTGGCATAATGTAGATTATAGTGGGAGGTATGAGAATTCCCCTTAAAATATATTTCAGGAAACGCTGAGGTTTAAATACCGGTATGTAAGATAAATACAATTTGCTATTAAAATGCTACCAGTACTGTATTGGTATTTAAAAAAACTGTATTTAAAAATACTTTGAAAGTTTCAGTTTCTATCACTTAAAATACGTAGATGTTGATTGAACGTCAAACTGCAGTAAGGCACAAACGATAATGTAAACAGCACCGAGCTACAGTGAGTTCCAAATTCAAAATGTTTTCTTGTTGCTTAGGTAAGTGCTTTGCAATTCTGCAATCTTAAGAAATGTGTGGAAGGTTGTAAAAGTGATGAAGAGTTCAAGAACTTGCTAGCACTCCAAAAATAGGCCAAATATTTCGACAGGTCCAAAAACATAGAATGTCATTCAACACTGTTATATACTTTATTGCACAGTTATTTGCTGTTCCCTCGCATAATGCAAATGTAGAGCGAGTTTTTTCACTGATGCAAAGCCAGTGGACAAATGAAAGGAACAACTTGACTGTTGAGTCTCTGAAAGGGATCCTGCTGGTACAGCACAACTTCAGGCACACATCTTGCAAAGACTTTTAGAGCTACTTCAACCACTGCTGAGAAAGATGAAAAGATCAGGGTCTCAAAAGTGATGAATAAGATGAACTTGCAAAAGAAAAACACACACACACATACTATATATATATATATATATATATATATTGCACTGTACATTATTAAGGTCCTGTGAGTAGGGTATTTGTAACTTTGCAAAGTAGCTTACTGAAGCGCTGAAGATCAAATCTACACTCTTAGCTGGGTCATAATATGTTAAGTATCCTGCAGTCTCTCTGTATATAATTTGCTAATGACTTAGTTCATTTTACAAATAACTGGAGTTAAAGAATAAATACATACCTTGGTTTGGGGTTTTTAGACACGTATGTTTGCAAACACATTGTGTAGCATGAATGCAAGTTTAGATTTTGATCATTTTTTAATGTTTGTTTAGGGTACAGTAATTGGCCTTCATAATTTGATACCCCTGACATGAAATGCACGCTAATCTTAAAATTCACCATAGTATAGAACAGTTTAAGTTCAATTGTTTATGAAGTTAACTCGCTAGTGTACAGTAACTAAAGGGTCTTAGTTAGTTTGCTAATCTCCAAAAGTTCTGACTGTAGGCTTGGATAATTATTGTATAGTCTATTTTTTTATACTGGGAAATGAAAGTATTAATGAAGCTTTACTTATGTCTCATTATTCTATTCCATTAGGGTTTTTTTATGCTTCCAGGAACAATATATTTTGTGTTGTGTTTTTCTGTAATAAACGAATATTTTAAAAAGCTTTTTTTTTTCTGTTCAGGCCTCTGTTATTCCCATGACTCTGCTTTGTTTGCAGCTCACAGACAAGCTTCAGGCAGAGTCATTTAAACCAGGACATGTAATACCTTCCTTATTTAAAATCCATAAAAGCTTGAAAGTACATAAAAAGCACTGGGGGGTGGGGGGGGGCTGGTAGTTTTCTTGCAACTTGATAAGATTTACTAAAGCAATATTAATCCACTAACCATTGTTGAAATGTCACATAGCTGTATTATGGTGGATACATTATAATGCAATACGTTTTAATTTCAAAGGGATATGTTTATGTTATACTACATACAGAACAAACTTTATGGCAGAAGGAGGGTATATAGACAACATCAATATAAACTACCAACTTCAGTAATAACCTTGGGATTATGAAGAGGTTTGCTACTGTAATGAATGTCTACAACAGAGCAGTTTCCTAATCAAAACATAAAGACATGTTTACATTGTGAAATGTGTTTTAGTTTGATAAAATGATGATTTAATTTCATTATTTCCACCTTTAGAAAAGTGCATGTTTGTTTAGATTCACCTAAAGTGCAGCCCTTCCTGAGGGCTTCACCTACCCAGTAACCATGTCCCTTCCACAGCAGGACTGGTAAAATTAACACTATAGAATGTTTGTACAGTACAAGAGGTTTTCAGTTAAGTGCATGTCAAAAACGATTTAGATTTTAGAACAATGAAGCTTCTTCAGGCTGGAAAAAATGTTGAGTTACTCACTGCCTATCCTGTCATTTTTTCATGAAGAAAAATGTGGGTAAATTCATACAGAGAATACCTGTGTAAAACTGGTATATGCTAATAGTAGTCAGTTTTTTTCAGCTAAATGCTAAGCTGTCAGTGTTACACAAGAAGAGAAATGACAAGCACCTGCATGATATAGTAGATAGCTTGTCACCAGTGGCTTTAAATTAAAAATCTACTGCTGACAATTGTTTGTACACATATTATGATTTCATTTGTCTGGTCATTCATTCAAAAACAATTAACATTTTGAGCAAATATGGTATTAAAAGTTAAATGAATGCATGCTCTAGAAATTAAACATTTTTTCTCTTTGTCTGTTGTTTAGCTAATTAGTGTAATAACTATAGGAATTAGAATTGTAAGCGTAAAACTGTTTTAGCTACAAGCCATGGAACTTATAAAGGTTGGAAAGCCCCTGCTTTACACCAGTTTAATATACCGGTAGGTGTGAGCAATATGGGTCAGCATCAGAAGGTTATATGAAGTGGGTGTGAACAATGGACATGAAGAGGAACACACAATGGACAAATAGGGCTTAGGCCAGTAGTGTTCAAAGCAGCCTGGAAAGTCTCTGCCTGGAGAGAGGGAGAGAGGCATAGTGAATAAAATGGTAAAGCACAGGTAATAAGTGTAAACAGTAATGATGTATGTATGGCAGGGCAACAGCCCTGCACCTGTAAGTATTGTGTGTGGGGGAATGTAAGGTTGGCAGGAATGGGGTTAAATCTGGCCCTGCCAGCAATCACAGGTGTGGCCATTCCCCAATTAGGTAATTTATGCTAATTGGGGAGTGGCCACATATAAATAAGGAAGGATAAATCCTTTGTTTACTTGAGGTTCTGAGGTAAGGCCCAGTCTACAGCCTGGATTGTTGAACCTTTTATTTTGTACCTAGTGTCTTTTTCTTTGTTTTGTGTTTAATACATGTGTGCTTTGTGCTTTAGACTGCAGCTTCTGTCTCTGAGTCTTCTATTCCTGCAGCTAACACCATGGGCTGTGATGCTGTCCTGTCACAGTATGGTAAAGCATAAAGATAAATATGGCATAGTATGGTAAATGAATAGTATAACCATGGGAAAACTACAACAAGACTGGTAACCTTTATAAGGGAATGTAGTGCTTACCATGCCACACCCAGCTTGGCAACCCGGCATGACCATGGCCCATCTACTATCCACCGTGCAGGTATTGCAAAGTCCCTAAACAATATGGTAAAATTAATTAGTTCTGCACCATATAAAAAAGCTGGTTTTGCCAGTGCTTGCTAGTCTATTAACCAGTTTTAAATTTAAAGCGTTTTAGTTTCAGCTTTATTATCAAAGTTCACACGTGCAATACTGTCCTAAAATTACTACATGATACTGTGATCATTGCACTGTGTTATGTTAATGAACCATAACTAGGTTTTAAAACTGAGAGTTAGCAAATGCCTATTGTTAAAGTGTACTGCAGTTAGTAATCCTTTCCAATTACTGAGATCTTAAAATTGAAGGGCCGTATAAGAACAATAAACATTGTAACTCATTTTTAGAAGGCCTTCCTTGTTGTTCTCCAAGTTGCTGCAGTGACATTGTAGATGCTAAAGGTAGTTACTGTAAATGAGATACTGCCTTAGCAGACACATTTCATTAAGTAAACATGTGTTTGAATGTTTTTTAAATTAAAAGTAGAATACAAAACTTGTGAACTTGCTAGTGATAAATGCCAATTCAAAAACCATCAAAATCTACCAAGGTAGCAAATCTGCAAATTTAATACCAGCCAAAATTTCCAGTTATATGGTACATTAGTTGCAATATATTGTTATATATTATACACAGAATTCTTAAGGTAGAGTGAGTAGGGCATTCTTAACTTTATAAATTAGCTTTGTAAATTTGACTTAAAGAATGAATGCATCCCTTCATTTTAGATACCGGTATGTGTGTTTACAAACAGTGTGTGGGCTGCAAGTGAGTTTACATTTCGATTACTTTTTTTAAATGTTGTGTGTTTTTTCTGGGTTTTTTTTTTTTTATGTGCATGGTACAGTATGTGGTCTTCATAGTTTGATACCACTGATATTAAATGCACTTTAGTCTTGATGCACACTGATATTAAATGCACATGAGCCAGATGCTGCTGGTGGTTGGTTTCATCAGCACTGTGCCATTACTTTACAGGCTAGCTGTGTCATGATTGCTGGACCCTAGAAGCAGCCAAGAAGAAGCCTCTTTCTAGGAAACAACTCAAGAAAGCACATCAGCTCTTAAATAATGTGAATGTAGAAGCTAATTCATAGCAGTTAAAGACAATACTGTTTACAAGTAGTGCAATTTATAGATATGCACGTTCCTTTAACTAACTTTTCTTAAAATAAACCTTTCCCTGGGTGGAAAATTTTGATATATCTGTGGGATCCTTCATTGAAGGATGAATATGTTTTGTTATGTGTATAAATGATTCTTAATGAAGGTAAACCTTCATATTTTATCACTGCAAACATATTCACGTGTTTTAAAATTACAATATAGTTTCATTAAAATATTTATTAAAGTAAAAATAAAATGTGTGCTTCCTGTGGAAATTTTAAATGTCAACTTTTTGTCTGTTGCTTAACTAATTACTGTAATAACTAAAGGAAACAGCAGAGAGGGTCCTATGAATCTTCTGTGATTTATTCCCAATTTGAAATACACAAATAGAATCTGCCAAACCTAAGAAACAGATTTTTTCAAGCTAGTAAACCCTGGAGGTGAGGCCCAGCTCATCTGGGCATGATCTAAGAAGGGGCACTGAAGGATAATGAGGTGAACTCACACCTGCATCGTGAAGTTTTTCTATTAAAATTATTTGTTCTTTTATGTCATAAAAAAACAAAAAAAAAAATCCTTTTTTGTTCAACACACAGTACAGCCTTGCTATAACGGTTGGGGTCCAAGCCTTTTGTTCATCATCTTTTATTCCAAATCAACCTGACATGAAAAGTGAATCAGATCCTCAAGTTTTTTGTTATTATTTCTTCTTTAATCCAATTTGATTTGCCACATGTCTGCTAAACAAGCCAAAAAAACGAAGTGCTTTTTGATAACCTATATTCACGACAGTGATGCCTACATTATTCTTTCCAGCTTTGATGCAACATAAAATTATTTTCGTTTCGGAGGCATAGTTACACAGCACATACTTTTTATTAAGACAAAAGAGTTAATTTCAAGGCAAAGGTGGCATCCCGTGCGTACAGACCAGGATGTTGACAGTGTGTGTTTGTATATATTTTTTTTATTATTATTATTATTTGGGGTCCAGGGGTCAGGTTCGTTATAGCTGAAGGTTTGTTATAATGAAGGACGTTATAGCGAGGGTGTGAACAGAAAGACTAGAATGTACGTAAATAAGTGAAACTAATCTCCAGGAACTGTTTGATTCAAATCACATTGTAACGCAGCATACATTTAACAATTCAAATGCTTAGTAGATGAATTTGCCCTGCGGGTATAAGGGGTGTGTGTGTGGGGAATATTGTGTTGGCAGGGAGGGGGTTAAATTCCTCCCTGCAGAAACATGTGGCAAGACCTGAAAATTGAATAAGTGATGATTAGTTAGGCTCCAGTCACTGGTGTTAATGTTGGAGCCAATGCTGGTGTTATAAAGGTGAAGGAGCGTGCTCTGCTGTATATTCGTAAGTCCTTTTTTCAGACCTTTTGTTTTGGCCACTGTACCTGTTTATTTGTTAATGTGCTTTTATGTGTCTGTTCTATAAATAAACATGCGCATTAGTGCTTAACCTGCAGCTTCTTCCTTCTGAGTCTCTCTTCCTGTCGATATCAACTTGGGCCGTGACGCTACCCTGTCACACTTGGTGTCTGAAGCGAGATAGCGCCCCTGGAGACTCAGACAAGAACTGCAGGTTTATTAAATAATAAAATGGAAAAGGAAGCATGGATGAGCACCAGCGCCAGTTGGAGGCAGAAGAGGCTCCATGGGCATGTTTATGGGGAGTTCCCATGGGCAGACCTCCTCTTCACAGAGGCCTACTTTGAGCAGGAGGTAGTCATGTGAGGAATATCTCCACCTGAAGGCTCTCCAAATGCCAAAGATGGATTCCTCCTCCTTCCCAGTGCTGTGGGAGGGTGGCTTTAGATGCTTACCTCAATGCTCTTGAGGCCTCGTGGTGGTGTCTCGCCTGCGGGGAAGTGAGGGCACTTCGTGGTCAACTGCTTCCTCCAAGAGCAGGAAACACAGCTGCCAGCCTTGCTGATACTAGACTGCCCAGCATCCCCACAGCCAGTGCTCAGCGCCACCAGCCCTAAAGCTGGAGACAGGCATCTCTGACTTCTACAGGGGTTGGCTGAAAGCCTTCCTCAACTACTTCAATGGCCAGGAATGGTGCCTCATCTGTGGAGTGCTCAGACATTAAACAGTGTGCTGCCCACTTTAGGATGAAGAGAGACCAACACGGTCACTGTTAGAGTGCCCCACACTACTGCCAGTTGCATGTCCGAAGGTGCTATCGATGCCACTGCCAGCTACACCTCCATAATGCCCTGCCAGCATTGTTACTGCCAGTGCCCTGCACCACTGCCAGTATGACCATGCCTCAGTCCCCTGCGCCACTGCCATCAATTCCACTGCTGTAGTGATCCACGCTGCTGCCAGCATTGCCGATGCCAGCATTTCCGACCAGCCTGCCCTCCAACCCACCCATGGGAGTCCACACTGAGACCTGTGCCTGTGACTTAGAAGCTGTGAAACTAACCCATTCCGTTGTCTTCGCTACCTGCTAGTCAATTAGTACATTTAGGCTGCAGCTGTGTACTCACTTTCATACAACTTCTCCACTGTCCTGTGACTCTTGGGGTTAAAAGGAAAATAATGATTGCACAGGGACAAAAGAGGTTGAACAGAACTATAAATACCTGCCATAATGCTGTCACTAGGGTGTAGAGTCATAACAGGTAAAGCAGGATTACTGTCCTGTGAGAAATTTTTAATGGTAAGTCTATACTCCAATGTTGGATTACAGAGCACCTGCTAACAAGTGCTGTCTATAAACCTTCTGTCAAAGTCTGCCAAAAGGGCTCTTTCCATTGTGACTGAAATGGATCTGCAAGAGAAGACATGTCAGGGATGGAATTAGGATAATAATAAATAATCTGTCAAATGAGGGACAGCCCATTTTCACAAAAGCTAAAACATTACCGGTATACAACTTTCTTTTCTGGGAAAAAAAGTAAACTGTTTGCTCAAGAGAAATATTTGTGCATGCAGTGAGCAGAGCAAAAGCAGGCAACATTCATTTTAATTTGAAATAAAATGGCCTACATATAAATATTGCTTCACATTTGCTCTGTGTATGACCTTGTTATTCCTCAAAATGTTTTCAAACCTTAAAAGTGAATTGTGTCTCTGGTCAATGTGTTGTATCCCCTAATGCTGGTGCCCAGCAAACCAGCAGTTACTGAATGTTTTGATAATTTTTTTTTATGTTGCTGGAACTTCCAACAGGTTTAGGATGTTACAGATTTAGAACTTACCTGACTTTGTGAATAATATAAATCATGAAAGAAGCTGTTTATCAAATGAATCTAGTTGGAGTCAATTGATACATTATTTAAGGGTTAAACTTAAAGATAATGGCGACAAATCATCCAAATTACAAAATAACAGCTACAAGTGTAAGAAACATTCCATTCATTAAGAAAAGCGACGGCTCTGGCAGGGAACTCCCTTTAACCTTTGATCAGATCATGTAAATATCAAGCATATTTTAGGCGCTTCCAATACCAGATCAAATCGTCAATGGGTTTGCTAGTATCTTATGTGTCCATCACTAAACAATACGTGAAATCTGTAAGTAAAGGATGTATATCTTAGCTCAACCCATTATATCCCCTCTGTGCGGAAGAATATTCCTCCCCCTCCCCAGCCTCAAGCTGCTTTTTGGCTTTGTATAACGGGGAAGGCAGCTATCCTTCCCGTCCGCCCATGGCTTCCCTACGGTCAGCCTCTCCACTTATCTGCAAGCTAATGTATAGGCAGGGGTACATCGAAAGGCGAGACCAAAGAATGTCATGTAAAATATGTATAATGTAGTAGTGTTGTCTCATCTAGGTTTTAATAAATCCTTTGCATGAGTTTTCTGACTGATCAAGGGTAACAATGGGAAACTGAAGTGACATACGGCAGAATCAAAGTAGTCTACTATAGCATTTATGAAAGATGTCAACTATTGAAAATAAAAAACTTATTCATAAATTAAGTTCCACTTGGAGTGGTACAGTCCAGGTTGGTTAGTAAAATTACACTGCATGTTTTTTTTTTTTCCCCCTTTTTTTTTTTTTTTTTAATATGGTAAATGATTTAATCCATAATCTTATTACATTTGCTGTGGCCAATGTTTAGTTCTCCGACGCCCTCTGCTGGATACCTATTTTTCTAGTGAAAGTGCTATCCCTGCTTGATGTCGAGATTCCAGGTACAGTAACTGACTCTTTTTGAAGTGCTGTGCATTGGTTGGACAGACACCAGCATTGTGTAGCACAAATGCTTTTCATCACCACAAGACATTTGTCTTGCAGTTGGAATCCTGTGCGTCTCTGTTAAGTTTACTACCAGTAACCACTGCAAACTGACCCTGTACTTTTAGAAATACAACAACCAATTGTCTGTTATTTCCCTGCCTGACAATAGTAGACTTGTACAGTGAATTGTGTCTGATTTGATATAGTAAATATACTTTTCTCCGTTTCCCACAGCTTACTCACAGGTGTAACCCAATGGTAAATTCAGTATGAAAGGCTATGTATGCTGTCACTAAGAGTTGTGCTGGGGGAGGGGTCTGCCTCCATACCTGTTTTCAGGATGGTGATTTTTTGACTCATTAAATGGGAAACAGGATCAGTGACTTGACTTACTAAAATATTCAACAGACATGGGTTTAGACTCATTCCCTACAGTCTTCTATTAGCCTTGGGGGGAATAAAGTGTATCTAGCTGCAACCAGCTCTGTGTGTGAAATAATATACAAGAGATAAGGGTTACACTGTCTTAAGGTTTTACAGTTTGCTCCAAATGTTCCCAAAGTTGTTGTGGGTCAGGGATTGGTGGTAAAGAATAGCAGGTGAGATTTATTAACTGGAGGCTAAAATTAATCTATTTTAAACATCATCCCACAACAGTGGCACAGTCCTGCTCTCCTTCACAGTGGTGTTAAAGTCCAATTGTGACTTGGAGCTGAATGAAACTGAGCAGAAGACTCAACATTCTCAAACCCAATTCACAGTTGTCAGTGGTATGAATATGTTGTATTAACAAAAGTAGATTTAAGATGTTTGTTAACTGCAGTTTTATAATTGGACAGTGCATGGGGAATATTATGTACTAATTATGCTCAGTATAAACTAGTGAGCAACATTTGTCATGACACTCCAATTGGCAGATCTCAAGCCATTAAGACCGAGTGTGGTAAAAGTTAACTGACAAGCACAGTTTACTGTACACGATTGTGAAACTGTGCTAAAGTCCAGGATTAAATGGCAGTGTTCCAGTCCTAGACCACTAGCACTTGTGTTTTAAATGTGTGCTTTGCCCCAACCTAAGTCCTATATACTGTACTTTACATTGTTGTCATTATTGTATAGCCTAGATAGGCTACTTTTAGACTAACATTATTTCGGTACTACATTTTAAATGCACAACATCAACTATACGGATGTCATCAGAAATAGCTAAATTGCGAAGTTTCCAAAAAGCTAGTCAATGTTGCCAAATGCAAAGAAAGAAATTAGAATTTGTGGAATAAAGAAGCATGAAATTATTGGGCACTCTAGATGCGATATACAACACATGAATCCATCATATTCTAGATCACAATTGTGTTATTAGAATTACATGTGGGTTGTATATTGGTTTGTGAACTGTACACACAATGGTAGTACATTAAACAAAACAATAATTATAACACATTAGTACAGTAGCACACCCTATTGGCCAAATACACACCAGTTGCATCTCAACAAGGAATTATAATGAAACATCATTTTCGAACAAATGATGCCACAGAAACCGAAGAACATGAATGCCAATGCATTTATCACCAGGTTAAGTGACTTGCTCAGGGTCACACAGCGAGTCAGTCAGTGGCAGAGGTGGGATTTGAACCACGCTACCTCCTTGTCAATATCAGGGGCGAGGTGTACATTGAGGCAGCAGAGGCAAAGTACGGTTTTTGAAAAAGATACAAGATTTATATTTATGCCCACTTATCCAAGTGGTTAACAGCATGCAGGAATGCAGCATTGATGAATGAAGACAGACAACAGTAATCCAGGTGCAATGTTATTTATTTTTATATCCAAAGTCAGACAACAAAACCGCAGTAAACAATAACCGATAAGCAGGCAATACAGCGCAGTTTATTGCACCGTTTTAATCCACGAGTTGTTCCCAAAAGTCCCAATCTTGTACACCCACAAGTAATGCAAGTCTCCACAATGAGTGCTAAAGTGCTTGTTGTATGAACACAGTTATTCGTGAAATAAAGTGCAGTGTTTTTTCCCCGGTTTGTGCTGGCGTGCGACAGCTCCAGATTGCATTAGCCATCGAAGAACAAACTGTATAATCAATAACTACAACACAAAACTCACGATTCCACACATGCTTCCTTCCGGTTCAGCTTAACCATAAACAAAGGAACAGATCACGTCGCTATGCCCCCTTTTGTACCGTCAAATCATGACCCCTTGGTCAACTAGTGCAACCACTTCTCCACTCTTACCCCTTCTGGGTCAATGATTTAGTGTATTGCAGCTCCACCCCCTTTCTAGATGACTGCATTCCTTCTAACCCTGGGACTGAATTGTCTGGTCATCCAGTCCAGGGCATTCTGTTCCCTTTAAACCAGCACCTTCACAGGTCAGGAGAGCCATTTCTCACCAACAATCATTGTGTCTCATCACAGAGAGGCTTAATTTACATGGTTTTAAATCAGACCTGTCAACTCTACCCTATTTGCTGGGACTCTCCTGTTTTTTGGAGACTTCCAAACTACTGTTTAACCCCTTTGTCAGCAAACCAAAAGTTGTGCAGGATTCAATTATTCACTTGAATCCATCCGTGCAACCCCATGCTCACATACTATTAAAATACACATGATGTGCAATCCTCCGTGCCTAAATACAAATATATATTTAAAAGCACTCGTGCTACAGACCCATTCTTATCCTATGCACCAACACAAAATCCACACATGGGTGGGGCACACTGCCAAAGGCAAGTAAGATTTAAAACAATTGGATTTTAAAATCAGTTCAGTTGGCTGAACTGAAGTTTCACAAAAGAAAAACCCTCACACACTTCAGCATGACCTGTAGAGACCACTGACCACACAGCAAGTCAAACTATCCCCACCAGATTTGCCATCCTAACCCAATAGCCAATGTGATGCACCCAGAGCGCCAAAAATCAGCCATTGGTCCAAGCAGGATTTAAACTAAACACTTGCTCATAAAACCAAGCCTGCAGTACACACGCCAATGCTTTTACCCGATGACTTTCCAGTCAAGTCTGTTCCTTTTGGCTAGGGGTCTCAAAAACCAATCTTGTATTGACCAACAAGTTAGTCTTGACCCACTGTCACTAATTTAGCACCCCATTTAAAGCATTGATCAAAATTGCACTCCTGGTTAAGGTAAGCTTTGTCCCTCTCCAAGCCATTTGGTGTCACATGCTGGAGTGTATTACATTAGTGTATGCTACCATCTTGTTTATAGGTTTCACAAGATCACATGTTCCGATTGTATATCAATCCCACCTCCCCACACACATTGGCATGCCAAGGTGTTACTTATGTATAACTAGAGTCCTGCGATACAGAGTCAGAGGACTTCTGTCTGCCCTCAATCCAAAGCTTGGTCTCGCAGCAGGGACAGCCCAGAAGTAGCAACAGCTCTAGTTGCTATTGTCCAGCACCACTCAGGGAATTGTAATCAGCATCAAGATGGCACAATTGAACTATTAAATAGGAAATCTCTACACTTGCATACTGCACAGCAGTTTATTGGCCCTTGGTCATGGCTGCTACACCATTTAGATGCAATACACTTCAAAATTGCAGACTAGGTAATGTATTTGGATAAACACAAGTAGTGAACCCTTAGGGCACTACTGAATTGCACAGCAGCTCCTTTACTGGCACTAGCAGAAGTGGTCTTGCGTGCCCTAAAAATAATGCAGCTGTCACTTCAGGGCATTAACACACAAACCTCAGTTTACTGAAAACAGCAAATCCAACATTTGTCAGCTTCTCTGATCCTACTTAGATATGCGACAACCTTCTCCCCCCCCCCCCGCCCCCATTTCGCGCAAGAATTTAAAATTAAAACCCACAAACACTACAGAATTTCAAAACACAAGACAAAGGTTTATTCAAGTTACAGACTGCTTCTCTAGGACCTGACAACCCATTTGAGGAAGAGCATTACACCAGATACCAGGATCAGCAAACCAAGCAGCCCCAGGAAACCATGGAAGTGGGTCCAGTGCTTCTCTGCAAGAGGAACAAAACAGGTAGTGGCAAAGTGAGGAATAAAATGAAGCTTCAGGTCTGGCTTTGGCCCAAACCAATAGAGCAACACCACATGAAAAACGCTCATACTGCTTTAATGCAGGGGATCTCAAAATCACTTACCCGTTTGTTCATGGGGCACATTCTCATCCAAAGTGAAGGTTCCTTCACCAACAGCAACAAAGCCAGCATGACCAGGAGCAGCTCGCTTGTCTACGTTTGATTTCCCAGGACAGGGCTTTCCTGCACAGCGCCCTCCCACACCAAGATCTACTGGAACAGGCATCTCTGTGGAGGGAGAACATTCTCAAGTGGCACAACTGCTCAAAGGTTTAACCAAGGGAGCAGGACTTAAATACTTCAGGGTGTCTAAAGAACGCAAGATGGAAGACTTCTTGCTGCAATAAATTTAAGGCTTAACCTAAATAGCCAAACTTCAGAAGGACTCATCCTCAGAAATTGTAAGTCCAGGACCATACCTCTTCCATCAAAGCATCCTTCATTGCAAACACGGCGTTCCGGGGAACACACTTCGGTTGAACACATGAAATAGATCTAAAAAGAAAGTAAATGGAGTTAGGAGCAGCTGTATATCTGCTTTGGTCTAAAATATACCATTTATGACTAGGCATTTGGAAGCAAGCTTGAGTACACACTATTGGACCACTATTAAACTCACTTCCTCATCCAAACGCTGCTTGGTCTTGTAGTCCAGGAACTGGAAGATTTCTATTTCAAAGCGTCGAATGTGCTTGGATACAGGCATGTTATTGTATTTGACATGGAGGCCAGCAGCACCGCTGTAATCCAGGATGTTTGGACAACTGTGGGGGAGAAATTCAGAAGGGAGTCCTACAGCTGCCAACTAGGAGGCTTGAAGTGCATGGTAGCCATATTGTAATGCTTCTAGCAGCTGCAACAGTCTAGCTTGCAAAGATTTAATTTAGATGTTTACAGCCAGTCACCTAACCAGTAGCTGAAATTCCAAATCCTGTATAAAAACAGCTGAAATACAAGCAGGTGCTGATGTAGCCATTGATTAGGTAGGTTTGTGAAAGGTTGATTTCAGAAGGACAGGAGAATAAAAAAGGGTCATGGAGACATCAGGATACTCACCCTTCATAGATGATCACCCAGGCAGCTTGAGAGGACCGGGGATAGGCGATGCAGTAGTGGACCAGCAGAACTACATTGGGGTTAGGAGGGTTTACAAGCTGCACTTCCAGATACACCTTGCTTCTTAGCAAGAAGCTCAGGGGCAGATGGGACTGTGGGTAGAAGCTAGTGTAGCTGGCGTCTGCAAGAGAGGTGCATCATTGTTAACACACCAGCCATTGAAAGAGGAAATTGAGCCAGTCAAATCTAGTAGTCATTACCAGACATGATGCCCAACAAGACCAAATGGGAGGAGAAGTTACGCATCATGCATCATGTTCAATTACCTGTGGCAATCCTTAACCTAACCCCAAGCCAGCCAAAAGCCAAGGCTGCTGACGGAGGCGGTGGGTTCACCACAAAGTAACCAGTGCTGGCCAAGTTTCCTTTAGAATAGCGACATTCCACATGGAAACTGCAGTGCAAAGAGGAAACAGTGAACACAAGGAATCCATTTAGTTACCAGTTGGCACAAATATTCCAGTCAGTGAGAAATCCATAAAGGCTTTAACTCCGATCATGGGGTCCCCACCCACTACAACCAGCAAAGTATGCTGAAAGAGGGTTCAGTGGCTGCCTGTTCCAAGCGCATGTAGAAGAAATTACCGATAAGGGCCATCTCTGGTAATTTGTCCATACATCTGCTGGATCCCCCGAACCAAACCACGAACTTCAGCAAGATAGATTGTAGTCTCCGCCACAGTCTACAGAAAAAAAAATGATTACAAAGTGAGAACACTGAAGCAGTTGAGGATTGTAATCAACCTGGCCAGCCCAAAACCAGTGGCATTCCAGTAGATTGTAGTACTACAATAGCATCCCCTTAAACATATGGCTGTAAAAAGGACTGCAGCCTAGAAGTCCTAGAACTAACCTTTGGGGTGAAGTAGTAACAAAAATGCAAACCCCAGGAGACGAACTTACAAAGACACGTGTCCCACAGCCAGTCACAGGAAATTTGAAGACAGCAAAGTCTGGAGTGCAGATTACAGGGACACATGAATGGTTTCCTGCAATTACTAGGCTGCTCGGATCAATTTCTGGCTTGGTTGAGGTGCGGTATATAGAGAATACAAAATGCCCATCTGCAGTGCACGCTGAAAAGCAGGAAGCAAAGAAACCATTAATGCAAAACAGTGAAACTATTAACCTGAAGGACCAGTCCCCTCTACAGCAAGGTTGGAAATCAGATCAATTATCTCCTCCACCCCCCAGGTTTTCCTATACAAGCTGTTCAAAATTACTCTGGATAGCTCCTTAGATGAGCAGTGCTATATCAAGTGTAAAACCAAGCCATACCATCCAAAGGATAGTAACACTGGGAAGTTGTTACATCCACACAACATCCATTGGCCACACACAGTTGTGGATCAACATTAGGTGGACCACAAGCCACCTGCTGACTTCTTGGTATCTTGCACCCTGCAAAAGAGTAACCTTCAATGTTGTACAATTGTACAGGGAAGACCCTGTAGTTTAGGTGTTAATATCTTGTATAGGGGCACATCGTATTCAAGTAAAAGCAACATTATGCAGCAACAGCATTTGGCAGACAAGCAACACCAGACTTGAGCACGCCGGTATTAGTGTCCAGTGAACAAACACTCACCCACATGTGGTACTAGACCAGGAACAGGACACTTGGCCTGTATATCTCCTCGCTCCCCAGTAAAAGTTGTGTAGAGGACTCTCAGGATATAGACGTTGTTCTAGAAATGGAAAGAGAGTTGACTGACAGGATTTTGATCACTTGCAATACAAAAAATGGGGGAACACAGCCACAATTGCTCTCAGCTTACCAGGATCTTGACATGACAGGCCTTGTAAGGAGCAGTCAAGATGTTCTTGCCGTTTCTCCTCACCAAACTGTAGCCACAAGTCTTGGGAGCACCGGTAACAGCTACCACGTTATTGGATTCATCTACAACAGATGCCACATTTAGAGCATGCTTTCCATTTCACAGCATCCACATTACTGTGTACCAAGCCAACTCACCCATTAAATGGATATCTTGTAGCAGTCCCCCAGGAAGCTCCACTGTCATGCAAGTATCACTGCAGAGGACAGAAACCCCAAAGGGAGGGAGGGGGGAGCCTGTTGGTAAAGCTGCACTGGCTGGACATTTCATCTGCACCTGTACCCTTCTCCCACTAAGGGTTACATATACTAGGGTCAGGACATAATTCCCATTCTGGAAGAGAATCAAGGGAGGAGAGAGAGCACAAGTGAGGGTATTTACATGCATAGGAAGTTTAAAAGCAACAGTACAGAAAGCTAAAAATATTTACCAGCATCTTGACATCACAGGCTGTGTAAGGGGCTGTGAAGATGTTCTTTCCTCTCCCATGCACCAAGCTGTAGCCACACTTTCTGCTATCATCTTGGACAGTTACCAGAGTGTTGGATTTATCTGCAAGAGGCAACGTTGCCACGAGATTAGGTTATCCTCATTGCCAAGCAATTTGGGTGGGAAGTTATCTGGGACAAGGCACAACCTTACCCATCACAGCTACTTGTTCAATTGGTCCTTCAGGCAGCTCTATTGTCATGACTGAGGCTCTGCAGGCAGTGGGTATTGTTGGTTTTCTAGGAGTGGTTGTAGAGGGAGGGGGTTTTGTGGGCACTACAGCACCGGTTGGGCATTGCATCTGAACATAAGCTTGTTGTCCAGAAGTTGTGTAGCGGAGGGTCAGGATGTAGTGCTCATTCTAGAACAAGGAGGAAGTTGGCTTGATCAAAAAGTATAACCAGGAAACAAGCAAATTGCAGGTAGTTCACTCACACAGTGATCATGTCAGCAGGTGTCACAAATGGCATGCTTTGAAGCAACGACTAGAAAATCTACTAGGCACACTTCAGAACTATGAAGCCCAGTGTTGGGGGGTTCAAGTGAATTGGAAGGGAGAGGTAGGCTGAAGAGCAGGTGTTGGCCATCCCCCCTCCCCCCCATTCAAGGTTTATTGGGGTGTTCAACACCGCTGCATGCTTCTCTGTCCAGGGAGGGTTTGACAGTGTTCAAAAGGTATTTCACAGGGACATGAGGCAGAGCCCCTAGTGCTGGAACAGCAGGTCAGCCCAGTGATACTCCAAGCAGGCTACTGTAGTTTGCAAACAGAATTGACAGCGCCGACAGATTGAGAAGAAAATAACTATGGATTGTGTGCGAAAGATTTTCTAAAAATGTAAAGGCAGTTCCTCCAATACAAAATGGCCTGAATGCTTAGGTGCAGAGCATTCAATTACCCCTGCCTCAAAGAGTCTGTATAGGCTACCACTGCAAAGGGGTTTGCATAGTTTTAGAATTAAATTTTGTTTTAGCCTTAAGATTTTAGCTTTGATTTCTGTATGAAATGGCCATTCCAAGTTATTTTTATATATTTTATTACAAATATACCCACAAGTGTACAGGTTCAGAATAAACAAACTTCAATGTGTTGTATTGAGTATAACTTCTCTGGCAACGCATATGAAGTGTTGCAGTAGATAACCGCCTGCATAAACCAAGTTATTGTAATCCAGTAAAACTGGTCAGCAGGTGTTTACAGTACTATAGATTTTGCAACTACAAAGTAACAAAATGATGGAAATAGCCACAGTATTTTGGGAGATTACCAATAGTGTATGAAACCGGTCATAAGACTGACAACCATTGCCTCCATGAAGGCTCGTAGTGGACTGAGGCTTGAGTTTTACACATCCACTTGGCCATTTCTCTAGGTCTTCCAACTGCTTCCCCCAGGTCATGCACTCTATAGCACTGCTATTGCAGAAACTCAACTAACACTTGAACATTGCGATGCATTTTAATTTGGGTAATTGCAATGGACCATGCAGCTTTATGCAATTAAAGCAAGTTATGAGTCGAGCCATATCATGCAATCAGAATGATGCACTTAAAAAAGGGACCTGCCACATGCTATGCAACTAACCAATATACAAAGTGGCATGTACGCACCATTTTAAAAACCTTCTGTACCATTGTTCTAGTTTGTTTTTATATACCCTCACAGCTCCCTCCCCAGGATTACCAGTATCCGGACATCACAGGCTTTGTAGGGGGTTATGAAAAGGGTCCTTCCGCTTCCCTGCAGCAAGGTGTAGTTGCAGTACACTGGAGCCTTGACGACAACTATCCATTTGTTGGAATAATCTACAAAAGAAGAGTTGCCATAAAATCCCCCTACTGTGCCATGGACAAAAGCTTACAGGTGTCTAGCAAAAGCCCAACTCACCTAGAAGCTCCACTAGGTCCAAAGGTTCCATGGGCAGCACCACCATCATGCCAGAGGAGTTGCACACCACATCTGGTGTGGGAGGGGTCCTTGTTGATTTTGTGGTTGTAGTTGCAGGTGCTTTTGTTGGTTCTCCTGCACTAGTTGGACATTTCATCTGCACATACCCTACTTCTCCATCAACTGTTGTATAGCGCAAAGCCAAGTAGTAGTTCTCATTCTAGAATTTGCATAAAAGGTTTAGGGTAAGAGGAAAGTAAATCTGAAGCAGACTCTGGAACCAGCTAATACCCAATGAGGGGATTTGGGGCAACACTAATCTTGCACTGCTCTTGGATTTCCTAATGTTGTGTAAGTCAGGGCATATGAAACTAGCCCCATCTTTTATGATCACTACTGGTGCATTCTCTATCCCACCCCTCCCCCTTATGGTATTAGGTTGCAGAAACTCTTTTACAGTTGTGCATTTACAGGCCAAGTTTGAATAGAAGTACAAGAGTAGCCCATTGGCAGAAATGGATTACCAGAATCTTGACATCACACGCCATGTAGGGGGTTTTGAAGAAGTTCCTTTCTCTGCTCTGAATCAAGGTGTAGTTGCAATTCTCAGGAGCATCAATGACAGCTACCCACTTGCTGGATTCAGCTACAAGAGAAGTTTACATACAATTCCCCTAGTGCCCTTGTCAAATTCATCCACATAGGGGCAAAAAGCCCAACTCACCTAGAAGCTCTACTAGTACCAGAGGTTCCTTGGACAGCTCCACCACCATACTAGAGGCACTGCAGACCACAGTTGGCTTCCCACCACTGGTGGTCATAGTTGTCTTTGTAGTGCTTCCGGTGGTCCTGGTTGTAGTTGGGGTTTTTGTGGGTTCTCCAGCACTGGTGGGGCATTTCAATACCATATACCCTTTTTTGCCACCAGTTGTCAGATACCATATTTCCAAAACGTAGCTTTGATTCTAGAACAAAGAACATATGTAATATACAGAAATTGATTGCCATGGTTTTAAAATGATCATACAAGCTGGAAAACGATTTACACTTGTTAAAGGCCAAGAGGAAAGCAGAGCAAGATGGGCCAATCATACCACCATTGCCCAACAATATATACTGAACATCAAAAGAAACTTCCCTATTACACATATTTTTGAAAATGTGGTATGAAAATGGACAAAATGATTACACTATGACTACAAGAGATTTAGAGAGTAGTTTGAGATTTACAATTACTGTAAATACAGTCATTGTAAATCTTGAAAAACTACTCACTCCTAAATCTTTTGTAGTCATTTTTGTATTACTTTAGTATAAATACATGTTAATTTGGATTCATGTTTTTCTGCCTTTGAACGAAAAGACACACACATTTCCCCATTGGAAATAGTGATATTTTGAAATATCACTGTCCTGGTCACAAAAGCAAAGTTTGTGGGGGAATAGCCATTTTCTATACCTGAGGCATAAGCAATTAGGAAATAACACCTACTACCCAGGAACAAAAAATTGTTAGTGTTTTATATTTACACATATATTATACTTGATCATTCATCCTTGACCATGACACACTTGCATGACTCCAGCACATGCATTTAAATCACCCAATTACTGAGACACTTGATTGGACACTGCTAGGGAGTGTTGAATTGCAAGCTTGAATAAAAAGGAATAAAGAAATACAAAAAACAATGCCACATCTGTGAAAGGCAGCACCTTCGTGCAAGTCAGCATGTTGGAGGCTGGACTAAGGCAACGTATTGTGGCTCGCCATCTTGGGTGCTCACAGCCAGAAATTTCAAACCTGGCAAGAGGGCAGAACCCGACACCGTCAAAATGACAGGCCACAAACTGGGAGACCAAGAGTCACACCTGCTTAAGACCAGATCATTTTGGCATCTTTGTCAATGGTTAAAGCCATTGCACCCATCATTTTGATCACATGTAGTAAATCTGATCCAGATACAAGCAATACTTTTGATGTTCAGTATATGAAGCTATTAAAAAGCACAGAAGTTTACTGGTTGGAGGGAGAAGAGAAAGCACACAGTATGGTGTGGAGTATCTAGGTGATCTCATGGATGAACAAACAGGGTCTGGAAAAAAGAAATGGATTGACTATGCAAAAGGCATCATTTCATGCAAAATGACACAAAGGTGGAAAGTGTTCACCATCTCCAATTAGTCCAAACAATTACCAGTATCCTGACATCACAGGCAGCGTAAGGGGCTATGAAGAAGTTCCTTCCACTTCCCTGCAACAAGGTGTAGTTGCAATGCTTGGGAGCATCAATGACAGTTACCCACTGGTTGGATTTATCTACAAAGAAAGAGGGAAAGTTACCATAGAAGACTCCCTCTACAGCATCAGATATGATGCTCCTCCAAATACTCAAAAGCTTAACTCACCCAGAACCTTCACAAGTCTTAGAGGTTCCTTTGGCAGCTCCACCACCACACTGGAAGGTGTGCACACCACAGTTGTAGGGGCCTTAGTAGTCTCCCTGCTTGTGGTTCTTCTGGTCGTCCTCCTACTGGTGGTTCTGGTCGTCCTCCTGCTGGTGGTGCTGGTCGTAGTCTTGGTCGGCTCCCCAATGGTTGTGCTGGTCGTCCTCCTACTGGTGGTTCTGGTCGTCCTCCTGGTCAGCTCCCCAAAGGTTGTGCTGGTCGTCCTCCTACTGGTGGTGCTGGTCGTAGTCTTGGTCGGCTCCCCAATGGTGGTTCTGGTCGTCCTCCTACTGGTGGTTCTGGTCGTAGTCTTGGTCGGCTCCCCAATGGTTGTTCTGGTCGTCCTCCTACTGGTGGTTCTGGTCGTAGTCTTGGTCGGCTCCCCAATGGTGGTTCTGGTCGTCCTCCTCGTTCAATGGTGGTTCTGGTCGTCCTCCTACTGGTGGTTCTGGTCGTAGTCTTGGTCGGCTCCCCAATGGTGGTTCTGGTCGTCCTCCTGCTGGTGGTTCTGGTCGTAGTCTTGGTCGGCTCCCCAATGGTTGTGCTGGTCGTCCTCCTACTGGTGGTTCTGGTCGTCCTCCTGCTGGTGGTTCTGGTCGTAGTCTTGGTCGGCTCCCCGATGGTTGTGCTGGTCGTCCTCCTACTGGTGGTTCTGGTCGTAGTCTTGGTCGGCTCCCCAATGGTTGTGCTGGTCGTCCTCCTACTGGTGGTTCTGGTCGTCCTCCTTGGTGCTGGTGGTTCTGGTCGTAGTCTTGGTCGGCTCCCCGATGGTTGTGCTGGTCGTCCTCCTACTGGTGGTTCTGGTCGTCCTCCTACTGGTGGTTCTGGTCGTAGTCTTGGTCGGCTCCCCAATGGTTGTGCTGGTCGTCCTCCTACTGGTGGTTCTGGTCGTAGTCTTGGTCGGCTCCCCAATGGTGGTTCTGGTCGTCCTCCTGGTCGGCTCCCCAATGGTGGTTCTGGTCGTCCTCCTACTGGTGGTTCTGGTCGTAGTCTTGGTCGGCTCCCCAATGGTGGTTCTGGTCGTCCTCCTACTGGTGGTTCTGGTCGTAGTCTTGGTCGGCTCCCCAATGGTTGTGCTGGTCGTCCTCCTACTGGTGGTTCTGGTCGTAGTCTTGGTCGGCTCCCCAATGGTTGTGCTGGTCGTCCTCCTACTGGTGGTTCTGGTCGTCTTGGTCGGCTCCCCAATGGTGGTTCTGGTCGTCCTCCTACTGGTGGTTCTGGTCGTCCTCCTACTAGTGGTTCTGGTCGTCCTCCTGCTGGTGGTGCTGGTCGTAGTCTTGGTCGGCTCCCCAATGGTGGTGCTGGTCGTCCTCCTACTGGTGGTTCTGGTCGTAGTCTTGGTCGGCTCCCCAATGGTGGTTCTGGTCGTCCTCCTACTGGTGGTTCTGGTCGTAGTCTTGGTCGGCTCCCCAATGGTTGTGCTGGTCGTCCTCCTACCGGTGGAGGTGCTGGTCGTCCTCCTGCCAGTGGTGGTTCTGGTCGTCCTCCTGGTCGGCTCCCCAATGGTTGTGCTGGTCGTCCTCCTACTGGTGGTTCTGGTCGTCCTCCTACTGGTGGCGCTGGTCGTAGTCTTGGTCGGCTCCCCAATGGTTGTGCTGGTAGTCTTCCCACGGGTGGTTCTAGAAGTCTGTGTTGGCTTCCTAGTAGTAGTTTTTATTGGACATCTCATGTGCACGTAGTCTCCCTCAGCAGTGGTAATGTAGAGCAATGTTAAGCTGTAGCTTCCGTCCTGCAAGTGAAGAGACAGAACTAGTTGAATGTGGAAGGACATTACGCTTTTAGATTTTCCACTGCAGAGCCAAGCTACCGACATCACGCAATGAAAGTTGCCAAAACACAAATGGTGTTCAAATTAGACAAAGCAGTACAGCTATCACTTAATATTTAGTAAGGTCTAAACTAATTACCCCATTATAATATCAACCTTAAATTAGTTCTGTTGAGGGGGGGTTAAAACAGGATTTGCTAAAGATCTCATTTAAGGATAGTTCTCCAATTTGTTTTAGTGCTAAAGAAAACAAGTTCTGTGTGGTTTGGTTCTCACACAGCTTGACAAATAGCCAGTGGAGAACCATTTGTAGCCGTACCATACCGAGCCCTCTGGTCGGGATGTGCCAGTGGAGAAGGGGCATTAGTCAGCAAATCTGAAAAGATAATTTTATATAGGTTGTAGCATTAGAATACAATGTACGGTTCCCACCTGTATCTGGACATCACAACCTCTGTAGGGGGTTGTAAAGAAGTTCCTTCCTCCTCTTCCCTGCACCAAACTGTAGTTGCAGTAACTGGGAGCATCATTGATATCCACCCACTCATTGGACGGACCTATACAAAAAAAAAGTTACATTACCTACCAAGACAGATCAGTTCCCTCCCAAAAGAATTTGGGGCCAAATTCAGACTCACTCAATACTAGAACTTGAAGCAACTCAGAGGGCAGCTCCACAGTCATGCTGGAGGCTTTGCAGAGAGCAGCGTCAGGGAGAGTTGGCATTACAGGTTTCCAAGTAGTTGTTGGCTCTCCAGCAGTGGGTCTGGTCATCTCCCCACCAGAGGTTCTAGTAGTCTCTGTTGGCTCCCCACCAGTGGCTGGACATCTAATGTCAAAGTACCCTCGTTGATCAGCAGTTATGTAAAGCAAGGTCAAGATGTAGTTTCCATTCTGAAAGTGAAGGGACACAAGTTGAAGACCAGAAGGACTTGATTCCACACAGAGTGTAAATCTCATCCTGAAGATGTCTTCAACTTGGGGGGCTTCCATAGCTGGCAACCACCTTGATCAAGTTTAATGTTACTTAATTTATAGTGTACTACACACCTAAACCCCCACCCATATTCATGCTTGCCCACAGCAACATTACAACAGTTGCACCATAAAGCCACATTTGCACCTCTGGGACAGTTGAGGCTTTTCAACTTGCACCCCAATGCATTCAAGGGTAGTCCTGCTGTGAAAGGTACCAGAAACAATCATTAAAATGCATTACAAGTTAAAGCTGAACTGTCCCAGTGAACATTCATATGGTAACCTGAATGCATGCCTGCCACAGGCATAACCCGGGTCCTAGAAGAGCGACACAGCAACTGTGCTGCAGTAACAGACATTTTAGAACCCAACACACTAGCAAAGACATAAGCTTAGATGGGAGAATTTAACCGCGCCCCCTCCCCTACCCCCATTCCTGCCTTCTATAAAAAGAGAAAAGACATGTCCTGTAGTACACTGTGCATTTGTTTAAAATAGTGTACAGTATTAACACTTCTCCAATTCACCACTCTTTGCACTGGTTACAAGAGCAAACATGAAAACACCGCTTACAGCAGAAATTATGCCTGCACAGCATTCATGATTTAAAAAGCAGGTTCATCTGCACTTTGTACACGAGTAGCTATGGCTATTTAGTAACCTATTCCATCACATTAAGCATACAACAACATTAGAAATATTAAATGCAAGTCAGTAAAAACTACAAGCAAGATACCTACTGTAACAACCAAACACACAAAATCAGTACAACTGCCAAATAACACAACTTCAGGCATCCTTATACTCCAAACATTCAGTAAAAGGGTAGCTATACTTGCTATTAAGGCACTGGAACAACTGAAATGAACACAAAAGTTTAGCTGCTCAAATACAAGATGTCCAGCCCTTGCTGACAAGATACAAGGAAGGACAGGCCAGTTTTAACATGCTTCACTGCAACAATTGAAAAAGCACATAATGCTCCATCTAAGGCTTTGCTGATCAATTAATGTCTGAATTCCTTTGCCTCAGTCTGATGGTCCCTTTTGGCAGCTAAATCTTGTAGCCATTTTAGCAGCAGAAGCTGTCTGCAGAATACACCTACACAATTCACCACGGGATTACAGGTGCGTTCGGTCGATTAAACCAGCGATTGACTACTGTACTGAAGAACCATTTTGAATTTCATATTTCAGATGGGAAATTGATAGTTTTGAAATGAGGGATTAAAGTCTCAGCCCTTCAAGATAGTTAGGGCTCAGAGGAAGCTAGGTTTTGTTTGTTTTCACCTTTTGTTAGAATAGAAAATTAGTGTGCTGGAAAAACACAACTGTGTTGGTATTGTTGAGCAAGTGGCTAGTAATCCTTTTGCAAAGCTATTATCTAGAATAGGATTGAGAATACAAACGTTGATATAGAATGTAATCATGCAGCTGTGTTGGTGCGACATCAAAAGGATACAGAATTCTATTGGGTACAGAAATACCAGATTTAATACCAAACAAATTAACAAAGAGCCAAAACCCACCCGATCAATCAGGTTAGCGTTTTGTTGGTTTACTGCACGCAACATCAACATTTCACTACACCATGTACAGGTATGTTGGCTTACCATTTGTGGAGCTACAGTTGGAGCAAAATTGAACACCCTTCATGCTACCTTCTTTCAACTCCATATTGTTGATGTTGCCTTTAGTTAGCAAATCAGGAACAGTCATTGGCAAGCTGCGGGACATGATTTAATATAGGCTTCCATTTTCCAGTTTACACCGAAACATGTTTAGCACATCCCCTACAGTTTGTAGGATTTACAGTCAGTCTGAACTGCAAGATTACCAGTTTAAAAAAAGGGGGTCAAGGGCTAGGTTATAAAAGGCTACAATGAATACACACCCAGCCATTTGTTCACAGGAGTAAGGGGCTTTGACAAATACAATGATTCTTGGTTAGAAATCTCCCTCCCAACCTGCGAGGGCGACAAGCAGCAAGAACACAGTTCCCAGTTCTTTCCCAGGGTTCAAGGGAAAGCAGCCAGCTAGAAAGGGGGCGGGACTGTTGCAATAACCCAGAAGGGAAACTACATGGCAACTGCAGATTGTAAATGACTGCAACCTCCTCTCCAAAGGGGTCAGCTGTTCCTTTGCTTGGTTTGTGTTTTGCACCCAAGACTGAGAGACCCAGTATTGCAAGTGTATTGTCTATGTAATGGTTTGTAAATTGCTAGAATAACCAATACAATTCCAGAGCCTTTGCCAAGAGCCAGCACAGCACCACTGTCAAACCATCAGCCACCCTGAGAACTACTGCACGTACCCAGGACTGGTGACCGTGTTTGTATTGTTGTGTGGGCGGATACTTACTGTTGATGTTTTGGAACTGCAAGCTCATTGCTAACACCGTGCAGTACATGTTTTGTATTGCCCGGGGATTGTTTCTGGTCACCAGACCTGGATAAAGATCCAGAAACCTTTGCAGACCAGACTACAAATCTGTCTGCTAAATATCACACTGCAAATCACCCCTGCACCTATTAACACTCTGCCACAGAGGCACACAAGTGGCAGCTTGCCTAGGGATGGGTTAATCTGGCACTACATGCAAATCAAAAACTACAAAATATCAAAGTCCACCAGAAGCCATAACAGTATTTCATGTTACAAATCAAAATGTCACGTTTCAATGTCAGTTCCATTAAGTAGATGGGGGGGAGGGATACAAAGTGCTATGCAATTCAATAGCTTAGAAGAACAAACAGGTTTCAGTCAACGTCATGAACATTGGTTAGTTCTGTAGGGGGATGGAAAGCTTTTGGCCATAGCTGTACATTGTGGAATTGGCACATCAAGATTATATAGCTGGGTACCAAGTCACCGCCTTTAAATTACTACATGTTCTGCCTTCAAATATTACTGAAGATTAATAGCAAGTACGCTTTTTTCTACAAATCAAATTGAGGATTTGAATGTGATGTACTCCTACCTGTATCCGGACATCACAAGCCCTGTAGGGGGTTGTAAAGAAGTTCCTTCCTCCTCTTCCCTGCACCAAACTGTAGTTGCAGTAACTGGGAGCATCATTGACATCTACCCATTCATTGGACAGATCTACAAAGAAACAAGGATTCCCATCAACTACCAGGATTGATCAGTTCCCTCCAAAACCATTAGAACTGAATTCACACTCACTCCATAACAAAACCTGAAGTGGCCCAGAGGGCAGTGCTACAGTCATGCTGGAGGCTTTGCAGACAGCAGTGGGAGGGAGAGTTGGTTTTGTAGGTTTCCCAGTAGTCACTGGCTTCCTAGTAGTTGTAGTCCTAGTAGTATGGGTTGTTGTCTCTACAGCTGGACAAGCCATTTGCACCATCCCTCTTATCCCAGCTGCAGTTGTGTAGATTATAGTCAAGACATAGTTTTTATTCTGGAAAGGGTAGGCACAGGAACATCGTCATTGACACCAAGCAATTATAGTGGGGAACATTTCAACTGAGCTAGTTAATCCAATTACTAGTCGATTTAGGCCAGCTACATGGCTCCGATTCTCCTAGTTAACCCCTTAAGGACCAGGATAGTATTTACACAATCATACCAAAGTGGGCTTATAAGACCACGATTGTGTAAACACAAGGGAGAAAAGAAAAACCCACTGTTTTGAGAACTTCAGGGCCACTGTACTTTGTAGTACAGGTTTGAAACTCTCAGTGGCTGGGGGGGAGGAACCAAAGTTTGCTTCCTAATTTTTTTGGTTGCTTTTGAGGTTCCTCAAAAACTCATCTTGTTGGAAGCATCAAGAGGAAGGTGTAGGTATTCTTTGTCCCTGTAGTGGTAGTGTTTGGTTTTTGTTCACCAGCACCACTTGGGCATTCCACTTCCAAATGTCCCAGTGGATGCAGGAGTACTGTTCCTACAATTGTTCTGGCTTTAGAAAGGTTGGAATTAGGGCCATTTGTATTTAGAACTTGCCCCCAACTTCAATGACAATTAGACAAGTTGTTCTCCAGACACACTAAACAGTGACAGGAAGGCAGCTGCCACTATCCCCCAGTCTCTAGTCCCCATCTGATGCTACTTCTAAAAAGAGGAACAAAGACTTCATGCCAGAAGCAAAAGCAGGGTCATTTAGGTAATCAAAGTTGTCAGGACAGTGCTCAAAATCTAAAATGCAAAAGGCTGGCTGAAGGCAAACATGCTTTCAAGAGTCACCTTCAGATAAGCTAGCCCCACCTTTACTAAAAAAGGTTCCAGAGAGTTCCAGGGTTCTACTATGCCACAAGACATCAAGACAGTGTAATTGCCTATATAGCGTAGAGTACACAAACACTGAAGAGAATTACCAGGATCTTGACATCACAGGCGCTGTATGGAGCTGTGAAGAGGATCTCGTCTCTTCTCTCCACCAAGCTGTAATTGCAGGACTTGGGTGCATCAATCACTTTAACTGGCCTGTTGAGTTCACCTGCAACACAAATGTGTCCATGCGTTCACATCCAGGATAGGACTAGTCCTTGATAGTTGCTAGTGCAAGTACCCCATCGTAAAAATGTTCAAGTATGCACATCCTTCTTGTAACACACCTAGTACCAAGACTTTATCCAGAGATCCTCCAGGCAGCACCACAGTCATGTTAGAGGACCTGCAGACAGGAATGGGTTTCCCCACAGTGGCTGTCAGAGGAGGAGGCAATTCTGTAGGGCTTCCAGCACTGGTTGGGCATTCCATCCGCACAGACCCTCGATTCCAAGTAGCTGTCCTGTACATTACAGTCAGGACATACTTGTCTCCCTAGTAGACACAGAAAATGACCAAGAGTAAAAGTTGAATTTCTCAAGCAACTGCCATGTAAGGATGTACACAGAATGGCCAGTAAAGCCCGATGCAACTTCATGGATGAACATGTTAGCTCAAGGTCAAACTGAAATTTAAGGATTACATATCAAGCTAGCCCCCAGGTAACCATGAAGTGCTCTAATGTCACTTGAAATGTACTTGCCACTTGCTCAACAAAACAGCCAGTGTAGGCAGTTGTAAATATTATTTTCTCCAGTTGCAGAGAGAGATTGTAATGGCATCGTTCCGCAAAGTCACTAGTCACAACGATTTCTTTGCCAGAAAGATCTGCAATAAAGAAGACATCATTACAGCAAGTGCAAGTCTCCGAAATTCCATTACAGCTTTAAGCCAAAGATAAAAAGGAACACAGCATAAGACGCATTCACCATGCACTGCTTATTTACACCAGCTAAAACCAGGCATCAGTGCTCCGTCACCAGTTGTTTGAATGGCTTTCCAAGACCCAAGAATAGTGGCCAATGTTGTGATAATCAATGCTGCGGAATGCCCACCTCAAGGTACCAAGGGGAGTGAAGGAATAAAATTGTGAATCTGTATGTATAGGTGCCTCCATTAGCAAATTCACAGGAGGCTTTGTCCTAGAGAGAGAGAGAGAGATATAACAAACGCACCTTTCACTCCAATCCCCCACCAAGGACCACTGGGTAGAACCACTGTCATGCCATCCTTGTTGCAGATGGTAGCAGACACATCTACAGGATGTACTGTAGACAGTACACTGGATGTTACTTCTGGAGTTGCAGGGCTCTCAGGTTGGCAAGTTGGTTTTGACCGTCCACCAGCATGGCAAAGTGCAGATACCTCTCCCATTACACCATCAGCATGCTGGAATTGGATACTCAAGGCAAAGCTACCATCCTTAAAAGAAAGAGAGAGATTCTGTTATTGGCATATTCAGTATTGCTTGTACTGAAGTAGTTTACTGGAAGCATGCAGCAACATTTAATAGCCTTAAGGGGGGGAAGGAGAAATTATTCAATATTCTTACCACTAATGCAATTTGACAGCTTTGGAAGGAAGCAATCAAGATGATGTGTCCAGTCTTCACTGGAATGAGTTGATAATTGCATTTCTTGGCAATACTACCGACAGGTATTGCCTCGCCAAACCCATCTGCAGAAGACAAATTCCGTGAGTTCCCTGAACAGCAAGTTTGTCCACATGCTTATTATACAAGGTCTGTTCGAGGCTTCAGTTATAACCAGCTAGCTAAGAACCCTCTGCAATTGAATGTTTGCATGGTTCACAACTTCAATTATGTCAATTAATAAGGAGGGGTCGGTTGACACACAGATGCAACTCACCTCTCACTTTGACTGCATCAAGACTTCCCTTAGGCAATTTGATCATCATGCCAGACTTGGCACAAAACACTGATGGCAAAGACTCTTCAGGTGGGACTGTAACATTAACTCCGGTCCTACAAGACAGGAGTGCCTGCCCTAGTTTCCCTGGAGCCATTTCATAGTAGATGTTAAAGAAATAGCGATCCATCTAAGAGGGTCAAAAACAAGATGGCATCACTGGAGTTCTAATCTTCACAGTATCCTGTTCCTATGGGTAGGAAGGCTACCCTAGTTTCAGATTAGGCAAGTGAACAGCCAAATTGAGCAACAGTTCCAATATTTATATGGGAAAATAAACCCATTCTATATTTATAGACATGTTGTATGGGCACACAAGTGAAATACCGGCTTGGTCCTTTCTTCCTAGGTTACCATGCAGGCTGTATGTATATAGAGCATAATATTTCCTATACTGGTGGAAAGCAGGATACACGTACCACTCTCCTCACGTGACATCCATTGTATGAAGTAGTGAAAGTGATCCTTCCCTCTGAATCACTCAACAGTTGATATTTGCACTGAACAGCAACTTCGTAAATGGATACCCATTTGTTGAATTTATCTACAATTGGAAGGAATTGAGTGAGGATTTGACATGACAGCATTTCTCAATTGGCTACACAGCAGCAGTAATGGGAAACTGGCGACACAATACATCTTGCATTTAGTTACTCAGAAGAGCTACAAAACACTGACAAATACATAAAATAACAGATCCCAGATACCATCACTGAAGTGCACCCATAACTGACCACCACACCAAATCAGTACTTTAAATCTGAACCAAAACTCAAAGAGGATTCTGCAGTCCTGGTGTTCAAGGACATATACTATAGCATACATGCAACAGTTTCAAATGCAATTAGTTGCAACAAGGTATATGGTTCAAAAATAATTACACCCATACATTCCAAAGTAGGCTGTCATTTATTGCGCAGCAGAAACAACTCACTTTGTACACGAAGTGCTTCTATTGGTCCTGCTGGGAGTTTGATGGTCATGCTACTCTCACCACAGATTGTAATAGGGCCATCAGGTGTGGGAATTGGACAGAACATATGCACATAGTTGTTTCTCCACATCAGGGTCAGGACATATTGCCCACCCTGCAAGCAAAGGGAAGAAATCAGGTTGAATGGGAATATTATAAGCAGCATCTGCGCTTGTAAAGCCAATACTGTCTAGTTCACAAGGAGCCACAATTAACATTTAAGTTAGTTGTAGACGTGGAACAGTAGTCCTGTGGCATTTGCTTTGTCGGTTTAACATTTACACTGTACAAGGCCAGCAAGTTCATACCCGATGGCAAAGTAGCAGTCTAAGTTAAAGAACCTAAATCTTACCAGTGCCTTCACATTGCAGCCTTTGAAGGCAGTTGTAAAGTGGACAACTCCATTTTTCTCCAACACCTTGTATCTGCACCACTGCGTAATCTTGCTTACTTCAACAAATGTAAAGGAGACTGTGGGGGGGAATAGTTACAAGGAGATTTGTTAACCAGACCTCTTCCAGAATTAAACAGATACCAGGATAGCAAGAACCCTTACCTCGCACTTTGAGGTCTGTCAACCTTCCACCAAACAATCTGATGGTCATGTCTGCAACACCGCATGAAGTTGCTGAAGCCAGGGTTGTAGGCTCTCCTGTGCTATGGGGAGGAGGGTCTTGTTGCGTAATAGGTAGATTAAATACACCATAGGGCCCTACAGAGGCATCATAGATGCTGCTTGGCAACCTGAGACCTCCAGGGAGGGCAGGAGAGTTGAGTTCACTGGCAATCTTAACAGCTGGAGAAAGAGCTTCAGCCAGCACCAGATTTATATCAGTAAGCACAGAGTAGTCAAAAGAAGAAACATGCTTTCCATTAAGGTCACCAATATCTAGGTCCTCAAGATGATAGGAATGTAAAGTATCAGGGCCTTCCTTTTCAAGATCTGCAAAGGCAGCAGAATCATAGCCTAGGGTTTCAGAATAGGTACCAGATTTATTGTTGTCAGAAGAGTCAAGCGCTTTGCCATGTTCACCTACACCCATTCCTGCTGCAAGATTAACAGAATCATTGACTTCCAGAAAATCAAGGGCACTGGTGTTAGACTCATTCTCTTTAGCTGAAGTTGCATATGCAAAGACTTCAGGCAAGTCAGCATCAGGGTCATTACTCTGATCAGTAAAGAGTGCATGGTCCACATCTTCAGTTTCTGAAGCCAATGGGTACTCCACAGCAACTGAAGGGACAGAGTTCTTGGTCAAATCAGAATTGAAATCCTCACTATCGGAAAACATAAGCTGTTCAAGTGTACCCTCATCATACCTATAATGCTGGCTGAAATCAAATAGCCCATAGCTTGCAGCATCAGAGTCAGTCTCAGCAAACACACGATCAAGAGACTGCCTCTGTTGATCTGCAGAATAACCAACAGTCTCAGAAAGTTTATCTTTTCTATTTGGCAAAAAGGAATCCTGTTCAGAAAAAAGGTCCTCAGCATAAGGAATGGTTAAATCAGTAAGCAAGCTCAAGGTCCCTCCATGATCCAAACTTCCTGTCTCTGACATGGAATTCACAGCTGCTTCATCCTGCAGCACATCATGAGCTGAAGCTAGAGCTTGTGTGAGCCTCAAGACCCAGGCCAATAAGAAGAAAGGCAGCATTGCCTGCCCTCTCCCTAACATCGTTATTGTAAAAAAAAAACAACAACAAAAACAAAACAAAACAAAAAAACTCAGTCAATATGGGTGCGTTCTACAGGGGCATGTTTTTAAATTGTGAGGCTTTAAGTGTTTTAATTGAATTTGTAATTGGCAAGCCAATTGCTGTCGTTGAATTATCAGTATTCTTAGATCATTAGTAAAGCACTGCAAGACAAAATTCTGCACGAGAGAAAATCACCTGGTTTAATTTTCAAAAAATGTCAGTATGTGTATCCTGAGAAACGTGTGTAAAAGTGCCCTAAACTTCAAAGATGAAAATAGCATCGCATTAGATATAGGAATGAACGTAATGAAAGAAACAATAACAATGAAGAAGCAACGATTCTTGTAACCGGTAACCACCAGTGCTTAATTTGTAAAGGAAGAGGTGCCGGGGCGCAAGCAATGACAATAATATCGTTCTTATGAACCGCACATAAAAGAGCATGCACTGGTGATATATTTTATAATCACGTATTCTACATCATATACAAAGTAGTAGTATGTGCAGAAAAATAAATTAAAGGGACCCTGGTGCGACTATTTATTTTCCCCGACAACTATTTTTTTTGTTCTGTGTATATGCACTATTACAGTGTTTGTTATGGTTTATTGTGGTTTGGTATTTAAACGGTTTAAAATTAAATCAAATGTAAAAAGTGGAAAGGCATTCAGGTGACTCCAGAAGGCCGACTGTGTCAAAAAAAAAAAAAAAAACATACACCGCACTCTACATAATAATCGGAAGCAGTGGTATTTAAAAATAAAGGGCAGTTTGTGGATGAACAGATCCATCGGATGTTAAAAGAAAAGTCATTTTTTGGAACTTAACAAAAACAATTTATTGAAATTAATGTTCAGCTGTCATATTGAAGCATGTTGTGTACTCATTCAATCAAGCAAGGTACTGTAAGAATCTGCATGTATCGTTCAATACGTTTTTCAAAGCATCTTAAGCTTATTTGTATATAAAGAACGACAATAGAGTCGCGGCCCTTCTTCATGGTACGTAGCTGAACTCGTAAAGTAATTAAATGTCCCTGGCAGAGGAATGTGTTGAGAACTGTAAGAAAACGCATTTGAGAGCAAAACATTTTATGAGAGCAAAACACTTTATTATTTTTAAATAGCTGAAGAGGTGCCGGGGCTATGCCTCGTGAAGCCCAGTAACGCTAGGTGATTGCCATAACCCTGGTTCCCTGAAAAAGAATGACAACCATTACCGAATGGGAAGAGCCTCTCTGACCGTCAATCTCTAAGCAAATATACAAAAGCTGCCCTATCAGGGCCCTGCTGTGAGGGGGAAGTCCCTCCCACCTCCTGTTGAAGAGGGACGTCCTCACAGTAGCACATCGCCATTTTCTTTCGAAAACAGAGGTCAGCTGGGGACACGACCTCAAAGGATTATGGTTGTCATTCTCTTTTCAGGGAACCAGGGTTATGGTAATGACCTAACGTTCCCTTTCAATTCGAATGACAACCATTACCGAATGGGAAGCTGTACCAAAGCTGTCGTGGCTCCAGATTACCGACAGTACAGCCCCACGGCGATAGCAACAGAGCCCACATGACGCCTAAGGGCATGCTGCCTGCAAAACTCTAGAGCCCAGAGAGGGTCTCGTTCGGTTTGTAACATCAAGGCGGTAAAAACGCACACACGTCTGACTACCTGTCCATGTAGCAGCATTGCATAACTCATCTAAGGAGGCGCCATGAAAGGAAGCCCACGAAGTTGCCTGGCCCCTGGTAGAATGGGCCATATCACATCTGTCACCCAGTGCGCTAGACGTTGCTTCGATAGGGCCTGACCTCTAGAGCGGGACCCGTAGCAGACAAACAGCTGGTTGGACTGTCTCCAGGATGCCGTCCTATCCAACTAACAGCGCAGAGCCCGAACTGGGCAAAGCGTATGCTGTCTAACACAGTAGTTACGTGTCAGTACTTCGAGTGGTACCCTGAGCAAAACCGTCTGTACATACCGATACTTTTTAAGGTGTCATTACTTGTCCGTGTCAAGACGACTGGTGGTACCCGAGTTGTTACCCGCCTCGTGGCAAAGTGGTTGGTAAGGGGAACTGTTGTAGCGGTGATGCGATGCAGGAGTGACAGACAGACAACAGTAATCCAGTGAAAAGGTTCTTTTATTTATAATCCAGGTATGCAGTGAGGATGTGCGCTAAATCACCGCCTCTTCAGTACTTTTTTAGAAGAAATTGGTGGCGAGCACACTGTCCTTCTTTTCCATATAGAAGTGAGGTGGCTTTCCCGTGGCCAAATGCTTACTCATATTTTTTAAATATGTGATGAAATAAGTCAGTTTTATTGTAATCAATGCAATAATTTAGTTGATGACTTTGAAAATAGAGAGTTTATTCTTTGCCTAACGTACATGGCAGATGTATTCACTCACCTAAATGAACTCAACACATCTATGCAAGGAACTGGGATGAACACTGTAACGGCCAGAGAGAAGTTAACTGCTTTTATCCAGAAACTTCCAGTTTGGATAAAGTGTGCTGAGAAAAGAAATTTCACTAACTTTCCTTTTCTTGAAGAAACAGTTGTTTTGGAAAATGAAGGAATGACCACTGCAATTGAAGTGACAAAGCATTTGCAAAAGTTGAGTGACTCTTTCCAAGGATATTTTTCCACTGGAGATCTTGATGTGGCAAAGAAATGGATACTGGATACATTTCTTTTTAACCTGGATTCCATCACCAGTAGTGATTTGATGAAAGATGATCTCATTGAATTATGAGCCAATGACCGAATCCGAATGGAGTTTGAGACAATGAAGCTTGAGAATCTTTGGTGTGCTCAACTAGCACCGTTTCCACAACTGGCGAAGACAGCGCTGGAGATCCTTGTTCCATTTGCAACTACATGCTTGTGTGAGATAGGATTTTCATCACTCTTACATATAAAAACATAGGCCAGAAACCACTTAAATGCGAGTGGTGACATGCATGTGGCTATTTCAAAAAAAGTTATTTGTTTCTCGAACAAGTGTAAATTTAAAAAAGTGTGTAATTTTTCATGTATTCTTAAATCTACTGCAAAATTAAAATAAATATATAATTCTATCTATTTCATTCTATAGTTATGATATACCATAGGTTTAAAGAACTGGCCTACTTCAAAGATTTTTGAGAAGGGTTGCGAGAACATATTTTGAGAACGAAACGGGTGCAGGCTGCAGTAAAGCTTAAGAACCACTACTCAAAATAATTGCGACAAGAACTTATTTCCAAACATTTTCAAACTAATAGGGATCTTTGCAACAATGCCAGTGACCACTGCTCATGTAAGTTTCTCATGGTTGTCTCAAATGAAATCCAACGCAATAAATACAATGGGAGAATATAGATTGAATGGACTGACTTTGCTTTCTGAGCACAGTAACATTATAGTGTCACCCGATTTTAAGTAATTGTCAAGTTTGGAATGAAAAACAGAAGGGTGGACCTAGTGATCTAAACATCTATAAGGTAAGATACTTTTTTTGTTTGTAATTTAATTTTACCTTTTTTGTATGTTTGGTAAATGCATTGTATTGGCTGTAAATATGGTTTTAATGTAAAACATATCACAGATCTTTAAAAATCCTGGCTATGCCACTGATCTGATGATCCTCCTCATTTTGAATTATCAGCTTTTAAATGGTAGGAATTTCTTAATTACTTTCAAAATAAGTTTATTAATATTAAGAATCAAATTCCTAGGGATCGCTGTCCTTTGAATCTATAACAAATGTCAATGTAATAAAACAATCTAGAAAAACGCCAAAGCCGTTTAAAGTGGTGATATCAAACAAAAAAGCCCAAGAGGATAAGTAATTGCGGCAACCTTATCAAGCATCAAGCAAATAGACACAATTGGAAAGGTGCTGGGGCCCAACATTCACACAATTGTTGCTTCTAACTTGGCTTCTTTTTTTGATCGCTCCACTTCACATTGAAAGGCTCTTTGTACAACTTCAAGCTGGACACCACTTAAGGATATAACTCTGGAAAGTGCAGCTTTGTCCATAGGAGGAAATAGAGTTACCAAGATCCATCATAACTGTTTTTAAAGTCATACCCTGACATTTGTGAATGGTGATTGTATGAGCACCAATGACTGGGAACTGCTCTGTCCATGATTTCAAACTTTGAGCGTAAACGTTCAAAGGTATGGGTGACTCCATTGTTAAATTTGATGGTTATGGTTTTGACCATACTTGTGTTTTCCAGATAGTAGGAAACAGCTTGAAGCTTCCATATTGCTCCATTGATGAGACCAGTGGCAATGTCAATGTTCTTGTGAAGCACCAGTTTGCAGCCTATTTTGACTTGTATGGTAGTTTCCAGTCCAGCTGTACGACTGCAGTCAGCCTTGTAGGCATTCATTTTTTCAGCACATTTCTCTGGAAGTTAAAAGGACAGTTCACAGTCCATAAGATGAATGTCTTCTCCAGGCATATGATCAAGCACAGCAGTCTGGATCTGGTTACAGGCATCTACAGTAGGCATGACGCAGGTTGAGCTTGCATCTTTGTCATCTAAGTCTTTCATGTGTTTGATAATTTGTTTTATGTAGCTGGAAGCATTCCCTATTTCCAAAGGTATTGCGCTTAAAGTCAGCAGTCTGCGATCAGCTTGGTTGGTGGCTCCGAGTCAGGGACGGTTAAGGAGGTTACCAAAAAGTTATGTCCTGTTTCTGGCACATAAGTGTGAGTTCATCATACGCAAACATTGGTGCAATTCTTCTTGAGTAAGTGGCACAAAAGGTGGTTCCTCATGCAAAGGTGGAAGCTGCAGCAAATCCCCCAGAAGTTATATGTTGATTTTTCCAAACCAGCCATTATCTGTGTTAGCAGCCTAGAAAATCTCACACAGACAAAAATGGATGTGCAATAAGGTGATATTGGAAATCATGGGCACCTCATCAATAATGAGGAGAGTCACATCTCACATGTCTGTATGAAGGTATTGCAGTACCTCATCAGAGAGGTTACGATACACCAGTGTTTTTCTGTGTCTGTGAGTGGTCATCCCACTGATATTGCAAGCTGCAACTCCAGTGGGTGCTGTGATTGCCACTTCTTTTCCCAGACTTTGTTTCACCCATGCTGTGACAGTTTGAATGAGAAAAGTCTTTTTGCTTGCCGGCGAGTGTCACTTACTTGTAACAATTTCAGATATCCCTTTTTATCTTGATTTTTGGCCTTAGCTGTACATCGTGGAATTGGCACATCAAGAGTATGTAGTTGGGTACCAAGTCACTTCCTTCATTATATTTTCTGCCTTCAAATATTACTGAAGATTAATAGAAAAATAACTGCTACAGATCAAAATTGAGGTTTAGCATAATGTATTCCTACCTGTATCCAGACAGTTAAAGCCAAAAGACACACAAATGTTGTTCAAATTAGACCAAAAGTACAGCCATATCATGAATTTGTAGTTAGAATGACTAAACTAAATATAAAAAAAAAAAGTTACCACCTGTAGCCATATAGAGCCCTCACAGGTCAAATGTGCCAGTGAAGGGATATTAATCAGCAAATCGGAGAAAAAATAGTTATGTAGGTTGTAGCATTAGAGATCAAACTCCAGATTAGCATAGAATATATGATTCCTACCTGTATCCGGACATCACAACCTCTGTAGGGGGTTGTAAAGAAGTTCCTTCCTCCTCTTCCCTGCACCAAACTGTAGTTGCAGTAACTGGGAGCATCATTGACATCTACCCATTCATTGGACAGATCTACAAAGAAACAAGGATTCCCATCAACTACCAGGATTGATCAGTTCCCTCCAAAACCATTAGAACTGAATTCACACTCACTCCATAACAAAACCTGAAGTGGCCCAGAGGGCAGTTCTACAGTCATGCTGGAGGCTTTGCAGACAGCAGTGGGAGGGAGAGTTGGTTTTGTAGGTTTCCCAGTAGTCACTGGCTTCCTAGTAGTTGTAGTCCTAGTAGTATGGGTTGTTGTCTCTACAGCTGGACAAGTCATTTGCACCATCCCTCTTATCCCAGTTGCAGTTGTGTAGATTATAGTCAAGACATAGTTTTTATTCTGGAAAGTTCAAAAGGTAGACACAGGAACATCATTGACACCAAGCAATTACAGGGGGGGAACATTTCTCAACTGATTTGGTTGGAATCAAATGTTCTACATGACATTCAAAGCCTAAACTTACCGACAAACTAAAGAAACGACAAATTTACTGGTAGACTTAGAGGCCAGTCATATGGCTCAATGATTCTACTAGTTAACCCTTTAAGGACCAGGATAGCATTAACACAAATCATACGGAATTGGGCAGAAGACCGTGACCATGTAAACCAGGAGAATAGAAAAAAGAGGATTTACAGGGCCACTGTACTTTGCAGTACAGGCCTGAAGCACACAATGGATAGGGGAGGGACCAACATTCACTTCCTGATTTTTTTCTGCGACGTCACTAAAGGGGCATTTTGTGGCTAAAGGGCGGAGCATTTATGGCAGCCAGGAAGTCAAAAGCAAAAAAGAAACTTGAGCTAATAAAAGGGAACACTAAATCGGATTTATTTGACTGATTAGAACATTTAGCGTCTTGTGTTAACATATTTTACCATTTATAAAATAAACGAGCAAATACATTTAGTTCATGAAACTTCTGGTATTTACAAATATTTATTTTGAGAATAGAGTAGTGTCCATTGCTTATAAGACCCAGAGAATAAGATGTGTATTAATGTTACTGCAATCGCCTCGGGGAAAAACAATGTCTTGTAATCTGCCCAAACAAATATTTAGGAAGTATTGAAAAGGCCCTTCTGGTCATAAAATGCCTTACATTTATCTAACCAGAATACATAAATTACCAAAAAAAAAAAAAAATTACATGGTTTCTAAAGCAATTTAAAATTGTGTTCTTAAAATAATTTAAAAAGACACTATCTGCAAGATGCTACTGCAAAATAGGCTTCTAGTGAGTTTATAGGAAGAGAGTCAATTATAACCAAAAAGCACCTTGTCCTGGGGGAGAATCGCACTGAAATGCTTGGTCCTCATCTGTGTCCCCCCCCCCAAAAAAAAAGCAGCAAGGGGTGCCGACCCAAAAATCGCAGCTGCCAAGGTGGAGCACTAATCAATAATCAATTTTCTTCTCACAATAGCAACACCTGAACTAGCATTACAGTACACATGTATGTGCAAGTAAAAAAAAGAATAAATAAGTGAAAGTTAACCAGCAAGAAGCCTCCATAAACTCAATGCCTCCCCATTAAACATGCACATTATATGGAACCCAATATTATGGGCCCTGCTCATTTATATCATGTTGCCCAGATCACTGGGGTTAGTCATTACCAGTATCCTGACATGACAGGCCTTGTAGGAGGTTATGAAGATGCTTCTTCCTCTTTCCTTCATCAGCGTGTAGTTGCAGTTCTTGGAGACATCCTTCACAGCTACCCATATTCCATTGGATTTATCTACAAAGCAGATATGTTTCCATGAGGACTACCATAACAGAATATAATACATATTTTAAACACACACTAAAAAAAAAAAACTCCCCACTCATTATCTTGACTTGTTCCAGAGGTCCCTCAGGCAGCTCCACCATCATGCTGGAAGCTCCGCAGACAGGAGTTAGAGGAATGGGTTTTGTAGAGGGTGGGGGTTTTGTTGGTTCTCCAGTGGTAGGGCATTCTATCTCCACTGATGCAAAGTCTCCAGAATAAGTTGTATAGATAATGATTAGGACATAGCTTCCATTCTAGATGGACAAGGGGAGGAGGATGAGACAGTGGCAAAGTAGTAAAGCATTAGTTGGACAAAATGCTACTCTAAGCTAGTTGATTTGATGCCGTTATAATAATTTATGAAGGAAGAGAGGCCATTTGGCCCATCTAAAGCCAATTCAGTAGTCAAACCACCCAAACTTTGTTCCCACTTTAAAATTACAAGTATATTGCCTTGCCAATTTTGCTATCAAGTAGAAGTAAATTAAGGATTTAGCAGTCTCACCACAAGGTGTGTAGGGGGTATAAAAGATTAAACATTAGCGCATCAGTTAGGAAAATCAATTACCAGAACATTACATACAAAAATAGCAAGCCAACCAAATAACTTCCAGAATCAAATGCAAGGGACATGCAGATGAACCAACACACTTATCCCCAGAAACTGATACTCAAGCTAAATGTTAATACCAACTTGACAGACAAGTTGTTCTCCAGACACACTCAAAACAGTGACAGAAAGACAGCTGCCATATCCCCCAGAAGCAAAGCAGTGTCATTTAGGATTAAGATTGAGGTAATCTTGTGAAGGAGTCAGGATACTGTTCAAACTCTGAAAATGCAACTGCTGGCTGAAGGCAAACATGCTTTCAAATCACCTTCAGATAAGCCAGCCCCACTTTAAAACATTCCAGAGTTCCAGGGTTCTAATATGCCTTAAAACATTAAGGGGCTTTTAAGTTAGTTTCAACAAATAGACAGTGTAATTGACTATAGAGAGTACACAAACACTGAAGAGAATTACCAGGATCTTGACATCACAGGCGCTGTATGGAGCTGTGAAGAGGATCTCGTCTCTTCTCTCCACCAAGCTGTAATTGCAGGACTGGGGTGCATCAATCACTTTAACTGGCCTGTTGAGTTCATCTGCAACACAAAATGTGTCCATGCGTTCACATCCAGGATAGGACTAGTCCTTGATAGTTGCTAGTGCAAGTACCCTATCGTAAAAATGTTCTAGTACCCACATCCTTCTTGTAACACACCTAGTACCAAGACTTTATCCAGAGATCCTCCAGGCAGCACCACAGTCATGTTAGAGGACCTGCAGACAGGAATGGGTTTCCCCACAGTGGCTGTCAGAGGAGGAGGCAATTCTGTAGGGCTTCCAGCACTGCTTGGGCATTCCATCCGCACAGACCCTCGATTCCAAGTAGCTGTCCTGTACATTACAGTCAGGACATACTTGTCTCCCTAGTAGGAACAGAAAATGACCAAGAGTAAAAGTTGAATCTCACAAGTAACACTGCCATGTAAGGATGTACAAACAGACTGTCCAGTAAAGCCCTATTCAACTTCATGGATGAACATGTTAGCTCAAGGTCAAACTGAAATTTAAGGATTACATATCAAGCTAGCCCCCAGGTAACCATGAAGTGCTCTAATGTCACTTGAAATGTACTTGCCACTTGCTCAACAAAACAGCCAGTGTAGGCAGTTGTAAATATTATTTTCTCCAGTTGCAGAGAGAGATTGTAATGGCATCGTTCCGCAAAGTCACTAGTCACAGCGATTTCTTTGCCAGAAAGATCTGCAATAAAGACGACATCATTACAGCAAGTGCAAGTCTCTGAAATTCCATTACAGCTTTAAGCCAAAGAAAGGGAACAAGCATAAGATGCATTCTCCATGCACTGCTTATTTACACCAGCTAAAACCAGGCATCAGAGCTCCGTCACCAGTTGTTTGAATGGCTTTCCAAGAGCCAAGAATAGTGGCCAATATTATGATAATCAGTGCTGCGAAATGCCCACCAAGGTACCAAGGGGAGTGAAGGAATAACATTGTGAATCTGTATGCATAGGTACCTCCATTAGTTAATTCACATGAAGTTATGTCCTGGGGGGAGGGGGAAGAGTCAATATAATAACTCACTTTTCACTTTAATCCCCCACCAAGGACCACTGGGTAGAACCACTGTCATGCCATCCTTGTTGCAGATGGTAGCAGACACATCTACAGGATGTACTGTAGACAGTACACTGGATGTTACTTCTGGAGTTGCAGGGCTCTCAGGTTGGTAAGTTGGTTTTGACCGTCCACCAGCATGGCAAAGTGCAGATACCTCTCCCATTACACCATCAGCATGCTGGAATTGGATACTCAAGGCAAAGCAACCATCCTTAAAAAGAGAGATTCTGTTATTGGCATATTCAGTATTGCTTGTACTGAAGTAGTTTACTGGAAGCATGCAGCAACATTTAATAGCCAAAGGGGAAGGAGAAATTATTCAATATTCTTACCACTAATGCAATTTGACAGCTTTGGAAGGAAGCAATCAAGATGACGTGTCCAGTCTTCACTGGAATGAGTTGATAATTGCATTTCTTGGCAATACTACCGACAGGTATTGCCTCGCCAAACCCATCTGCAGAAGACACATTCCGGGAGAGTTCCCTGAACAGCAAGTTTGTCCACATGCTTATTATACAAGGTCTGTTCGAGGCTTCAGTTATAACCAGCAAGCTAAGAACCCTCTGCAATTGAACGTGTGAACGGTTCACAACTTCAATTTCTACGTGAATTAATAAGGAGGGGGTCGGTTGACACACAGATGCAACTCACCTCTCACTTTGACTGCATCAAGACTTCCCTTAGGCAATTTGATCATCATGCCAGACTTGGCACAAAACACTGATGGCAAAGACTCTTCAGGTGGGACTGTAACATTAACTCCGGTCCTACAAGACAGGAGTGCCTGCCCTAGCTTCCCTGGAGCCATTTCATAGTAGATGTTAAAGAAATAGCGATCCATCTAGGAGGGTCAAAAACAAAATAGCATCACTGGAGTTATAATCTTCACAGTATCCTGTTCCTATGGGTAGGAAGGCTACCCTAGTTTCATATTAGGCAAGTGAACAGCCAAATTGAGCAACAGTTCCAATATTTATATGGGAAAATAAACCCATTATATATTTAACACATGTTGTATGGGCACACAAGTGAAATACTGGCTTGGTCCATTCTTCCTAGGTTACAATGCAGGCCGTATGTATAGAGCACAATGTTTCCTATACTGGTGGAAAGCAGGATACACGTACCACTCTCCTCACATGACATCCATTGTATGAAGTAGTGAAAGTGATCCTTCCCTCTGAATCACTCAACAGTTGATATTTGCATTGAACAGCAACTTCGTAAATGGATACCCAGTTGTTGAATTTATCTACAAGTGGAAAGAATTGAGAGATCTGCTGATCTAACAGACAGCATTTCTCAATTAGCTACAAAGCAGCAGGCTACAGAATCTTGTATTTAGTTACTCAGAATAGCTATGAAACATTTACACAAAAAAAAAAAAAAAAAAAACAAAAACAAAACAAACACACACACATTACCTCATCTTACTCACAGATCCCAATATTATCCATCACTGCACCCAAGGCTGACCACCATACTACATCGCTATTTTAAAACTGAACCGAAACTCAAAGAGGGTGCTGTAGTCCTTGTGTTAAAGGACAAATACTGCAGCATACATGCAACCATTCCAAATTCAATTAGTTGCAACAAGGTATATGGTTAAATAAATAAATACCCATACATTTCAAAGTAGAATGTAATTTAGTGCCTGGAAGAAACAACTCACTTTGTACACGAAGCGCTTCTATTGGTCCTGCTGGGAGTTTGATGGTCATGCTACTCTCACCACAGATTGTAATAGGTCCATCAGGTGTGGGATTTGGACAGGACATATGCACATAGTTGTTTCTCCACATCAGGGTCAGGACATATTGCCCACCCTAAAAGCAAAGGTAAGAAGTCAGACTGAAAAGGAATGCAATAGCCAGCATCTGTGGTTGTAAAGTCTCGAGTTGAATGCAGATACTCTGTAGTTGACAAAAAGACCAAAGATGAACATTTAAGTTAGTTGTAAATGTGGAACAGCAGTCATGTGGCATTTGCTTTCTCAATTTAACATTTATACTGTACAAGGCCAGCAAGTACATATCTGATGGCAGAGTAGCAGACTTTTTTTTTTTTTTTTTTTTTTTTTAAAAAAAGTCTGCAACCTAAATCTTACCAGTGCCTTCACATTGCAACCTTTGAAGGCAGTTGTAAAGTGGACAACTCCATTTTTCTCCAACACCTTGTAGCTGCATCTCTGTATAATCTTGGTTACTTCAACAAACGTAAAGGCAGCTGTGTGTGTGGGGGGGGGGAATAATAATAATTACAATGAGATTTGATAACCAGACCTCTTCCAGAATTAAACAGATACCAGGTTAGCATAAACCCTTACCTTGCACTTTGAGGTCTGTCAACCTTCCACCGAACAATTTGATGGTCATGTCTTCAACACTACATGTAGTTGCTGAAGCCAGGGTGGTGGGCTCTTCTGTGCTATCGGGAGGAGGGTCTCGTTGGGCAACAGGTAGATTAAATACACCATAGGGCCCTACAGAGGCATCATAGATGTTGCTTGGCAACCCTTGACCTCTGGGGAGCTCAGTAGAGTTGAGTTCACTTGCAATCTTAACAGCTGGAGAAAGAGCTTCGTCCAGCAACAGATTTATATTAGTAAGCACAGAGTAGTCAAAAGAAGAAACATGCTTTCCATTAAGGTCACCAGTATCTAGGTCCTCAAGATGATAGGAATGTAAAGTATCAATGCCTTCCTTTTCAAGATCTGCAAAGGCAGCAGAATCATAGCCTAGGGTTTCAGAATAGGTACCAGATTTATTGTTGTCAGAAGAGTCAAGCGCTTTGCCATGTTCACCTACACCCATTCCTGCTGCAAGATTAACAGAATCATTGACTTCCAGAAAATCAAGGGCACTGGTGTTAGACTCATTCGCTTTATCTGAAGTTGTCAAGTCAGCATCAGGGTCATTACTCTGCTCAGTAAAGATATCATGTTCCACCACTCCTTCAGATTCTGAAGCCACAGGGTATTCATCAGAAACAGGAGGGACAGAGTTCTTGATCAAATCAGAACTAAAGTCATCACTATCTGGATTAGAAGAGAGAGGTTCTTCAAATCCATCCTCATCATATCTATAATGCTGACTGAAATCAAAAAGCCCATAGTCTGCAGCATCAGATTCAGTCTCAGCAAATACACGATCAAGAGACTGCCTCTGTTGATCTGCAAAATAACCAGCAGTCTCAGAAAGTTCACCTTCTCCTTCTGGTGAAAAGTAATCCTGTTCAGAAAAAAGGTCCTCAGCATAAGGAAAGGCTAAATCGGTAAGCAAGCTCAAGTTCCCTCCACGATCCAAGCTTCCTGTCTCTGACATGGAATTCACAGCTGCTTCCTCCTGCAGCCCATCATGAGCTGAAGCTAGAGCTTGTGTGAGCCTCAAAAACCAGGCCAATAAGAAGAGAGGCAGCATTGTCTGCCCTCTCCGTAACATCGTTACTGTAAACAAAACACAACCAAAAAAAACAAAAGAACTCAGTCAATATGTCTGCGTGCTAAGGGAGCGGGTATTTAAATTGTGAGGATTCAAGTGTTTTAATTGAATTTGTAATTGGCAAGCCAATTGCTGCCGTTGAATTATCAGCATTCTTAGATAATTAATAAAGCACTGCTAGACTAAATTGTGCTCGAGAGAAAAAAATGTAAGTATGCGAATGCTGAGAATCGTGTGTAAATGTGCCCTATACTTGAAAGATAATAATAGCATTGCATCAGATATAAGAATGAACGTAATGAAAGAAACAATAAAAATGTTTTATCTAATAATTAATCTAGGGTTATCAAACGTCCGTTTTTTTCCCGGACATGTCCTCTTTTTTGGCCTTCCGATCTCATCCCGGTTGGATTTTCGAAAAATGAACAAATGCCCGTGATTTTGCTTGCTCGCCCCTTTGCTGCTGTTGATACCTGCGGATCTGGAATTCCCGGCGTGTACTGATAGCAACGAGCCAGCGCTGACGACTGTATTGTTCGTTGGAGCCAGTTGTACTGGATCCCAGATTTGATCTTGCTCCTGTGACGTACTGGTTTATACTAACAGAATAACGGTTGATCCCAAAGTCTGATCCTAACTCTATCTTGCTTCAGAGCAGAATCACATTCGGATCAAAGCTTGATCGAACGTATTTAAATGGAGGAAATACAGCGGCTCATTCATACACTGACTGTAGTGCGTATTTAGTGATCGGCAAAAAAGCCTCTTCGGGTTTATTGCGTTATAGAGCGCTCTGTAATACTTTAGTTTTGCTTCAAATAAATGCGCTTTGCAATATAAAATATAGTACAATGAAGCAGGATAAAACAGCCCTTATTTTTTGTATGCACTGAATAAATACATTTGCATCACAGCCACCAAATAACAACAAAAATAAAACACTTGTTTGGTACAACTATAATATAACACACGTTGTTAAACGAGCCAAATATGAATGTGTCAAAACTAATTAAAAAAAAAAAAAAAAAAAAAAAAAAAAAAAAGATCTGACCATGTTTTTGTATGTTTCTGTTTTTTGACCATCACTAGAAAAAAATTATATAAATGCACATTATATATATATATATATATATATATATATATATATATATATATATATATATATATATATATATATATATATATATATATATATATATTATTTAACCTTGTATTGCCATGTAACACTTTGGATAAAGGCGTCTGCTAAATAAATAAATAAACAGGAATTAGTTCATTCAGTTGCCCTGCACAAATAAATCAAAGAGATTTGCATAACGAAATCACTACCGGTAAGTATTGTTGACAAACTGCACTTTTACCAGCGGAGGCTTGAGAACTTCCAATTTTCATGTTAAAATGTGCTCTTTATTATCCATGAACGCTAAAGCAAGTGTGGCATAATGTAGATTATAGTGGGAGGTATGAGAATTCCCCTTAAAATATATTTCAGGAAACGCTGAGGTTTAAATACCGGTATGTAAGATAAATACAATTTGCTATTAAAATGCTACCAGTACTGTATTGGTATTTAAAAAAACTGTATTTAAAAATACTTTGAAAGTTTCAGTTTCTATCACTTAAAATACGTAGATGTTGATTGAACGTCAAACTGCAGTAAGGCACAAACGATAATGTAAACAGCACCGAGCTACAGTGAGTTCCAAATTCAAAATGTTTTCTTGTTGCTTAGGTAAGTGCTTTGCAATTCTGCAATCTTAAGAAATGTGTGGAAGGTTGTAAAAGTGATGAAGAGTTCAAGAACTTGCTAGCATTCCAAAAATAGGCAAATTATTTCGACAGGTCCAAAAACATAGAATGTCATTCAACACTGTTATATACTTTATTGCACAGTTATTTGCTGTTCCCTCGCATAATGCAAATGTAGAGCGAGTTTTTTCACTGATGCAAAGCCAGTGGGCAAATGAAAGGAACAACTTGGCTGTGGAGTCTCTGAAAGGGATCCTGCTGGTACAGCACAACTTCAGGCACACATCTTGCAAAGACTTTTAGAGCTACTTCAACCACTGCTGAGAAAGATGAAAAGATCAGGGTCTCAAAAGTGATGAATAAGATGAACTTGCAAAAGAAAAACACACACACACATACTATATATATATATATATATATATTGCACTGTACATTATTAAGGTCCTGTGAGTAGGGTATTTGTAACTTTGCAAAGTAGCTTACTGAAGCGCTGAAGATCAAATCTACACTCTTAGCTGGGTCATAATATGTTAAGTATCCTGCAGTCTCTCTGTATATAATTTGCTAATGACTTAGTTCATTTTACAAATAACTGGAGTTAAAGAATAAATACATACCTTGGTTTGGGGTTTTTAGACACGTATGTTTGCAAACACATTGTGTAGCATGAATGCAAGTTTAGATTTTGATCATTTTTTAATGTTTGTTTAGGGTACAGTAATTGGCCTTCATAATTTGATACCCCTGACATGAAATGCACGCTAATCTTAAAATTCACCATAGTATAGAACAGTTTAAGTTCAATTGTTTATGAAGTTAACTCGCTAGTGTACAGTAACTAAAGGGTCTTAGTTAGTTTGCTAATCTCCAAAAGTTCTGACTGTAGGCTTGGATAATTATTGTATAGTCTATTTTTTTATACTGGGAAATGAAAGTATTAATGAAGCTTTACTTATGTCTCATTATTCTATTCCATTAGGGTTTTTTTATGCTTCCAGGAACAATATATTTTGTGTTGTGTTTTTCTGTAATAAACGAATATTTTAAAAAGCTTTTTTTTTTCTGTTCAGGCCTCTGTTATTCCCATGACTCTGCTTTGTTTGCAGCTCACAGACAAGCTTCAGGCAGAGTCATTTAAACCAGGACATGTAATACCTTCCTTATTTAAAATCCATAAAAGCTTGAAAGTACATAAAAAGCACTGGGGGGTGGGGGGGGGCTGGTAGTTTTCTTGCAACTTGATAAGATTTACTAAAGCAATATTAATCCACTAACCATTGTTGAAATGTCACATAGCTGTATTATGGTGGATACATTATAATGCAATACGTTTTAATTTCAAAGGGATATGTTTATGTTATACTACATACAGAACAAACTTTATGGCAGAAGGAGGGTATATAGACAACATCAATATAAACTACCAACTTCAGTAATAACCTTGGGATTATGAAGAGGTTTGCTACTGTAATGAATGTCTACAACAGAGCAGTTTCCTAATCAAAACATAAAGACATGTTTACATTGTGAAATGTGTTTTAGTTTGATAAAATGATGATTTAATTTCATTATTTCCACCTTTAGAAAAGTGCATGTTTGTTTAGATTCACCTAAAGTGCAGCCCTTCCTGAGGGCTTCACCTACCCAGTAACCATGTCCCTTCCACAGCAGGACTGGTAAAATTAACACTATAGAATGTTTGTACAGTACAAGAGGTTTTCAGTTAAGTGCATGTCAAAAACGATTTAGATTTTAGAACAATGAAGCTTCTTCAGGCTGGAAAAAATGTTGAGTTACTCACTGCCTATCCTGTCATTTTTTCATGAAGAAAAATGTGGGTAAATTCATACAGAGAATACCTGTGTAAAACTGGTATATGCTAATAGTAGTCAGTTTTTTTCAGCTAAATGCTAAGCTGTCAGTGTTACACAAGAAGAGAAATGACAAGCACCTGCATGATATAGTAGATAGCTTGTCACCAGTGGCTTTAAATTAAAAATCTACTGCTGACAATTGTTTGTACACATATTATGATTTCATTTGTCTGGTCATTCATTCAAAAACAATTAACATTTTGAGCAAATATGGTATTAAAAGTTAAATGAATGCATGCTCTAGAAATTAAACATTTTTTCTCTTTGTCTGTTGTTTAGCTAATTAGTGTAATAACTATAGGAATTAGAATTGTAAGCGTAAAACTGTTTTAGCTACAAGCCATGGAACTTATAAAGGTTGGAAAGCCCCTGCTTTACACCAGTTTAATATACCGGTAGGTGTGAGCAATATGGGTCAGCATCAGAAGGTTATATGAAGTGGGTGTGAACAATGGACATGAAGAGGAACACACAATGGACAAATAGGGCTTAGGCCAGTAGTGTTCAAAGCAGCCTGGAAAGTCTCTGCCTGGAGAGAGGGAGAGAGGCATAGTGAATAAAATGGTAAAGCACAGGTAATAAGTGTAAACAGTAATGATGTATGTATGGCAGGGCAACAGCCCTGCACCTGTAAGTATTGTGTGTGGGGGAATGTAAGGTTGGCAGGAATGGGGTTAAATATATCCCTGCCAGCAATCACAGATGTGGCCATTCCCCAATTAGACAATTTATGCTAATTGGGGAGTGGCCACATATAAATAAGGAAGGATAAATCCTTTGTTTACTTGAGGTTCTGAGGTAAGGCCCAGTCTACAGCCTGGATTGTTGAACCTTTTATTTTGTACCTAGTGTCTTTTTCTTTGTTTTGTGTTTAATACATGTGTGCTTTGTGCTTTAGACTGCAGCTTCTGTCTCTGAGTCTTCTATTCCTGCAGCTAACACCTTGGGCTGTGATGCTGTCCTGTCACAGTAGACGGTGTCAGCAGCATCCATTTCTTATTTCGATTTATCCGTATGATACCAAATGAATAGTATAACCATGGGAAAACTACAACAAGACTGGTAACCTTTATAAGGGAATGTAGTGCTTACCATGCCACACCCAGCTTGGCAACCCGGCATGACCATGGCCCATCTACTATCCACCGTGCAGGTATTGCAAAGTCCCTAAACAATATGGTAAAATTAATTAGTTCTGCACCATATAAAAAAGCTGGTTTTGCCAGTGCTTGCTAGTCTATTAACCAGTTTTAAATTTAAAGCGTTTTAGTTTCAGCTTTATTATCAAAGTTCACACGTGCAATACTGTCCTAAAATTACTACATGATACTGTGATCATTGCACTGTGTTATGTTAATGAACCATAACTAGGTTTTAAAACTGAGAGTTAGCAAATGCCTATTGTTGAAGTGTACTGCAGTTAGTAATCCTTTCCACTTACTGAGATCTTAAACTTGAAGGGCCGTATAAGAACAATAAACATTGTAACTCATTTTTAGAAGGCCTTCCTTGTTGTTCTCCAAGTTGCTGCAGTGACATTGTAGATGCTAAAGGTAGTTACTGTAAATGAGATACTGCCTTAGCAGACACATTTCATTAAGTAAACATGTGTTTGAATGTTTTTTAAATTAAAAGTAGAATACAAAACTTGTGAACTTGCTAGTGATAAATGCCAATTCAAAAACCATCAAAATCTACCAAGGTAGCAAATCTGCAAATTTAATACCAGCCAAAATTTCCAGTTATATGGTACATTAGTTGCAATATATTGTTATATATTATACACAGAATTCTTAAGGTAGAGTGAGTAGGGCATTCTTAACTTTATAAATTAGCTTTGTAAATTTGACTTAAAGAATGAATGCATCCCTTCATTTTAGATACCGGTATGTGTGTTTACAAACAGTGTGTGGGCTGCAAGTGAGTTTACATTTCGATTACTTTTTTTAAATGTTGTGTGTTTTTTCTGGGTTTTTTTTTTTTTATGTGCATGGTACAGTATGTGGTCTTCATAGTTTGATACCACTGATATTAAATGCACTTTAGTCTTGATGCACACTGATATTAAATGCACATGAGCCAGATGCTGCTGGTGGTTGGTTTCATCAGCACTGTGCCATTACTTTCCAGGCTAGCTGTGTCATGATTGCTGGACCCTAGAAGCAGCCAAGAAGAAGCCTCTTTCTAGGAAACAACTCAAGAAAGCACATCAGCTCTTAAATAATGTGAATGTAGAAGCTAATTCATAGCAGTTAAAGACAATACTGTTTACAAGTAGTGCAATTTATAGATATGCACGTTCCTTTAACTAACTTTTCTTAAAATAAACCTTTCCCTGGGTGGAAAATTTTGATATATCTGTGGGATCCTTCATTGAAGGATGAATATGTTTTGTTATGTGTATAAATGATTCTTAATGAAGGTAAACCTTCATATTTTATCACTGCAAACATATTCACGTGTTTTAAAATTACAATATAGTTTCATTAAAATATTTATTAAAGTAAAAATAAAATGTGTGCTTCCTGTGGAAATTTTAAATGTCAACTTTTTGTCTGTTGCTTAACTAATTACTGTAATAACTAAAGGAAACAGCAGAGAGGGTCCTATGAATCTTCTGTGATTTATTCCCAATTTGAAATACACAAATAGAATCTGCCAAACCTAAGAAACAGATTTTTTCAAGCTAGTAAACCCTGGAGGTGAGGCCCAGCTCATCTGGGCATGATCTAAGAAGGGGCACTGAAGGATAATGAGGTGAACTCACACCTGCATCGTGAAGTTTTTCTATTAAAATTATTTGTTCTTTTATGTCATAAAAAAACAAAAAAAAAAATCCTTTTTTGTTCAACACACAGTACAGCCTTGCTATAACGGTTGGGGTCCAAGCCTTTTGTTCATCATCTTTTATTCCAAATCAACCTGACATGAAAAGTGAATCAGATCCTCAAGTTTTTTGTTATTATTTCTTCTTTAATCCAATTTGATTTGCCACATGTCTGCTAAACAAGCCAAAAAAACGAAGTGCTTTTTGATAACCTATATTCACGACAGAGACATGCCTGCATTATTCTTTCCAGCTTTGTTGTAACATACAATTATTATTTTTTTGGAAGCATAGTTACACAGCGCATGTTTTTTATTAAGACAAAAGAGTTGACTCCACTGTGGAGGTGGCGTCCCATGCGTACAGACCAGGATGTTGACAGTGCGTGTTTGTATATATTTTTTTTATTATTATTATTTTTGGGGTCCAGGGGCCAGGCTCGTTAGAACTGAAGGGTTGTTATGATGAAGGGCATTATAGCGAGGGTGTACTGTATAAATAGAAGTAACTTAAATAGTAAACCTTTCAATCCTGACGCCCCTTGCACTGTCTTTCTGAGCTTCCAGCCCTTTTTGTAAACGCTGGTTGATTAGGACACCCTTGACAACTAAGTTTAGTGTACACATTGCGTCGTATAAATATGTACTGTTTTGTTAAAGTGCCAAATTACCCCAATCAAAAATAACATTTAACAATTTTCATTTTGCTAGTTGTTTTCTTGCCGCCCTTATGAACCCCTGGGTGTGGGGTGGTGATTTGGTGGTTGGCAGGGATGGGGTTAAATTCCTCCCTGCAGAAACATGTGGCAAGACCTGAAAATTGAATAAGTGATGATTAGTTAGGCTCCAGTCACTGGTGTTAATGTTGGAGCCAATGCTGGTGTTATAAAGGTGAAGGAGCGTGCTCTGCTGTATATTCGTAAGTCCTTTTTTCAGACCTTTTGTTTTGGCCACTGTACCTGTTTATTTGTTAATGTGCTTTTATGTGTCTGTTCTATAAATAAACATGCGCATTAGTGCTTAACCTGCAGCTTCTTCCTTCTGAGTCTCTCTTCCTGTCGATATCAACTTGGGCCGTGACGCTACCCTGTCACACTTGGTGTCTGAAGCGAGATAGCGCCCCTGGAGACTCAGACAAGAACTGCAGGTTTATTAAATAATAAAATGGAAAAGGAAGCATGGATGAGCACCAGCGCCAGTTGGAGGCAGAAGAGGCTCCATGGGCATGTTTATGGGGAGTTCCCATGGGCAGACCTCCTCTTCACAGAGGCCTACTTTGAGCAGGAGGTAGTCATGTGAGGAATATCTCCACCTGAAGGCTCTCCAAATGCCAAAGATGGATTCCTCCTCCTTCCCAGTGCTGTGGGAGGGTGGCTTTAGATGCTTACCTCAATGCTCTTGAGGCCTCGTGGTGGTGTCTCGCCTGCGGGGAAGTGAGGGCACTTCGTGGTCAACTGCTTCCTCCAAGAGCAGGAAACACAGCTGCCAGCCTTGCTGATACTAGACTGCCCAGCATCCCCACAGCCAGTGCTCAGCGCCACCAGCCCTAAAGCTGGAGACAGGCATCTCTGACTTCTACAGGGGTTGGCTGAAAGCCTTCCTCAACTACTTCAATGGCCAGGAATGGTGCCTCATCTGTGGAGTGCTCAGACATTAAACAGTGTGCTGCCCACTTTAGGATGAAGAGAGACCAACACGGTCACTGTTAGAGTGCCCCACACTACTGCCAGTTGCATGTCCGAAGGTGCTATCGATGCCACTGCCAGCTACACCTCCATAATGCCCTGCCAGCATTGTTACTGCCAGTGCCCCGCACCACTGCCAGTATGACCATGCCTCAGTCCCCTGCGCCACTGCCATCAATTCCACTGCTGTAGTGATCCACGCTGCTGCCAGCATTGCCGATGCCAGCATTTCCGACCAGCCTGCCCTCCAACCCACCCATGGGAGTCCACACTGAGACCTGTGCCTGTGACTTAGAAGCTGTGAAACTAACCCATTCCGTTGTCTTCGCTACCTGCTAGTCAATTAGTACATTTAGGCTGCAGCTGTGTACTCACTTTCATACAACTTCTCCACTGTCCTGTGACTCTTGGGGTTAAAAGGAAAATAATGATTGCACAGGGACAAAAGAGGTTGAACAGAACTATAAATACCTGCCATAATGCTGTCACTAGGGTGTAGAGTCATAACAGGTAAAGCAGGATTACTGTCCTGTGAGAAATTTTTAATGGTAAGTCTATACTCCAATGTTGGATTACAGAGCACCTGCTAACAAGTGCTGTCTATAAACCTTCTGTCAAAGTCTGCCAAAAGGGCTCTTTCCATTGTGACTGAAATGGATCTGCAAGAGAAGACATGTCAGGGATGGAATTAGGATAATAATAAATAATCTGTCAAATGAGGGACAGCCCATTTTCACAAAAGCTAAAACATTACCGGTATACAACTTTCTTTTCTGGGAAAAAAAGTAAACTGTTTGCTCAAGAGAAATATTTGTGCATGCAGTGAGCAGAGCAAAAGCAGGCAACATTCATTTTAATTTTAAATAAAATGGCCTACAAATAAATATTGCTTCACATTTGCTCTGTGTATGACCTTGTTATTCCTCAAAATGTTTTCAAACCTTAAAAGTGAATTGTGTCTCTGGTCAATGTGTTGTATCCCCTAATGCTGGTGCCCAGCAAACCAGCAGTTACTGAATGTTTCGATAATTTTTTATGTTGCTGGAACTTCCAACAGGTTTAGGCAATACCATAAACTTCTGCGTTCTTAAAACTGGTGCTGACTGTTTGATGGGAGTGTACCTCTTCTTTGTTGGGATGTTTGATGTGAAGTTCCGTGGGGAGTTCAATAAACATCTCTGGATGGAGAGTCTGCAGTGTCACACTATAGGATTTTTAGCATTGCTGTCCTCGGAGGTCTCTTATGTTACTCACTTACCTGACTTTGTGAAAATAATATAAATCATGAAATAAGCTGTTTATCAAATGAATCTAGTTGGAGTCAATTGATACATTATTTAAGGGTTAAACTTAAAGATAATGACGACAAATCATACGAATTACAAAATAATAGCTACAAGTGTACGAAACATTAAGCAAAGCAACGGTTCTGGCAGGGAACTCCCTTTAACCTTAGATCAAATCACGTAAATATCAAGCATATTTTAGGCGCTTCCAATACCAGATCAAATCGTCAATGGGTTTGCTAGTATCTTATGTGTCCATCACTAAACAATACGTGAAATCTGTAAGTAAAGGATGTATATCTTACCTCAATCCATTATATCCCCTCTGTGTGGCAGAGTTTGTCTCCTCCTCCCCAGCCTCCACTGCTTTTTGGCTTCGTCTAACGGGGAGGGCAGCTATATTCCAGGTACAGTAACTGACTCTTTTTGAAGTGCTGTGCATTGGTTGGACAGACACCAGCATTGTGTAGCACAAATGCTTTTCATCACCACAAGACATTTGTCTTGCAGTTGGAATCCTGTGCGTCTCTGTTAAGTTTACTACCAATAACCACTGCAAACTGACCCTGTACTTCTAGAAATACAACAACCAATTGTCTGTTATTTCCCTGCCTGACAATAGTAGACTTGTACAGTGAATTGTGTCTTTTTGATGTGGAAAATATACTTTTCTCAGTTTCCCGCAGCTTACTCACAGGTGTAATCCAGTGCTAAGTTCAGTATGAAAGGCTATGTATGCTGTCACTGTAGCTGTTTTCAGGATGGTGATTTTTTGACTCATTAAATGGGAAACTGTATCAGTGACTTGACTTACTAAGATATTCAACAGACATGGGTTTAGACTCATTCCCTACAGTCTTCTATTAGCCTTGGGGGGAATAAAGTGTATCTAGCTGCAACCAGCTGCTGTCAGCTCTGTGTGAAATAATATACAAGAGAAAAGGGTTACACTGTCTTAAGGTTCTGCAGTTTGCTCCAAATGTTCCCAAAGTTATTGTGGGTCAGGGATTGGTGGTAAAGAATAGCAAGTAAGATTTATTAACTGGAGGCCAAAGTTAATCTATTTTAAACATCATACCGCAACAGTGGCACAGTCCTGCTCTCCTTCACAGTGGTGTTAAAGTCCAATTGTGACTTGGAGCTGAATGAAACCGAGCAAAAGACTCAACATTCTCAAACCTAATTCACAGTTTTTAGTGGTAAGAATACATTGTAATAATTAAAGTACATTTAAGATGTTTGTTAACTGCAGTTTTATAATTGGACAGTGCATGGGGAATATTATGTACTAATTATGCTCAGTATAAACTAGTGATTAACATGTGTCATGACACTCCAATTGGCAGATCTCAAACCATTAAGACCGAGTGTGGTAAAGTTAACTGACAAGCACACAGTTTACTGTACATGATTGTGAAACTTTGCCAAAGTCTGGGATTAATGGCCGTGTTCCAGTCCTAGACCACTAGCACTTATATGTTTTAAAGGTGTGCTTTGCCCCAACCTATAAGTCCTATATACTGTACTTAACATTATTGTCAATAATATTGTATAGCCTAGACAGGCTACCTGTACACATACATCTTTTTAATTAGCCTAACATTATTTCGGTACTACATTTTAAGTGCGCAACATATAACAAATATACGGATACGTCATCAGAAATAGTCAAATTGTGAAGCTCCCAAAAAGCTAGTCAATGTTTCCAAATGCAAAGAAAGCAAGAAAGAAAGAAATATTGCAATAGCCCCTAATACTAAACAGAATAACCTTCAATTGGTTATGATCCAACCTGCAAAACAAGACCGTACATCCCTTTCCATGTAACATTCTTATAGTAGGAAAATTAATGTAGCTGCCAGCTACAAACATGAGGCCTTGCTTTGTGAGTGGGGGGTTAGCATGAACAAAACAAACTATTCAGAAATGCTGCTCAACTAATTAATTTGATTCATCATTTTTAAATCCATAAACATGTTGCATAATCAATGTAAAAAGCACGTAAAAAATAAATCATTTTACAAAGTGAATGATTACAAAAATATAAATAACTGGAAATGCTGAGTTTTCATTTAATGTACTGCGATTTATGTGTACTGAGCTCCAGACAAATTAATACCGCGATTACAGGGGGTGGGTTGCTCGACCTATCAGAACTATGCTCTGTTATTCATTTGGACTTGCGATTACAGGGAAAACCCAGTGACTCTGGGTTTGGAAGCGAGGTAAATAACCCAAGGCAAGATGGTCAGCAGCTGGAGCGAGAGACCGGGACAAGCAAGCACGGCTGCGGAAGACAGCGGCTATTAAATAAAACAAAAATAATTGTTTCGTACTCGAGGGGACATGTGTAGTTAGCTGGGGGAAACCTGGCAAAGCCAGCGTGGAGTGATGGAATAAGAGAGCCTAGCTTGGAGACCCGAGCTGAGCGGTTTAGTGGTGGTGGGAGAACGCTGCATAAGCAGCACCTTTTGTTTGTAGTTTTATTACTGTGTTTTATTTTCCTTTTTTCTTTTGCCTTTTGTTTTCCCCTTGCAATCTGACCTGCTTAATCCCTGCATCCACCTTAGGAAATGTGAGGATTTGTCTTGTTCCTCAGCCTTTTCGTAGCGAGGTTCTCAGGCTAGCCAATGATGTTCCATTTTCTCGGGCGTGAAAAAGATGGAGGAGAGAATCTTGGCAAGATTTTATTTCCGGGATTTTATTTTCTCATGTAGGTATACATAGGGAGATTCTGATTGATCAGGGGACAGCCTTTATGTCCCAATGCATTCAACAACTTTGGGGGTCCCTCAAAATATGTTCCATCGGGTATCGGTTTGTGATCCACAATGTGATGAGCTTGTGGAACAGTTTGATAAGACTAAAACAAAGGAAACAAAGAATGGGTCAAATTCTTCCTTATCTTCTCTTTGCTATCTGAGACGTACCACAGGCATCAACAGGCTTTTCACCCTTTGAGCTCCTGTGGGAGACAACCCTGGGGTATTCGATTCATAAAGGAAGGTAGGGAAGCAAACCAAAGCCGAGCAGAGACTATAGTAAAGCATGTGCCTGGAGTTGGTCGGTCGGTCGGTCATTTTGAGAAGATAAAGCTGGAGGCAACGCAGCATACTCGGGAGCAACAATATAATAAAAATGCTTGCATCAGGACTTTCCAACCTGGGGAGCAAGTGCTAGTACTCCTCCCCTCGTCGGAACGTAAGTGGTTTATGAAATGTTGCATTAACTCTGGCCCTCCTGTGGGCCTGGAGGCACAATGATCAGGGTCAGTTTCTCCTCACCCACAATGGACCCTACTGGTCAGGTGCTCAAGGGGACTCTTTGTCCACCAGGGGCCAATAACTTGCTGACACCCGTTCTTAAGCTCCAGGAAGTAAAAAGGGAATTGGTTTGGTTGACAGATAGGAGTAAATCACTGACCTTCAGAAGTGCTGCAATGAGGAAACTTACTGTAATTGGACATCACAAAATGCAGAATAAAGAAGTGTCAAATAATTGGGCACTCCAAGTATGCGATATACAACACATTTTGTCGGCTTCTCGGGCTGAATCCATCGTATTCTAGATTACAATTGTGTTATTAGAATTACATGTGGGTTGTGTACTGGTTTGTGAATGGTACACACACAATACGGTAGTACATTAAACAAAATTATAAAACACTTGGATAGATGTAAAGTAGCACACCCTATTGACCAAACACATGGCAGTTGCATCTCAAAAAGGAATCATCATTTCAGCACATAAATGCCTCAGAAGACAAAGAAAGTGTGAATATGCCAATACATTTATTACAAGGTTAAGTGACTTGCTCAGAGTCACACAGTGAGTCGGTCACTGGCAGAGGTGGGATTTGAACCACTGGACCGCACTGTGTCCTTGTCAACATCAGGGGCGTAGCGTACATTGAGGCAGCAGAGGCACATTTGAAAAAATAAAAAGTACAAAAATATATCTAAAGATTTATTTATTTTAAATAAATGTGCCCACCTTATTTAAGTAGTTAACAGTGTGCAGGAATGTAGCATTGATAAATGAACAGACAGACAACGGTAATCCAGGTGCAGTGTTATTTATTTTTATAATCCAAAGTCAGAGAATGAGAAGCAGGCAATACAGCGCCGTTTATTGCACCGTTTTAATCCACAGGTTGTTCCCGAAATAGTCCCGATCTTGCACACCCACACATAATGCAAAACACAAGTCTCCACAGTGAGTGCTAAAGTGCTTGTTGTGTGAATACAGTTATTTGTAAAACAAAAGTGCAGTGTAGTCCAGGTTTGTGCTGGCCTCTGACAGCTCCAGATTGTGTTAGCTCCTGAAATAACAGTATATCTAAACGACAAAACAAACACGTTTCCTTCCGGTTCAGCTTAACCATAACAAGACACAAATCACTTCTCTATGCCCCCTTTTGTATTGTCAATCATGACCCCTTGGTTAACTAGTGCACCCACCTCTCCAATCTTACCCCTTCCAGGTCAAGAATTTAGTATATTGTAGCCCCACCCCCTTTCTAGATAACTTCCTTCTAACCCCGGGAATCAATTGCCTGGTCATCCAGTCCAGGGCTCTCTGTTCCCTTTAAGCAGCACCCTCACACGTCAGGAGAGTGATTTATCACCAAGAATAATTCCGTCTCTGGTCACAGAGAGGCTTAATTTATAGGTTTATATCAGACCTGTCAACTCTCCCTTATTTGCTGGGACTCTCCCGTTTTTTGGACCCTTCCAAATTCTGCTGGTCTCTGGTACTGTTTTTAAATCCCCCTTTTTTTTTGTACTAACTACAAACTTTGGAGCTACTAATACACACATATGGTTGTGCGGAATTCAATTATTCACTCGAATCCCAGCACATGAACCAATTCGTGCAACCCTGTGCTCACATACTATTAAACTGACCCTGCACTTTGCACTAATGCTTTTACCAGATGACATTCCAGTCAAGTCTGTTCCTTTTGGGTAGGGGGTCTTAGAAACCAAACAATCATGTACTGACCAACAGGTTTGTCTTGACCCAATTCAAGAATTTAGCACCCCATTTAAAAAGCACAAATCAAATTGCACTCCTTGTTAAGGTAAGCTTTGTCCCTCTCCAAGCCATTTGGTGTCACATACTGGAGTGTACCACATTAGTGTATGCTACCATCTTGTTTATAGGCTTCTCACTGGAGTAATTTTAGTACTTGTGGAAAAGACTGGTATATGAAGTGGCCAGAAACAGTCATGTCATTGTTTCATATGAATCTCAGAAACAGCCAAGACAGATGACAAAACACCAGTGCCACATGTATTCCCCCTGAATATGCCCACGCAAGATCACATTGTATATCAACCCCTCCCCCCCCCCCACCCACTTCCAAACAAACAGTGGCATGCAAAGGTGTTATACTTGTGTATAAATAGAATCCTGCAAGAGAGTGTCAGAGGACTTCTGTCTGCCCTCAATCCAAAGCCCTGTCCCACAGCAGGGACAGCCCAGAAGTAGCAGCAGCTACAGTTGCCATTGTCCAGCACCACAATGGCCCTATTAAAGCAAAATCTCTACATATACTGCACAGCAGTTTATTGGCCCTTGGTCACGGCTGCTACGCCATGTTAGATGCAATATACATCAATTGCAGCCTAGGTAATGTAGTATTTGGATAAACACAAGTGAACCCTTAGGGCACTACTGAATTGCACAGCAAATGGCAATGTACCAGCGCCTTTACTGGCACCAGCAGAAGAGGTCTCGAGTGCTCAAAAAACAATGCAGCTGTCACTTCAGGGTATTAAACCTCAGTTTACTGCAAACAGCAAATCCAACATGTTGGATAAATCGGCATCTCTAATCCTACTTAGATGTGACCCCCCTCTATTTGGTGGAGGAATTGAAATTAAGAAAACCCACAAACCACTACAGAATTAACACAAGATAAAGGTTTATTCAAGTTAGAGACTGCTTCTCTAGGACCTGACAATTTGCAAGCCAATCCATTTGAGGAAGAGCATTATAACAGATACCAGGACCAGCAAACCAAGCAGCCACAGGAGACCATGGAAGTGAGTCCAGTGCTTCTCTGCAAGAGGAAGCAAAAGTTAGTGGCAAAGCAACTGTGAGCAAGGGAGGAATACAATGAAGCTTCAGTTCTGGCTTTGGCCCAGGGCCAGAACTGAGCAACACCACATGAAAAAGGCTAGTACTGCTTCAATGCAGAAGATCTCAAATCACTTGCCCGTTTGTTCATGGGGCACAATCTCATCCAAAGTGAAGGTTCCTTCGCTGACAGCAATGAAGCCAGCATGACCAGGAGCAGCTCGCTTGTCTACATTTGATTTCCCAGGACAGGGCTTTCCTGCACAGCGCCCTCCAGCAGATCTTGATGTGGGAACAGGCATCTCTGTGGAAGGAGAAAGATATCAAGTGCCCAAAATTTAACCAAGGGAGCAGGACTTAAATACTTCAGGGGGGACTCCTTCTCAGAAACCAAGTCCAAATAGTGCTTTTCAGGACCATACCTCTTCCATCAAAGCATCCTTCATTGCAAACACGACGTTCCGGGGAACACACTTCGGTTGAACACATGAAATAGATCTAAAAAGAAAGTAAATGGAGTTAGGAGCAGCTGTATATCTGCTTTGGTCTAAAATACCATTTATGACTAGGCATTTGGAAGCAAGCTTGAGTACACACTATTGGACCACTATTAAACTCACTTCCTCATCCAAACACTGCTTGGTCTTGTAGTCCAGGAACTGGAAGATTTCTATTTCAAAGCGTCGAATGTGCTTGGATACAGGCATGTTATTGTATTTGACATGGAGGCCAGCAGCACTGCTGTAATCCAGGATGTTTGGACAACTGTGGGGTAGAAATTCAGAAGGGAGTCCTACAGCTGCCAACGAGGAGGCTTGAAGTGCATGGCAGCCATATTGTAATGCTTCTAGCAGCTGCAACAGTCTAGCTTGCAAAGATTTAATTTAGATGTTTGCAGCCAGTCCCCTAACCAGTTGCTGAACTGGTTAATGGTCACATCTGGCAGTTGCTGCTGGACAAATCCCTGGCATGTTGCTTTTGTCCAGACAAAGGGAGACAAATCAGGATACTCACCCTTCATAGATGATCACCCAGGCAGCTTGAGAGGACCGGGGATAGGCGATGCAGTAGTGGACCAGCAGAACTACACTGGGGTTAGGAGGGTTTAAAAGCTTCACTTGCAGATACACCTTGCTTCCAAGCAAGAATCTCAGGGGCAGATGGGACTGTGGGTAGAAGCTGGTGTAGCTGGCGTCTGCAAGAGAGGTGCATCATTGGTAACACACCAGCCATTGAAAGAGGAAATTGAGCCAGTCAAATCTAGCAGTCATTACCAGACATGATGCCAAACCAGACCAAATGGGAGAAGTTACGCATCATGTTCAATTACCTGTGGCAATCCTTAACCTAACCCCAAGCCAGCCAAAAGCCAAGGCTGCTGATGGAGGCGATGGGTTCACCACCAAGTAACCCATGCTGGCCAAGTTTCCTTTAGAATAGCGACATTCCACATGGAAACTGTAGTGCAGAGAGGAGACAGTGAAGACAAAGAATCCATTTAGTTACCAGTTGGCACAGATATTCCAGTCAATGACAAAACCATAAAGGCTTTAACTCCGATCATGGGGTCCCCACCCACTACAACCAGCAAAGTATGCTGAAAGAGGGTTAAGCAGCTGCCTGTTCCAAGCGCATGTAGAAGAAAATTACCGATAAGGGCCATCTCTGGTAATTTGTCCATACATCTGCTGGATCCCCCGAACCAAACCACGAACTTCAGCAAGATAGATTGTAGTCTCCGCCACAGTCTACAGAAAAAAAAATGATTACAAAGTGAGAACACTGAAGCAGTTGAGGATTGTAATCAACCTGGCCAGCCCAAAACCAGTGGCATGCCAGTAGATTAGCACCCCAACACCCCCCTTAAACATATGGCTGTAAAAAGCATTGCAGCCTAGAAGTCCTAGTACTAACCCAAACCCCAGGAGGAGTGAACTTACAAAGACACGTGTCCCACAGCCAGTCACAGGAAATTTGAAGACTGCAAAGTCTGGAGTGCAGATTACAGGGACACATGAATGGTTTCCTGCAATTACTAGACTGCTCGGATCAATTTCTGGCTTGGTTGAGGTGCGGTATACGGAGAATACAAAATGCCCATCTGCAGTGCACGCTGAAAAGCAGGAAGCAGAGAAACCATTAATACAAAATAATGAAACCATTTACCTGAAGGACCAGTCCCCTGTACAGTAAGGGTGGAAATCAGGTCAATTATCTCCTCCACCCTCAAAGTTTTCCTATACAAGCTGTTCAAAGTTACTCTGGACAGCTCATTAGATGAGCAGTGCTATATCAAAAGTGTAAAACCAAGCCATACCATCCAAAGGATAGTAACAATGGGAAGTTCTTGCATCCACACAACATCCATTGGCCACACACCGTTGTGGATCAACATTAGGTGGACCACAAGCCAACTGCTGACTTCTTGGTATCTTGCACCCTGCAAGAGAGTAAACTTCAATGTTATAGGTTGTACAGGGAAGACCCTGTAGTTTAGGTGTTAATATCTTGTGTAGGGGCACATTGTATTCAATACAAAGCAACATGATGCAGCAACAGCATTGGCAGACAAGCAACACCAGACTTGAGCACTCTGGTATTTTGTGTCCAGTGAACAAACACTCACCCACATGTGGTACTAGACCAGGAACAGGACATTTGGCCTGTATATCTCCTCGCTCCCCAGTAAAAGTTGTGTAGAGGACTCTCAGGATATAGAAGTTGTTCTAGAAGTGAAAAGAGAGTTGGTCATTCTTGACAGGATTTTGATCACCAATAAAAATGGGGAATCACAGCTGCAATTGCCCTCAGCTTACCAGGATCTTGACATGACAGGCCTTGTAAGGAGCAGTCAAGATGTTTTTGCCATTTCCCTTCAAACTGTAGCCACAAGTCTTGGGGGCACCGATAACAGCTACCAAGTTGTTGGATTCATCTACAACAGATGCCACATTTAGAGCATGCTTTCTGTTTCACAGCACCCACATTACTGTGTACCAAGCCAACTCACCCATTAAATGGATATCTTGTAGCAGTCCCCCAGGAAGCTCCACTGTCATGCAAGTATCACTGCAGAGGACAGAAACCCCAAAGGGAGGGAGGGGGGAGCCTGTTGGTAAAGCTGCACTGGTTGGACATTTCATCTGCACCTGTACCCTTCTCCCACTAAGGGTTACATATACTAGGGTCAGGACATAATTCCCATTCTGGAAGAGAATCAAGGGAGGAGAGAGAGCACAAGCGAGGGTATTTACATGCATAGGAAGTTTAAAAGCAACAGTACAGAAAGCTAAAAATATTTACCAGCATCTTGACATCACAGGCTGTGTAAGGGGCTGTGAAGATGTTCTTTCCTCTCCCATGCACCAAGCTGTAGCCACACTTTCTGCTATCATCTTGGACAGTTACCAGAGTGTTGGATTTATCTGCAAGAGGCAACATTGCCACGAGATTGGGTTATCCTCATTGCCAAGCAATTTGGGTGGGAAGTTATCTGGGACAAGGCACAACCTTACCCATCACAGCTACTTGTTCAATTGGTCCTTCAGGCAGCTCTATTGTCATGACTGAGGCTCTGCAGGCAGTGGGTATTGTTGGTTTTCGTGGAGTGGTTGTAGAGGGAGGGGGTTTTGTGGGCACTACAGCACCGGTTGGGCATTGCATCTGAACATAAGCTTGTTGTCCAGAAGTTGTGTAGCGGAGGGTCAGGATGTAGTGCTCATTCTAGAACAAGGAGGAAGTTGGCTTGATCAAAAAGTATAACCAGGAAACAAGCAAATTGCAGGTAGTTCACTCACACAGTGATCATGTCAGCAGGTGTCACAAATGGCATGCTTTGAAGCAACGACTAGAAAATCTACTAGGCACACTTCAGAACTATGAAGCCCAGTGTTTTTGTAACAATGCCTTCCACTGTTGTCCCCACTGAAGTGGGAGAACTTACCTGGACTAGTTTCAAAACTAGTCTGTTTACATTCCAAGCCTGCAGTGTTCTGATGAAGTTTCAGGATGGAGCAGCGCCTTGCTAGTTCAAAACAATACTGCCACAGAGCTGCATTAATATTACTACCACATCCAATTACTTGAAATTTCTATGGATTTCATTTACTCCCATTTCCCAGAAAAGGAGTTGTCAAGAAATGGCAAGTTACCAATCTGCCTGTGCTCCATTCTCCAAAACACATCCTTTTTGTTTTTAAAAAGAGATAAAACCTCGGGCCAAGAGGCCATAAAAGCAGGGTTTGGAATAATTGCATGTCAAAGCTTAGTCTTACCTGCCATCTGTACGCTGTCAAATAATCCCCAAATTGATTGAGACGTACACGTTATTTCCATTTACATATACTTGTAGTATAAAACAGAACACAGAATCATTTGTGGTAGCATCTTGTATTTCACTTGGACTCTCATCTAACCCCTGATGTAACTATCAACACTCTTATCTGCTCTTGAACTGCCCCGATATCAAATTGTACTGTGTTTTGTATTTGCTCTTATTAGGACTGAAGTCATTGCATCTTGCTCTATTGTACTGTAATTCTTGATGTGTATTTTGTTTACAACTGCAAGTCTCCCTGGGTAAGGAAGTCTGCCAAGAACATAGAATTTTAAATTATTTGCCTTGGATGTCCCTACATAAAACCACTTGCCCCCGTGGGGGCAATATTTATGGTAGTGAAAACACAAGTACTCCAACTGATCATTCAGTATCACTGATCCACCTATTCCTCTGCTGGTGCCATCTGTTGGGAGTGCTTCTGGCATGATCTTTGTGCTCTGCAAACACAGTACATGCCGCGCTCTCTGTTCAGTCAGTGGGGATTTCTCAGCTGTAAACACTTCCTATTTGCAAGCTCCACTCAGCAGGAGATGAGGAATACCAATATACTGCGGCTTAAAGCACACGATCGGCAAAAAAAAAAAAAAAAAAAAAAAAAGGAAGTTCCTTAAAAGCCAAAAACAGAGTTGTTAAGTCACTTCTCTTCACCCCCTTCCCAATCTCTTCCCCTATAGTGCAGGATCTTAACTGGCACTTCATATAGTGAAACAGGAGCAGAGTTAGGGAAGAGAACAGCTAGTATACATTTTGTGCAAGAAAAGCTAGAACGTTTCTACAAGCCGATTGACAACCTCCCCCTTCTATTGACTGAACCAGTCACGGCACAAACTAATGCAGGGGTTGCTATTTTATCTGTAGTTTCTGAAATACAGGGGTGTTTGACAGTTCAGGCTCGTCTGTCTGACGACAATACATTCATGTTAATGCTCCCGATGACAGTAGAACATTTCTCCAAAGTTGGTAGCTGACATGCAAATGTCTCTGTTTGATAGACAGCTTTGCAGGGAAGGAGAGGTGGTCAGCTAAAATGAACTAGACAAAACAGCAAATGCATTCCTAATGGGAGATTGGAAGGTCTGGGGGTCAGCTTCCTTCCTAGTGGAACCAGCATATGTTTAGGTATCTGGGAGTGTTTAGGTGGGGAGGGGGTTCACGGGAATTGGAAGGGAGAGGTAGGCTGAAGAGCAGGCGTTGGCTGATCCAATTGTTGTTCCCAAGGTTTATTGGGCTGTTCAACAGTGTTCAAAGGTATTTCACAGGGACACGAGTCAGAGCCCCCAGTGTTGGAACAGCAGGTCAGCCCAGTGATACTCCAAGCAGGCTACTGTAGTTTGCAAACAGAATTGACAGCGCCGACAGATTGAGAAGAAAATAACTATGGATTGCATGCAGGAAAAATTCAAGAATGTTAAGGCAGTTCCTCCAATACAAAATGGCATGAATGGTTAGGTGCAGAGCATTCAATTACCCCTGCCTGGAAGAGTCTACCACTGCCAAGGGGGTATGCATTGTATTTGATGAATTTAGCTTTGATTTCTGTATGAAACAGCCATTGCCAGGTATTTTTATATATTATAAATAACCCACAAGTGTACAGGTTCAGACTAAACCAACTTCAAAATGGTGTATCGAGAACATAACTTTCTTCAATGGCAATGCATATGAAGTGTTGCAGTAGATAACCGCCTGCATAAACCAAGTTATTGTAATCCAGTAAAACTGGTTAGCAGGTGTGTACAGTACTATAGATCTTGCAACTACAATGTAGAAAAATGCACTCTGGCACTGCTATTGTGGAAAGACTCAACATTGGGATGCAGTTACCCAAATTAATGCAACGTACAATGAACCGCGCAGCTTTATGCAATTAGAGAGAGTTATGCGTCTAACCATATCATGCAATCACAATGATGCACGTAAAAAAGGGACCTGCCATATGCTATGCAACTAACCAATATACAAAGTGGCATGTACGCACCATTTTAAAAACCTTCTGTACCAGTGTTCTGGTTTTTATATATACCCTCACCCCTCCCCATGATTACCAGTATCCGGACATCACAGGCTTTGTAGGGGGTTATGAAAAGGGTCCTTCCACTTCCCTGCAGCAAGGTGTAGTTGCAGTACACTGGAGCCTTGACGACAACTATCCATTTGTTGGAATAATCTACAAAAGAAAAGAGTTGCCATAAAATCCCCCTACTGTGCCAGAGACAAAAGCTTACAGGTGTCTAGCAAAAGCCCAACTCACCTAGAAGCTCCACTAGGTCCAAAGGTTCCATGGGCAGCACCACCATCATGCCAGAGGAGTTGCACACCACATCTGGTGTGGGAGGGGTCCTTGTTGATTTTGTGGTTGTAGTTGCAGGTGCTTTTGTTGGTTCTCCTGCACTAGTCGGGCATTTCATCTGCACATACCCTACTTCTCCATCAACTGTTGTATAGCGCAAGGCCAAGTAGTAGTTCTCATTCTAGAATTTGCATAAGAAGGTTTAGGGTAAGAGGAAAGTAAATCTGAAGCAGACTCTGGAACCAGCTAATACCCAATGAGGGATTTTGGGGCAACACTAACCTTAAATACAACATTAGGAAATCCAAGAGCAGTGCAAGTCAGGGCATGTGAAGCCAGCCCCATCATATGATCACTACTTGGGATCACTACTACTATCCTCCCCTCCCCCCTTATGGTATTAAACCATTCGGTTGCAGAAACCCCTTTACAGTTGTGCATTTACAGACCAAGTTTGAATAGAAGTACAAGAGCAGCCCATTGGCAGAAATGGATTACCAGAATCTTGACATCACACGCCGTGTAGGGGGTTTTGAAGAGGTTCCTTTCTCTGCTCTGAATCAAGGTGTAGTTGCAATTCTCAGGAGCATCAAGGACAGCTACCCACTTGCTGGATTCAGCTACAAGAGAAGTTTACATACAATTCCCTAGTGCCCTTGTCAAATTCATCCACATAGGGGCAAAGAGCCCAACTCACCTAGAAGCTCTACTAGTACCAGAGGTTCCTTGGACAGCTCCACCACCATACTAGAGGCAGTGCAGACCACAGTTGGCTTCCCACCACTGGTGGTCATAGTTGTCTTTGTAGTGCTTCCGGTGGTCCTGGTTGTAGTTGGGGTTTTTGTGGGTTCTCCAGCACTGGTGGGGCATTTCAATACCATATACCCTTTTTTGCCACCAGTTGTCAGATACCATATTTCCAAAACGTAGCTTTGATTCTAGAACAAAGAACATATGTAATATACAGAAATTGATTGCCATGGTTTTAAAATGATCATACAAGCTGGAAAACAAATTTACTCTTGTGATTAATAGAAGGCCAAGAGGAAAGCAGAGCAAGATGGGCCAATCATACCATCATTGCCCAACAGTATACTGAGCATCAAAAGAAACTTCCTTATTACAACACATTTTCAAAAAAATGCATAAACCGCCAAAATGATTATATCTATAGAAATACTTGATCATTCATCCTTGACCATGACATGCTTGCATGACTGACTCCAGCACATGCACTTAAAATCACCCAGTTACCGAAACATTTGATTGGACATGGATAGGGAGTGTTGAATTGCAAGGTTGAATAAAAGGAATAAAGAAATACAAAAAACAATGCCACATCTGTGGAGAGCAGAACCTTCATGCAAATCAGCATGTTGGAGGCTGGACTAGGGCAGCGTACTGTGGTTCGCCATTTTGGGTGCTCACAGCCAGCAGTTTCAAAACCTGGGAAGACTACAGAACCAGACACCGTCAAATGACGGGCCACGAACTGGGAGACCAGGAGTCACACCTGCTTAAGAACGACAGATCATTTTGGCATCTTTGTCAATGGTTAAAAAGTCATTGCACCTGTCAGTTTGATCACATGTAGTATTTGGATACTAGTGATACTTTTGATGTTCAGTATATGAAGCTTTATTAAAAAGCGCAGAAGTTTGGTTGGGGGGAGAAGAGAAAGCACACAGTATGGTGGAGTATCTAGGTGATCTCATGGATGAATGGACAGGGTCTGGAAAAAAAGAAATGGATTGACTATGCAAAAGGCATCATTTCATGCAAAATGACACAAAGGTGGAAAGTGTTCACCATCTCCAATTAGTCCAAACAATTACCAGTATCCTGACATCACAGGCAGCGTAAGGGGCTATGAAGAAGTTCCTTCCACTTCCCTGCAACAAGGTGTAGTTGCAATGCTTGGGAGCATCAATGACAGTTACCCACTGGTTGGATTTATCTACAAAGAAAGAGGGAAAGTTACTATAGAAGACTCCCTCCACAGTGTCAGATATGATGCTCCTCCAAATACTCAAAAGCCTAACTCACCTAGAACCTTCACAAGTCTTAGAGGTTCCTTTGGCAGCTCCACCACCACACTGGAAGCTGTGCAGACCACAGTTGTAGGGGCCTTGGTAGTCTTCCTCCTGGTGGTTCTGGTAGTAGTCTTGGTCAGCTCCCCAATGGGAGTGCTGGTCGGCCCCCTGCTGCTGGTGGTTCTGGTAGTAGTCGTCCTCCTGGTCGGCCCCATGCTGGTGGTTCTGGTAGTAGTCGTCCTCCTGGTCGGCCCCCAAATGGTTGTGCTGGTAATCGTCCTCCTGGTGGTGGATCTGGTAGTCGTCCTCCTGGTGGTGGATCTGGTAGTAGTCTTGGTTGGCTCCCCAATGGGAGTGCTGGTCGTCCTCCTGCTGGTAGTTCTGGTAGTAGTCGTCCTCCTGGTCGGCCCCCTGCTGGTGGTTCTGGTAGTAGTCGTCCTCCTGGTCGGCCCCCAAATGGTTGTGCTGGTAATCGTCCTCCTGGTGGTGGATCTGGTAGTCGTCCTCCTGGTGGTGGATCTGGTAGTCGTCCTCCTGGTGGTGGATCTGGTAGTCGTCCTCCTGGTGGTGGATCTGGTAGTAGTCTTGGTTGGCTCCCCAATGGGAGTGCTGGTCGTCCTCCTGCTGGTAGTTCTGGTAGTAGTCGTCCTCCTGGTCGGCCCCCTGCTGGTGGTTCTGGTAGTAGTCGTCCTCCTGGTCGGCCCCCTGCTGGTGGTTCTGGTAGTAGTCGTCCTCCTGGTCGGCCCCCTGCTGGTGGTTCTGGTAGTAGTCGTCCTCCTGGTCGGCCCCATGCTGGTGGTTCTGGTAGTAGTCTTGGTCGGCTCCCCAATGGGAGTGCTGGTCGTCCTCCTGCTGGTGGTTCTGGTAGTAGTCGTCCTCCTGGTGGTTCTGGTAGTAGTCTTGGTTGGCTCCCCAATGGGAGTGCTGGTCGTCCCCCTGCTGGTGGTTCTGGTAGTAGTCGTCCTCCTGGTCGGCCCCCAAATGGTTGTGCTGGTAATCGTCCTCCTGGTGGTGGATCTGGTAGTCGTCCTCCTGGTGGATCTGGTAGTAGTCTTGGTCGGCTCCCCAATGGGAGTACTGGTCGTCCTCCTGCTGGTGGAGGTTCTGGTAGTAGTCGTCCTCCTGGTCGGCCCCCAAATGGTTGTGCTGGTAATCGTCCTCCTGGTGGTGGATCTGGTAGTCGTCCTCCTGGTGGTTCTGGTAGTAGTCTTGGTCGGCTCCCCAATGGGAGTGCTGGTCGTCCTCCTGCTGGTGAGTTCTGGTAGTAGTCGTCCTCCTGGTCGGCCCCCAAATGGTCGTGCTGGTAATCGTCCTCCTGGTGGTGGGTCTGGTAGTCGTCCTCCTGGTGGTTCTGGTCGTAGTCGTCCTCCTGGTGGTGGTTCTGGTAGTCCTGCTGGTGGTTCTGGTAGTAGTCTTGGTCGGCTCCCCAATGGGAGTGCTGGTCGTCCCCCTGCTGGTGGTTCTGGTAGTAGTCGTCCTCCTGGTCGGCCCCCAAATAGTGCTGGTCGTCCTCCTGGTGGTGGTTCTGGTAGTCCTCCTGCTGGTGGTTGTGGTAGTAGTCTTGGTCGGCTCCCCAATGGTAGTACTGGTCGTCCTCCTGCTGGTGGAGGTTCTGGTGGTTGTGGTAGTCCTGCTGGTGGTTCTGGTAGTAGTCTTGGTTGGCTCCCCAATGGGAGTGCTGGTCGGCCCCCTGCTGCTGGTGGTTCTGGTAGTAGTCGTCCTCCTGGTCGGCCCCGAAATGGTTGTGCTGGTAATCGTCCTCCTGGTGGTGGATCTGGTAGTCGTCCTCCTGGTGGGTGTGGTAGTAGTCTTGGTTGGCTCCCCAGTGGGAGTGCTGGTCGTCCTCACCCTGGTCGGCTCCCAGATGGTAGTCTTCCTGCTGGTGGTTCTAGTCGTCCTCCCACTGGTAGTTCTAGCAGTCCGTGTTGGCTTCCTAGTAGTCGTTTTTATTGGACATCTCATGTGCACGTAGTCTCCCTCAGCAGTGGTAATGTAGAGCAATGTTAAGATGTAGCTTCCGTCCTGCAAGTGAAGAGACAGAACTAGTTGGACAGAAGGACATTACGCTTTTAGATTTTCCCACCACAGAGCCAAGCTACTGACATCCTGCAATGAAAGTTACACTTTGCCAACACACACAAATGGTCTTCACAAATTAGACCAACAGTACAGCTATCACTTAATATTTAGCAGTGTCTAAACTAATTACCCCATTATAATATCAACCTTAAATTAGTTCTGTTGAGGTGGGGGTTGAAACAGGATTCGCCAAAGATCTCATTTAAGGATAGTTCTCCAATTTGTTTCAGTGCTAAGAAAACAAATTCTGTGTGGTTTGGTTCTCACACAGCTTGACAAATAGCCAGTGGAGAACAATTTGTAGCCGTACCATACCGAGCTCTCTGGTTGGGATGTGCCATTGGAGAAGGGGCATTAGTCAGCAGATGTGAAAAGATAGTTTTATGTAGGTTGTAGCATTCTAATCTGGAGTTTGATTTCTAATATAATGTATGGTTCCCACCTGTATCTGGACATCACAACCTCTGTAGGGGGTTGTAAAGAAGTTCCTTCCTCCTCTTCCCTGCACCAAACTGTAGTTGCAGTAACTGGGAGCATCATTGATATCCACCCACTCATTGGACGGACCTATACATAAAAAAAGTTACATTACCTACCAAGACAGATCAGTTCCCTCCCAAAAGAATTTGGGGCCAAATTCAGACTCACTCAATACTAGAACTTGAAGCAACTCAGAGGGCAGCTCCACAGTCATGCTGGAGGCTTTGCAGAGAGCAGCGTCAGGGAGAGTTGGCATTACAGGTTTCCAAGTAGTTGTTGGCTCTCCAGCAGTGGGTCTGGTCATCTCCCCACCAGAGGTTCTAGTAGTCTCTGTTGGCTCCCCACCAGTGGCTGGACATCTAATGTCAAAGTACCCTCGTTGATCAGCAGTTATGTAAAGCAAGGTCAAGATGTAGTTTCCATTCTGAAAGTGAAGGGACACAAGTTGAAGACCAGAAGGACTTTGTCCAAAATGAGATTTACTGTCTGTGGAATAGTCTGCTTCAACTCTGGGAGGCTTCCATAGCTGGCAAATCGCCTTGATCCGAGTTTAGTGTTACTCAATTTATAGTGTACTCCACACCTAAACCCCTACCCATAGTCATGCTTACCCACTATTTTAACCATGTCTTAGCAGCAGCAACATTAAAATGGTGGCACCATAAAGCCAAATTTGCACCCCTGGGACAGTTGAGGCTTTTCAACTCACACCCCAATGCATTGGTAAGTGTAGTCCTGCTGTGAAAAGATACCAGAAACGGTTAACATTAAAATGCATTGCAATACGAGTTAAAGCTGAACTGTCCCAGTGAACATTCCCATGGTAACCTAAATGCATGCCTGCCACAGGCATAACCCGGGTCCTAGAAGAGAGACTGGAGCACACTTGCTGTGTAACCGAGATTTTAGAATCCAACACATTAACAAACAAGCTTAGATGGGAGAATTTACACCCCTTCCCCCCTCCATGCCTTCTAGAAGAGGACACATATCCTGTAGCAAACTATGCTAGTGTTTGTAGCAATAGTGTACAGTATTAACACTTCTCCAATTCACCGTTCTCTTTGCACTTGCTACGAGAGAGAGAGAGAACATGAAGACAGTTTACAGCACGAATTATGCCTGCACAGCATTCATGATGTAAAAAGCAGGTTCATCTGCACTTTGTACACGAGTAGCTATGGCTATTTAGTAACCTATTCCATCACATTAAGCATACAACATTAGAAAGAGTTACAAATTAAATGCAATTCAGGAAAAAGCTACCGGCAAGATACCTACTGTAACATAACCAAACTCAAATACAATCTCAGTACAACTGCCAATTAAATACCAGATTTAATACCAAACAAATTAACAAAGAGCCAAAACCCACCCGATCAATCAGGTTAGCATACAAATTTTGTTGATGTTGCATGCAGTAAACCAACATTTAACTACACCATGTACAGGTATGTTGGTTTACCATTTGTGGAGCTACAGTTGGAGCAAAGTTGAGCGCCCTTCATGCTACCTTTCAACTCCTTATGATGTTCTTTTGTTGATGTTGCCTTTTTAGTTAGCAAATCAGGAACAGTCATTGGCAAGCTGTGGTACATGATTTAACAGGCTTCAGTTTTCCAGTTTACACTGAAATGTGTTTAGCACATCCCCTACAATGTGTCAGATTTACTGTCAGTCTGAACTGATAAATTACCTGTTTAAAAAAAACAAGGGGGTCAAGGGCTAGGTTATAAAAGGCTACAATGTATATACACACACACCCAGCCATTTGTTCACAGGAGTAAGGGGCTGTGACAAATACAATGATTCTTGGTTGGAAATCTCCCTCCCAACCTGTGAGGGCGCCAAGCAGCGAGAACAGAGTTCTTTGGATGGGCTGGTCTGACAGTTCTTTCTCAGGGTTCAAGGTAAGTCGGCCAGCTAGAAAGGGGGCGGGACCGTTGCAATAACCCAGAAGGGAAGCTACGTGGCAACCGCAGATTGGAGAGGAGGTTGCACTCGTTTAACAAGGGGTCGTCTGTTCCTTTGCATTTTGCACCCAAGACTGAGAGACCTAATATAGGGATACCAGTATTGCAAGTGTTTTGTCAGCAATTTGCAAACAATTGCAAGGATAGCCAACACGGTTCCGGAGCCTTCGTCAAGAGCCAGCACTAAGCCGGAACAGCACTATTGTCAAACCATCAGCCACCATGAGAACTACTGCATGCACCCAGGACTGGTGACAGTGTTTGTATTATTGTGGGTGGATACTTACCGTTTATATTTTGGATCTACAAACCCATTGTTTACCCCGTGCAGTACATGTATTACCGGGGGATTGTTTCTGGTCACCAGACCTGGTGAAAGATCCAAAAGCCTTTGCAGACCAGATTACAAGTCTGTCTGCTAAATTCACACTGCTCATCACCCCTGCACCTATTAACACTCTGCCACAGGGGCACACAAGTGGCCGCTTGCCTTGGACCTAGTGATGGGTTAAATCTGGCACTACATGCAAATCAAAGAAACTACAAAATATCACAAAGTCCACCAGAAGCCATAACAGGGGGGGGGGGGGGGGGGGGGGGGGGGAAGGAATACAAAGTGCTATGCAATTCAATAGCTTAGAAGAACAAGCAGGTTTCAGTCAACGTCATGAACATTGGTTAGTTCTGTAGGGGGATGGAAAGCTTTTGACCATAGCTGTACATTGTGGAATTGGCACATCAAGATTATATAGCTGGGTACCAAGTCACCGCCTTTAAATTACTACATGTTCTGCCTTCAAATATTACTGAAGATTAATAGCAAGTACGCTTTTTTCTACAAATCAAATTGAGGATTTGAATGTGATGTACTCCTACCTGTATCCGGACATCACAAGCCCTGTAGGGGGTTGTAAAGAAGTTCCTTCCTCCTCTTCCCTGCACCAAACTGTAGTTGCAGTAACTGGGAGCATCATTGACATCTACCCATTCATTGGACAGATCTACAAAGAAACAAGGATTCCCATCAACTACCAGGATTGATCAGTTCCCTCCAAAACCATTAGAACTGAATTCACACTCACTCCATAACAAAACCTGAAGTGGCCCAGAGGGCAGTGCTACAGTCATGCTGGAGGCTTTGCAGACAGCAGTGGGAGGGAGAGTTGGTTTTGTAGGTTTCCCAGTAGTCACTGGCTTCCTAGTAGTTGTAGTCCTAGTAGTATGGGTTGTTGTCTCTACAGCTGGACAAGCCATTTGCACCATCCCTCTTATCCCAGCTGCAGTTGTGTAGATTATAGTCAAGACATAGTTTTTATTCTGGAAAGGGTAGGCACAGGAACATCGTCATTGACACCAAGCAATTATAGTGGGGAACATTTCAACTGAGCTAGTTAATCCAATTACTAGTCGATTTAGGCCAGCTACATGGCTCCGATTCTCCTAGTTAACCCCTTAAGGACCAGGATAGTATTTACACAATCATACCAAAGTGGGCTTATAAGACCACGATTGTGTAAACACAAGGGAGAAAAGAAAAACCCACTGTTTTGAGAACTTCAGGGCCACTGTACTTTGTAGTACAGGTTTGAAACTCTCAGTGGCTAGGGGGGAGGACCAAAGTTTGCTTCCTAATTTTTTTGGTTGCTTTTGAGGTTCCTCAAAAACTCATCTTGTTGGAAGCATCAAGAGGAAGGTGTAGGTATTCTTTGTCCCTGTAGTGGTAGTGTTTGGTTTTTGTTCACCAGCACCACTTGGGCATTCCACTTCCAAATGTCCCAGTGGATGCAGGAGTACTGTTCCTACAATTGTTCTGGCTTTAGAAAGGTTGGAATTAGGGCCATTTGTATTTAGAACTTGCCCCCAACTTCAATGACAATTAGACAAGTTGTTCTCCAGACACACTAAACAGTGACAGGAAGGCAGCTGCCACTATCCCCCAGTCTCTAGTCCCCATCTGATGCTACTTCTAAAAAGAGGAACAAAGACTTCATGCCAGAAGCAAAAGCAGGGTCATTTAGGTAATCAAAGTTGTCAGGACAGTGCTCAAAATCTAAAATGCAAAAGGCTGGCTGAAGGCAAACATGCTTTCAAGAGTCACCTTCAGATAAGCTAGCCCCACCTTTACTAAAAAAGGTTCCAGAGAGTTCCAGGGTTCTACTATGCCACAAGACATCAAGACAGTGTAATTGCCTATATAGCGTAGAGTACACAAACACTGAAGAGAATTACCAGGATCTTGACATCACAGGCGCTGTATGGAGCTGTGAAGAGGATCTCGTCTCTTCTCTCCACCAAGCTGTAATTGCAGGACTTGGGTGCATCAATCACTTTAACTGGCCTGTTGAGTTCACCTGCAACACAAATGTGTCCATGCGTTCACATCCAGGATAGGACTAGTCCTTGATAGTTGCTAGTGCAAGTACCCCATCGTAAAAATGTTCAAGTATGCACATCCTTCTTGTAACACACCTAGTACCAAGACTTTATCCAGAGATCCTCCAGGCAGCACCACAGTCATGTTAGAGGACCTGCAGACAGGAATGGGTTTCCCCACAGTGGCTGTCAGAGGCGGCGGCAATTCTGTAGGGCTTCCAGCACTGGTTGGGCATTCCATCCGCACAGACCCTCGATTCCAAGTAGCTGTCCTGTACATTACAGTCAGGACATACTTGTCTCCCTAGTAGACACAGAAAATGACCAAGAGTAAAAGTTGAATTTCTCAAGCAACTGCCATGTAAGGATGTACACAGAATGGCCAGTAAAGCCCGATGCAACTTCATGGATGAACATGTTAGCTCAAGGTCAAACTGAAATTTAAGGATTACATATCAAGCTAGCCCCCAGGTAACCATGAAGTGCTCTAATGTCACTTGAAATGTACTTGCCACTTGCTCAACAAAACAGCCAGTGTAGGCAGTTGTAAATATTATTTTCTCCAGTTGCAGAGAGAGATTGTAATGGCATCGTTCCGCAAAGTCACTAGTCACAACGATTTCTTTGCCAGAAAGATCTGCAATAAAGAAGACATCATTACAGCAAGTGCAAGTCTCCGAAATTCCATTACAGCTTTAAGCCAAAAGATAAAAAGGAACACAGCATAAGACGCATTCACCATGCACTGCTTATTTACACCAGCTAAAACCAGGCATCAGTGCTCTGTCACCAGTTGTTTGAATGGCTTTCCAAGACCCAAAAATAGTGGCCAATGTTGTGATAATCAATGCTGCGGAATGCCCACCTCAAGGTACCAAGGGGAGTGAAGGAATAAAATTGCGAGTCTGTATGTATAGGTGCCTCCATTAGCGAATTCACAGGAGGCTTTGTCCTAGAGAGAGAGAGAGAATATAACAAACGCACCTTTCACTCCAATCCCCCACCAAGGACCACTGGGTAGAACCACTGTCATGCCATCCTTGTTGCAGATGGTAGCAGACACATCTACAGGATGTACTGTAGACAGTACACTGGATGTTACTTCTGGAGTTGCAGGGCTCTCAGGTTGGCAAGTTGGTTTTGACCGTCCACCAGCATGACAAAGTGCAGATACCTCTCCCATTACACCATCAGCATGCTGGAATTGGATACTCAAGGCAAAGCTACCATCCTTAAAAGAAAGAGAGAGATTCTGTTATTGGCATATTCAGTATTGCTTGTACTGAAGTAGTTTACTGGAAGCATGCAGCAACATTTAATAGCCTTAAGGGGGAAGGAGAAAGTATTCAATATTCTTACCACTAATGCAATTTGACAGCTTTGGAAGGAAGCAATCAAGATGATGTGTCCAGTCTTCACTGGAATGAGTTGATAATTGCATTTCTTGGCAATACTACCGACAGGTATTGCCTCGCCAAACCCATCTGCAGAAGACAAATTCCGTGAGTTCCCTGAACAGCAAGTTTGTCCACATGCTTATTATACAAGGTCTGTTCGAGGCTTCAGTTATAACCAGCTAGCTAAGAACCCTCTGCAATTGAATGTTTGCATGGTTCACAACTTCAATTATGTCAATTAATAAGGAGGGGTCGGTTGACACACAGATGCAACTCACCTCTCACTTTGACTGCATCAAGACTTCCCTTAGGCAATTTGATCATCATGCCAGACTTGGCACAAAACACTGATGGCAAAGACTCGTCAGGTGGGACTGTAACATTAACTCCGGTCCTACAAGACAGGAGTGCCTGCCCTAGCTTCCCTGGAGCCATTTCATAGTAGATGTTAAAGAAATAGCGATCCATCTAAGAGGGTCAAAAACAAGATGGCATCACTGGAGTTCTAATCTTCACAGTATCCTGTTCCTATGGGTAGGAAGGCTACCCTAGTTTCAGATTAGGCAAGTGAACAGCCAAATTGAGCAACAGTTCCAATATTTATATGGGAAAATAAACCCATTCTATATTTATAGACATGTTGTATGGGCACACAAGTGAAATACCGGCTTGGTCCTTTCTTCCTAGGCTACCATGCAGGCTGTTTGTATATAGAGCATAATATTTCCTATACTGGTGGAAAGCAGGATACACGTACCACTCTCCTCACGTGACATCCATTGTATGAAGTAGTGAAAGTGATCCTTCCCTCTGAATCACTCAACAGTTGATATTTGCACTGAACAGCAACTTCGTAAATGGATACCCATTTGTTGAATTTATCTACAATTGGAAGGAATTGAGTGAGGATTTGACATGACAGCATTTCTCAATTGGCTACACAGCAGCAGTAATGGGAAACTGGCGACACAATACATCTTGCATTTAGTTACTCAGAAGAGCTACAAAACACTGACAAAAATACATAAAATAACAGATCCCAGATACCATCACTGAAGTGCACCCAAAACTGACCACCACACCAAGTCAGTACTTTAAATCTGAACCAAAACTCAAAGAGGATGCTGCAGTCCTGGTGTTCAAGGACATATACTATAGCATACATGCAACAGTTTCAAATGCAATTAGTTGCAACAAGGTATATGGTTCAAAAATAATTACACCCATACATTCCAAAGTAGGCTGTCATTTATTGCGCAGCAGAAACAACTCACTTTGTACACGAAGAGCTTCTATTGGTCCTGCTGGGAGTTTGATGGTCATGCTACTCTCACCACAGATTGTAATAGGGCCATCAGGTGTGGGAATTGGACAGAACATATGCACATAGTTGTTTCTCCACATCAGGGTCAGGACATATTGCCCACCCTAGAAGCAAAGGGAAGAAATCAGGTTGAATGGGAATATTATAAGCAGCATCCGCACTTGTAAAGCCAATACTCTCTAGTTCACAAGGAGCCACGATTAACATTTAAGTTAGTTGTAGACGTGGAACAGCAGTCCTGTGGCATTTGCTTTGTCGGTTTTACATTTACACTGTACAAGGCCAGCAAGTTCATATCCGATAGCAAAGTAGCAGTCTTTTTAAGTTAAAGAACCTAAATCTTACCAGTGCCTTCACATTGCAGCCTTTGAAGGCAGTTGTAAAGTGGACAACTCCATTTTTCTCCAACACCTTGTATCTGCACCACTGCGTAATCTTGCTTGCTTCAACCAATGTAAAGGCGACTGTGGGGGGGAATAGTTACAAGGAGATTTGTTAACCAGACCTCTTCCAGAATTAAACAGATACCAGGATAGCAAGAACCCTTACCTCGCACTTTGAGGTCTGTCAACCTTCCACCAAACAATCTGATGGTCATGTCTGCATCACCGCATGTAGTTGCGGAAGCCAAGGTGGTGGGCTCTCCTGTGCTATGGGGAGGAGGGTCTTGTTGGGTAACGGGTAGATTAAATACACCATAGGGCCCTACAGAGGCATCATAGACGCTGCTTGGCAACCTGAGACCTCCAGGGAGGGCAGGAGAGTTGAGTTCACTGGCAATCTTAACAGCTGGAGAAAGAGCTTCAGCCAGCACCAGATTTATATCAGTAAGCACAGAGTAGTCAAAAGAAGACACATGCTTTCCATTAAGGTCACCAGTATCTAGGTCCTCAAGATGATAGGAATGTAAAGTATCAGGGTCTTCCTTTTCAAGATCTGCAAAGGCAGCAGAATCATAGCCTAGGGTTTCAGAATAGGTACCAAATTTATTGTTGTCAGAAGAGTCAAGCGCTTTGCCATGTTCACCTACACCCATTCCTGCTGCAAGATTAACAGAATCATTGACTTCCAGAAAATCAAGGGCACTGGTGTTAGACTCATTCTCTTTAGCTGAAGTTGCATATGCAAAGACTTCAGGCAAGTCAGCATCAGGGTCATTACTCTGATCAGTAAAGAGTGCATGGTCCACATCTTCAGTTTCTGAAGCCAATGGGTACTCCACAGCAACTGAAGGGACAGAGTTCTTGGTCAAATCAGAATTGAAATCCTCACTATCGGAAAACATAAGCTGTTCAAGTGTACCCTCATCATACCTATAATGCTGGCTGAAATCAAATAGCCCATAGTTTGCAGCATCAGAGTCAGTCTCAGCAAACACACGATCAAGAGACTGCCTCTGTTGATCTGCAGAATAACCAGCAGTCTCAGAAAGTTTATCTTTTCTATTTGGCAAAAAGGAATCCTGTTCAGAAAAAAGGTCCTCAGCATAAGGAATGGTTAAATCAGTAAGCAAGCTCAAGGTCCCTCCATGATCCAAGCTTCCTGTCTCTGACATGGAATTCACAGCTGCTTCATCCTGCAGCCCATCATGAGCTGAAGCTAGAGCTTGTGTGAGCCTCAAGACCCAGGCCAATAAGAAGAAAGGCAGCATTGCCTGCCCTCTCCCTAACGTCGTTATTGTAAATAAAACACAACCAAAAAAACAAAACAAAAAAAAAAGCAGTCAATATGTCTGCGTTCTAAGGGAGCGGGTATTTAAATTGTGAGGATTCAAGTGTTTTAATTGAATTTGTAATTGGCAAGCCAATTGCTGTCGTTGAATTATCAGTATTCTTAGATCATTAGTAAAGCACTGCAAGACAAAATTCTGCACGAGAGAAAATCACCTGGTTTAATTTTCAAAAAATGTCAGTATGTGTATCCTGAGAAACGTGTGTAAAAGTGCCCTAAACTTCAAAGATGAAAATAGCATCGCATTAGATATTGGAATGAACGTAATGAAAGAAACAATAACAATGAAGAAGCAACGATTCTTGTAACCGGTAACCACCAGTGCTTAATTTGTAAAGGAAGAGGTGCCGGGGCGCAAGCAATGACAATAATATCGTTCTTATGAACCGCACATAAAAGAGCATGCACTGGTGATATATTTTATAATCACGTATTCTACATCATATACAAAGTAGTAGTATGTGCAGAAAAATAAATTAAAGGGACCCTGGTGCGACTATTTATTTTCCCCGACAACTATTTTTTGTTCTGTGTATATGCACTATTACAGTGTTTGTTATGATTTATTGTGGAAGGTATTTAAACGGTTTAAAATGAAATCAAATGTAAAAAGTGGAAAGGCATTCAGATGACTCCAGAAGGCCGACTGTGTCAAAAAAAAAAAAAAAAAAAAAAAAAAACATACACCGCACTCTACATAATAATCGGAAGCAGTGGTATTTAAAAATAAAGGGCAGTTTTCACTATTGTATAGTAGGCTACAATTTTCTTTTCATTAAAAAAACTTGTTGTTTATTGAAATTAATGTTCAGCTGTCATATTAAAGCATGTTGTGTACTCATTCAATCAAGCCAAGTACTGTAAGAATCTGCATGTATCGTTCAATACGTTTTTCAGAGCATCTTAAGCTTATTTGTATATAAAGAACGACAATAGAGTCGCGGTCCTTCTTCATGGTACGTAGCTGAACTCGTAAAGTAATTAAATGTCCCTGGCAGCGGACTGTGTTGAGAACTGTAAGAAAACGCATTTGAGAGCAAAACACTTTATGATATTTTTAAATAGCTGAAGAGGTGCCGGGGCTATGCCTCGTGAAGCCCAGTAACGCTAGGTGATTGCCATAACCCTGGTTCCCTGAAAAGTGAATGATAACCATTACCGAATGGGAAGAGCCTCTCTGACCGTCCATTTCTGAGCAAATCTGCAAAAGCTGCCCTATCAGTGAGGGGGAAGTCCCTCCCACCTCCTGTTGAAGAGGGACGTCCTCACAGTAGCACATCGCCATTTTCTTTCGAAAACAGAGGTCAGCTGGGGACACGACCTCAAAGGATTATGGTTGTCATTCTCTTTTCAGGGAACCAGGGTTATGGTAATAACCTAACGTTCCTTTTCAATTCGAATGTCAACCATTACCGAATGGGAAAGCTGTACCAAAGCTGTCGTGGCTCCAGATTACCGATAGTACAGCCCCACATCGATAGCAACAGAGCCCACATGACGCCTAAGGGCATGCTGCCTGCAAAACTCTAGAGCCCAGAGAGGATCTCGTTCGGTTTGTCACATCAAGGCGGTAAAAACGCACACACGTCTGACTACCTGTCCATGTAGCAGCATTGCATAACTCATCTAAGGAGGCGCCATGAAAGAAAGCCCACGAAGTTGCCTGGCCCCTGGTAGAATGGGCCATATCACATCTGTCACCCAGTGCGCTAGACATTGCTTCGATAGGGCCTGACCTCTAGAGCGGGACCCGTAGCAGACAAACAGCTGGTTGGACTGTCTCCAGGATGCCGTCCTATCCAACTAACAGCGCAGAGCCTGAACTGGGCATAGCGTATGTTGTCTATGTGTCATCAATGGACAGTGCATGAAGCTCACCTACTCGTTTGGCAGACTTAATGGCTATTAAAAATGTTCAGTTGTATTTTGGATTAATTGTACAACACACACACACACACACACACACACACACACACACACACACACACACACACACACACACACACACACACACACACACACACACACCATATATATATATATATATATATATATATATATATATATATATATATATATATGTTGCACTGTACATTATTAAGGTCATGTGAGTAGGGTATTTGTAACTTTTCAAAGTAGCTTACTGAAGTCTTAAATGGAAATGCTGAAGATCAAATCTACACTGTTAGCTGGGTTATAATGTGTTAAGTATCCTTCAATCTCTCTGTATATAATTTGCTAATTAGTTAGTTAATTTTACAAATAACTGGAGTTAAAGAATTACTACGTAACTTGGTTTGGGGTTTTTAGATATGTATGTTTGCAAACACACTGTGTAGCATGCATGCACTTTTTAATGTTTTTGTAGGGTACAGTAATTGGCCTTCATAGTTTGATACCCTTGACATGAAATGCACGCTAATCTTAAAATTCACCATAGTATAGTATAGTTTAAGTTCAATTATTTTTTAAATTAACTCACTAGTGTACAGTAACTAAAGGGTCTTAGTTAGCTTGCTAATCTCCAAAAGTTCTGACTTTGATTTATATATTCTATTTTTTATATTGGGAAATGAAAGTACTAATAAAACTTTACTTATGACTCATTATTCTATTCCATTGTGGGGTTTTTATGTTTCCAGGAACAATACATTTTGTTTTGAGTTTATCTGTAATAAACTAATATTTTAAAACGTTTTTTGCCATGGTCAATTGAGCCACATGCAGCCTTGTTTTCTATAGTATTGTGATGGGGTACATGCCACCCCTGTGTGTATTTTGTGTTAGTTTGTATTGTATTTGTTGTATAATGATTTAAATGTATTGCTTAGTGTGTAAAAAAAAAAAAAAAAAAAAAAAAAAAAAAGTTTTGTTAATTATTTTCCCCATCCATGCTAAACTCATGTAGAATGTGACCATCTCCAGGTTGATTAACTTATTACTAACCTGGAAATGGTCACAAGTTAGTTGCTTCTGTGCTAGTTGGGCTCTATTTAAATAACCTCTCTTGACTTCAGTCTGGCAGTTTTTCTGCAACTTGTTAAGATTTACTAAAGCAACATTAATCCACTAACCACTGTTGAAATGTTACAGGGCTGTAATATGATGGATACATTATAACGCAATACATTTTAATTTCAAAGGGATATGTTTATGTTATACTACATACAGCACAAGCTCTTTATGGCAGATGGAAGGTATATAGACAACATCAATATAAACTACCAACTTCTGCAATAACCTTGGGATTATGAAGAGGTTTGCTACTGTAATGAATGTCTACAACAGAGCAGTGTCCAAATTAAAACATAAAGAAACATGTACATAGTGAAATGTGTTTAAGTGTTTTAGTTCGATAAAATGATGATTCAATTTCATTATTTCATGATTTCCACCTTTAGAAAAGTGCATGTTCGTTTAGATTCACCTAAAGTGCAGCCCTTCCTGAGGGCTTCACTTATCCAGTAACCATGTCCCTTCCACAGCAGGACTGGTAAAATTAACACTATAGAATGTTTGTACAGTACAAGAGGTTTTCAGTTAAGTGAAAAACGATTTAGATTTTAGAACAATTTAGCTTCTCTAGACTGGAAAAAACTACCTATTCTGTCATGTTTTATGAAAAAAAAGTGGGTAAAGTCATACAGAGGATATCTGTGTAAAACTGATCTATGCTAATAGTAGTTGTTTTTTTTTCTGCAAAATGCTAAGGTCTCAGTGTTACACAAGAAGAGAAATGACATGCACCATATAAAGTAGATAGCTTGTCACCAGTGGCTGCAAATTAAAAATCTACTGCTGACAATTGTTTGTACACATATTATGATTTCATTTGTCTGGTCGCTCATTCAAATGCACAACAATTAACATTTTGAGCAAATATGGTATTAAAGGTTAAATGAATGCATGCTCTAGAAATTAAACATTTCAACTCTTTGTCTGTTGTTTAGATAATTAGTGTAATAACTATAGGAATCAGAATTGTAAGCGTAAAACTGTTTTAGCTACAAGCCATGGAACTTATAAAGGTTTGCAAGCCCCTGCTATACACCAGTTTAATATACCGGTAGTGGATCAGCATCAGAAGGTTATATGAAGTGGGTGTGAACAATGGACATATGAGGAGGAACACACAATGGACAAATAGAGCTTAAGCCAGTAGAGTTCAAAGCAGCCTGGAAAGTCTCTGCCTGGAGAGAGGGGGAGAGGTATAGTGAAAAAAATGGTAAAGCGCAGGTAATAATTGAGACAGTACTGATGTATGTATGGCAGGGCAACATCCCTGTCCCTGTAAGTATTGTGTGTGTGGGAGAATGTAAGGTTGGCAGGGATAGGGTTAAATCTATCCCTGCCAGCAATCACAGGTGTGGCCATTCCCCAATTAGGCCACAATCCTTTGTTTGCTGGAGGTTCTGAGGGAAGGCTCAGCCTGCAGCCTGGATTGTCTAGTGTCTTTTTCTTTGTTTTGTGTTTAATACATGTGTGCTTTGTGCTTTAGACTGCAGCTTCTGTCTCTGAGTCTCCTATTCCTGCAGCTAACACCTTGGGCTGTGATGCTGTCCTGTCACAGTATGATAAAGCATAAAGATAAACATGGCATAGTATGGTAAATGCATAGTATAACAATGGGAAAAGCATGAGAAAGCTACAACAAGACTGGTAACCTTTATAAGGGAATGTAGCACTTACCATGCCACACCCAGCTTGGCAACCTGGCATGACCATGGCCTATATTGAGAATATTCAAATGCAGATCCTACGTACAAATGGAGCAACGGTGTGGACTGGTGGAATGTGAGATAGGGCCAGTGAGACGCTGATTTTGAGACACTGACCCTTGTGATTTCACGCCTACGCAGATGCGTTTTTTCTCATTTTTTCGAAAAACAGCTGAATTGAAATGTCAAATATATCTGTGTATACGTGCCACACTACTTTCTTCCAATAAACTGCGATGTAGTCAGGCTTATTGTTTTACTTAGTTTGAGGCACGAAAGCATCACATTATATTTATTTTTAGCAATTGTCTATATTGTTTTTGACATGTGAAATTCAGGATCTGAAATGTAAACTAATTGATGAGTTATCATTGCTCAGAAAGACTTTGATAATATTTAACAAGCAATTAATAAAAGTCAGACCAAGTAAAACATAACACAAATACTGGGCAGCGTGTCTTTTTAGATTTATTTTACTCTGCTGTTTGGTTAAAGCTCTCTTTATCCCTCAGCGTAGAATGCAAATAAATCTTTGGCTGAGTTCGCGTTACTCCTAGAAAGTCTGCTTTGAAGTCGGGAGTCATATGTTTTTGTGTAAGTGTGACGGAGAGCGAATGAATCCGAATCAAAAATCTCCCTCTCGACCAGTGAGGGCACTGTACAACAGGAGCTGCGGGCTTCCTACTGAATGGTTGGGCAGTTCATCCTGGGGACAGTCGGGAGCCGGCCATTCAGGAAGAGGGCGGCGTTATGGTACCTGGAGTCATCGCCCTAGTATGATGAATTTCGGAGGGGGCGGGGCTTAGGGTACTTTAGGGGGACGTGATGCCGTAATCGGCTCCTTTGTTGTGGTTAATGGGAGGAGACAAGGACGGAATCTTGAATGAAGTGTGGGTTCATTGAGGAGTATTGTGTTTGTTTTACCAGACGGCTGATACGAAGCTGGAGCTGCAGCAAGAAGCCCGGACTTGAACGCGCACGAGCACCAGCACTCAGAGCACCGCACCTGCACCAGAGCACCCAGTTTGGAGACGTGTTTTTGTGTTTATTATTTCGGGACTGCAACCCCTTTGTTTTGTAGCTGGTAATACCCATTGCTGGGTAGAACCAGCTTTATTATTTTGGGTCCAGTTTTCACTGGCAATACCCATTGCTGGGTAGAGCCAGCTTTATTATTTGAAACCCGGTTTAAAAAGGGCATTAAAAGAAACCTGACCGGTAGACTTCGTGTTTGTCCTTTGTTGGAGCACCTCAACTCACCTATACACCGGAGCACTACAAACCACTTTGCCACAGTAAGGTATGTGTTTAATTCAATTAAACACTGAGGTCCCACCAATATTCTACATGGGTGGGGGTACAGTATTCCATAGCTATTGAGAAGCCATAGAATTCTGTATCCCCTCACGATGTAATCAAAACATGAGTTTAAACTCATGTTTTGATTACATTGTGAGGGGGATACAGAATTTGTTAAGAAATTTGATAAATAGCGAGGGCTGCAGGTTTCAGTGCTGCCAAAAGAAAATGTATTTCCTTAGTCTATAGTCATCCATATATGGGATGAATCGCTTGTTCAATTGTGAGGAATTGTCAAAATTTGTGAATACACTGCCCTCTGGTGGCAAACAACTAAACAACTTTGATGTGATTTTAGCCTGCAGTTCAAACCAATCCACTGCAGTCCCAGTATGTGTGCATATATGTGTGAGTATATGGGCTATTTTTTAACAAGACTCATGTTATATATTTAACACAATTTTCTGTTCACATTAGTTTCTGTTTTTATCCAGTTGCGGCTTAATTAAATAAAAATAAATAAACAAATACAAAATATGAATACATGCAGGCTTCATAGCCACAGGTCTCCAAAGCCGGTATCTTAACTATTGTATTCTTATTGGGCTTCCAGGCCAGAATGGCCAGAAAGCCTATTGTTATTGCAAAGATTTTTATTTGTATTATTTATTTATTTATTTTACAAATGCCTAACTTTTAAACAGCTGGACCAAAACGCACGTAATTTGGCATGGATGTAGAGAACTATGGGACATTGGGCCGTGGTTAATATGGCGGCCTTTGGTCACATGGTGTGACAACCATCTTGGATTTAAGGAAAATTTTGAAAAAAAAGTGGACACTTAGTAGAATAGGGGCTGTGCAATGATAATATTGATAATTTCCCCTCCTTTCCATGTGTGGGCTTGATATGATGCAGCTGTTTTGTTTGTTTCACTAAAATATCCTGCTGAGAATGCAGGTGGCTTAATTGTTGACATAAAGTGAGAGAACGAGTTGCGGGTTGAATTGTTGCTGTTCGTGAGAGCTGTTGCAGACGGAATTCAGCACAGCCTGTGTGTTGTGTGGATTGTTTCATGAAAGTGACAGCCAGTGACGGAGACGTGCTTTGGAAACAAATCCTGGAATAATCCAGTTTATTAAGCCCGTCTCTCAAACCTGTCATAATTCTGTCTCCCTGCTCTTTGTTTTATATGTCTGGTGACTGACTTGTGAAATACTTTTTTTTATTAAGCATTTAACTGAAGTAATTTCTTAAAAACCACGACTAATTTGGTATTATATACTGTTCCTGGTAAATGTTATATAAAAGCAATTCAGGAATACTACTTTTATATTGGGGAATATTAACTTTAGCTCTTAAACCTACTTTAACCCTGTATAAAATACTAACTAAGGGGTGGTGCAAGTTTACACTCTTGTGGTGAAATTTAGAATGCAGTCTTTGGTGAACAAAGACTGCTTTTGAAAATCTCACCACAAGAGGCCACTTACGACCAAGACAACTCATAATTTCTGATAAATTATATTGCCTTACCCTGCAACATATACTGCTTAATACTGTTATGACATCTAACAGTAGTCCTATATAGACATATATATATATATATATATATATATATATATATATATATATATATATATATATATATATATATATATATATATTTTAAGAGTGTAAAATTTACATTTTTTATATTATTTGCCAATTTTTCATAACATTACTCTGATCTCGGGCTGTACAGAAATTTGACAGCCGTGGTATTTTATAATATTCAGCTGAAAGTTCCACAGTGCGCAATGCACTCTCGCAACTAATCACAAGTAGTTATCGCAATTAATAATCAACATTTATAAAATACTAATCATTTATCCAATTAGCAAAATGTTTGTATGATTTCCATTTTCATAAGTCTGAAACCATATCCTGTTCTGCTGTGAACGCCAGGAAGCATTAAAGTTGCTTGCAACTTCTAGTTGGTGTTTAGATTTCCTTTTTATATCATGTTCTGTTTCAGTCATCACCTCCTGGTGAACCAAGCACAGCTGGTACACCAGACTGTAAACATTAACCTGCCCCCATGGCCTTTAAACAAATGTAGCCATTGCAGTACGATATGATTGATTTTCAGAGAATAATCTTAATGTAGGGATGTTATGTTTTCTAAACGCAGAGGGGTATGCGTGTAGCAAATGGCCGTTGTGCCGAAACTGTACCAAGTTGCCATATTCGAAACGTCCTTTTGCGCATCACAATCCATTCTGCGCTGTGCAGAAATAAAATGTATGCATAGCGCAATATGGGGGGAGTGGCCAACAATATGTGTGATCCTAGTATATTCGAAGGTATGTGCCAAGCACAAAACCAGTTTTGCGAGACACAAAATAACGCTTTTAAAAAGCAAGCCTTAACTTGGCGCGCATCCCTCCAGCACTCACACAAACACTGAATGGCAGGAGCTTTCCAAAGGTACCACTATGAAAAACACCCAACGGCAACATAAAATTCCATCCACATCTACAATAGGCCTGATATAATGATTATAGGACAGGAATTCAAAAGAACGATTGTGGTAGCTGCTTCACTGTTTTAAAATACATGTTTAAAAAATAAAAGCTACAGCAAGCTGCTATCTCGACCGTTCTTTTAGACTGAAACATTAGGCTGCTATTTACTTTCCGATCAAAAAGTAGTCTCTCCGTTCTAAACACATATGTAGTTCAGTCCTGATAAAAAAAATCCTCCCTTCATTGCATTGCTATTTGCATTACAACAGCCTGTCAGTAGTAGGGTACTCAAGCATCCAGAAACACCAAAATCAGCTGGTGTTGGTAGGTATTCTTGTCCTCCGATCCACCAGGCAACTCCACAAGCTTCTGATAACAATGAGAAAGAAATAACAATACAAAAAATAAGACAACTGTGTTCTTCTACCAGAGTGTGGAATTACCGGGTGAGTGGCATGAAAAGGAAAGGGAGCCTTTGCAGAATGCAACTACAGGGATATTTTACAGATTGAGTGCTTGAGCACTGCGGCCCTTTGCCAATGTTACTGAAGACAGGGCACTTAGCTGAACGCATGTAATTGAAACATTCAGTGCATTACAAGACTGTCATGCTCATCGCAAAACTGAGCCATTTTCATTCAAATTTGGCCTTCGGAGCAATTCAAATAATTTTCTGCTTAAGCATATGAAACTCGCGCACATGCATGCATTTGTATCTAATGTTTATCATTATCTCAGGCATTAGCATGGCTAATAAGATAAATATTTAAAGGATCATCACAGATTCTATGGAATTCAAACAGATGTATCTATGCTGTGCTGTTTGCTGGGAAGTGAGGTTATGATTTCTCTACTTCTGTCTCCATACTGTGCATTCCCTACTGCAGTCAACTTCAAGAGACAAATACTGAAAATATTCTGATAATTTATTTGAATTTATTGAATTTATTATTAAAAATAATTTGTTTATCTATTAAATTCACTGGAACTATTACATTTATTGGAACTATTTTCTTTAGCGTAGTAATATATTTAGGAAAAAAAAAAAAAAAAAAAAAAAAAAACATATATTCATTTTTAAATAAAACTGTGTCTTTATTTCTAAAAACTAGTAACCCATTTTATAAGCACAATAAACACTCCATGGTGTACGTTGTGCCTCTGGCCTCGTGCTTTACTACACCCCTGTTTTTATATATATTGTGAGCCAGCTCACAGAACAACCAGCAGGAGGTGCTTGTGGCAGGCTGAAACTAAGCCGGTCCACACAGCAAGGGAGAGCTGGAATGATCCTTGGCTGGCTGACATGAGTTTGAGGAGTTAATTGAATGATAGGCAACAGGTGCTGCTAGTAGAGGACATAGGTTGGCTTATTAATTAGTAATTGCCTCGTTTGGCCAGCACCTGTGGCCTGTCTGGGCTACAACAGGAGAGCCTTTATAAAAGGGTTAGTTTTCTGTGTTCAGGAGGGGGTTTGGATCATCTGTACACAGTGGTGAAATGCTTGATAAATGTGTAAGTGTCTCATTGGAAGGGAGGTATGGTGAGTGAACAGGAGCCTATGGATGTTGTGGCAAGATTACGAAGGACCATTTGTATTTTGTTTGTTTGTAATTCTTTTCTTTTGGATCCTTTGTTGCTGTAGAGCTACTGTTAAAAAAAAAAAAAAAAAAAAAAAAATACTTTCTTTGAAGCTTTATTGTCCATGTTCTCCATGTGCAACCAATGTGATATATATATATATATATATATATATATATATATATATATATATATATATATATAGATAGATAGATATATATAAACAAACTGGTACAATTATAGTATTAAGGGAGAAACTGAATTACATTTATTTTTTATTTAAATCATAAATTACCTGACTTTGTCAAAACCTTGAAGTAACACAATTTTTTTTCCATTTTATTCTGGATTGTTTTCAGGGGAAAAAAAAAACTATGTGGTAAATATTTGTCATTCCTTTAAGGTGCATTTCCAGCTCATACTACAAGGTGCACACTTAACACTTTCCATGTGGTTGAAACACTGCCTGTTTGCATGCAATGTATCTATGTCTTCAGCACGTTGTTTTTCCTTCCATTAATCCTGAAGCACCTGAAGTGTTGGGCGTGGACAACTATACAGCATAAATAGGTATCTACTGGTTTTAGAAACTGCTCGGCTAAACTGAGGGAATATTGTATTGCCAAAGGGTAAGTACAGTGCAGCTATGAAATCCTATGAATAATACATAATTTGTATCTACTTTTGGCATAGAGGTCTATGTGTTTCAATAGTACAACTTTAGCAACACAACTATCTTGTGTGTTTTTTAAATTATTTTGTTGTGGGAAATATGCATTTATTCATCCATTTGTTTTCATAAATTAAGAAGAGCCCAAAAGCTTCTGTAAAGGCACTATGGGGGGAAAATGGGTATAAAGGGCCACCTTTATAAGGAGGGACAACCGTGTATTTAATGATATTGGGTTCTACAAGATTTGTTTTATGTACTGTCTTGAAGACAGTTCTGTCTCTGCCAGCTGGTTTTTACAGAGCCAGATCAGCACTAACCTTGTGTTATGTTACAGCTTCAAGATGCTAATTGGAGCTTGTGAAACCAGGCATACTTGTATTTCTGGGTGAGGTTGTCTGTTAATCTGTATGAGGCTTTTTTCCATAGAAAAAAATCCTGTTGCACTTGCTTTAAAAGGAAACCATGACAACCTGACAATTGAGTCTCTAGCTTTGACAGATTAAAAAATGCTAGTGCTATATTTGATATCTCCAGTGTGGAACTAATTGCAGTGTTCGTTTGGGTATACAGTACCTACCAGGTAAGGATCAGCTTTAATCGCTGAAATGATTTTTTGCGTGGGAGCAAAGCAGCTTTCTAACCACTGAAGCAGACCACATGTGAACATTTGGAGGAAACGTTTTTTTTTTTTTTTTTTTTTTTTTTTTTGTTTTTCACGCACAACGGGCAGCAGGTAATGGCAGCAGATACACCTTGCTGCAAGCCAATTCTGTTGTAGTAAATCTAAGCTAGTTGAAATTTAGCAGGCCCAAATGCATTTTGTATGTCATTTTTAAAAAAAAAAAAAAAAAAAAAAAAAAACACAAACTAGGAGCAGAGATACCAATTAACTGTTTATATATAGACTTGGGTCTTCTATAAATATGGCCTCGCTGTAAATGGCTGCAACCTAATGCTGTCAACTGTTTTGTGCACACCTAGAAGAGCCACAATCACTCTTTTCAACTGCCTGTGAATTGTTTGTAGTGGCAGTTCTGCTTGGCTGCCTTGTATGTCACACTTTCAGCGCTTGATTAGAGATTCATTACATGCATGCAGCTGCATCTAGTCTGAGGATACTAGACTATCTGTCATGGGGCTCTTAGATTAGTAACCAATTCTAGATCTTTAACTCCTCATTGTGAGCTGTACAGGCAAATGGGGTGAACCTCACTTTCTTCATGCAGGCTGAAGCAGGTATACTTTTTAGATTAGTTATCTTCTCTTGATGATCTGGTAACCACCAGCACTAATATTTAGCAGCTTAGATCCCTGTCAATATTACAGTCTTCAATTACAAAAATATGTACTGTTTGGGGGGATGCTTTCAGTTATTCTGCCCCTTAGTCATGGAACAACCTTCAAAAACACTTAATCTGATTTTATATCATTAAAAGATTTTAATTATCAGGTTGGAAGTTTTATTTCTGAAATGTATTTGTTTGAATTAATTTTGAAGTTGTAACTAATCCAAGGGAATGTATTGATTAATTAGTTTAACTTTTTTTTAAATGTTCATGTTAATCTGTGTGATTTGTTTCTGTATTGCTGGCTTCTTGCCAAGGTCTCTCTTATAAAATATATTTTGAATTCCTGGTTAAAGAAGTAAATAATTTCCTTGCATTCTCCCGTCTGCCATTCATTCAATATGAACCTACAATTGTGTGTAATAGGGTAATTGTGTAGCTGTTCAGTTCTGGTGGTATTTAGCCCAGACAGAGCACTGGGGTTGCAAGCATCCGAATCCAGCAGATTAAACTACACCAACATTATTACTGAACTAGATATAAATGTATGCAATACGTAGAACACAATATGGCTATTTAAACTAATTAGCCAGAAATTATTCACCCAGGAGTGAACTGAAGTTAGTTAACTGCTTTAAAATAAGTAAATAAATAAAAATAGTGATATTTAAATGGTTTAATTAGTTTTATCAATTATTTGACAATGTTTCCCGTTTTCAGCTTTGAAAATATGGTCACCTTACATAAACTGTGTATATCCAGACGGCATGATTGCAGTACAAATCATGTATTCAGCCCCCAATAACCGAGGCTTTTATTGATTGCACGCTGTAGTTTATAACAGGCAGATTGCTCTCTGCACATAACTCAACATCAAGTCCTCAGAAATTGGTTCCCATAATCTAACTGATAACAAATATAAAACCCCCTAAGTATTTTCTAAACATTTACCAAGTTTCCAAAACGTATACCATGTTTTAACAATAAGCCCATTGTCTTCTACAATGGTAATGCTACAAAGGGTTCCTTGTAATTATCAATTTAACAAATACCTTCTACTGCATGTGGAGATATATATATATATACAGTACTGTGCAAAAGTTTTAGGCAGGTGTGAAAAAATGCTATAAAGTAAGAATGCTTTCAAAAATAGACATGTTATATATATATATATATATATATATATATATATATATATATATATTTATATTTATCAATTAACAAAAAGCAAAGTGAGTGAACAGAAGAAAAATCTACATCAAATCAATATTTGGTGTGACCACCCTTTGCCTTCAAAACAGCATCAATTCTTCTAGGTACACTTGCACACAGTTTTTGAAGGTACTCGGCAGGTAGGTTGGCCCAAATATCTAACCACAGTTCTTCTGTGGATATAGGCAGCCTCAGTTGCTTCACTCTCTTGTAATCCCAGACAGACTCAATGATGTTGAGATCAGGGCTCTGTGGGGGCCATACCATCACTTCCAGGACTCCTTGTTCTTCTTTACAATGAAGATAGTTCTTAATGACTTTCGTTGTATGTTTGGGGTTGTTGTCATGCTGCAGAATAAATTTGGGGCCAGTCAGATTCCTCCCTGATGGTATTGCATAATGGATAAGTATCTGCCTGTACTTCTCAGCATTGAAGAGACCATTAATTCTGACCAAATCCCCAACTCCATTTGCAGAAATACAGCCCCAAACTTGCAAGGAACCTCCACCATACTTCACTGTTGCCTGCAGACACTCATTTGTGTACCGCTCTCCAGCCCTTCGGCGAACAAACTGCCTTCTGCTACAGCCAAATATTTCAAATTTTGACTCATCAGTCCAGAGCACCTGCTGCCATTTTTCTGCACCCCAGTTCCTGTGTTTTCGTGCATAGTTGAGTCGCTTGGCCTTATGGCTTTTTGGCCGCAAATCTTCCATGAAGGCCACTTCTGACCAGACTTTTCTGGACGGTAGATGGGTGTACCAGGGTGCCACTGTTTTCTGCCAATTCTGAGCTGATGGCATTGCTGGACTTCTTCCGATTGCAAAGGAAAGTAAGCATGATGTGTCTTTCATCTTTTGCAGTAAGTTTCCTTGGCCGACCACTGCGTCTACGGTCCTCAACGTTGCCCGTTTCTTTGTGCTTCTTCAAAAGAGCTTGGACAGCACATCTGGAAACCCCTGTCTGCTTTGAAATTTCTGCCTGAGAGAGACCTTGCTGATGCAGTATAACTACCTTGTGTCTTGTGGCTGTGCTCAGTCTTGCCATGGTGTATGACTTTTGACAATAAACTGTCTTCAACAACCTCACCTTGTTAGCTGAGTTTGGCTGTTCCTGACCCAGTTTTATTCCTCCTACACAACCTTTTCTGTTTCAGTTAATGATTGTGTTCCAACCTACAAATGGAATTGATGATTATTAGCACCTGTTTGTTATAATTGTTTAATCATACACCTGACTATATGCCTACAAAATCCCTGACTTTGTGCAAGTGTACCTAGAAGAATTGATACTGTTTTGAAGGCAAAGGGTGGTCACACCAAATATGGATTTGATTTAGATTTTTCTTCTGTTCACTCACTTTGTATTTAGTTAATTGATAAATATAAACTATTAACATGTCTATTTTTGAAAGCATTCTTACTTTACAGTATTTTTTCACACCTGCCTAAAACTTTTGCACAGTACTGTATGTATGTGTGTATGTGTGTGTGTGTATATATATATATATATATATATATATATATATATATATATATATATATATATATATATATATATAATTAGAAAGACAAGCTGTGTTCTTTCAGCACATCTCTATACTAGTTTGCAGTAGGTTGTGGGGCCATCTTGTGGGTACAAGTCAAACACTTCCAGTGTTTTTGCTCACTGGTTTTAAGAGACTATTAATATTAATGTATTAGATAGTCCCCATGGATATCTGCAGTAAAATTTCCTAAAATCTGCAAAGAGAAAAGTGTGTTTTCTGCAAAGAACTTGTCAAATTCTGCAGCAAAGACTTTGAAAAAACAGTGTTACTGAGTATTAATACATAAGACAAAGTAAGTCACACTTTAAATTTTATATATATATATATATATATATATATATATATATATATATATATATATATATATATATATATATATATATATATTTATTAAATCACATTACTAAAATCTGAAGAAAAAAACAGAAAAAACATGTTACTTGGCCATATTTTATGGAAATCAAAGAAGAAGAAACATATGACTATAATCACATTAGTAATAATAACATTTGCTTAGCAGAATAAGTTTTAGTAGTGCACTGGGACTAAAATTATCATTAGCAAATTTTACAAATGCACTGTTATACAAATGTGTACTAGGCTTGGAGAATTGTTGTACAAATACGTAACATGGTATTTTTAGAAACTTTTGTTGTTCACCAAAATGTTATAATTTTAAAATGTATCCACATCAAGATAGCCCATAGAAATAGTTTGGAAACAGAGACAGGAGACACTGAATGACTGTGTGGAAGGGTGGTGGGTAATTCACTGACACACGAGACAGAACAGTTGTACTTGGAACACCGCCCAGGTGCCCAGTTTTATTTTCAGCAGTTTTACTCTTTTACCCGCAGAGGGCACTGTTGTCCGTGGGCTGCCTATCAACAATGATAAACAGCACCATAGAAATACCAAAACTGGAAAGTTGAATGAACTGTGGGCGCACTCGCAGGTGCTCAAAATAATATAGAGAACAGAAGGCGAAAAGAACAAGGGAAAATAAAACAGTGCACTCGGCAGCGTTATCCCGGTCGCCGCTACCCGCACGACCCGGATCACCGTCTTACTCTGGCTCTAAACAATAGTTCGGGGTCTGCCCAAGGTTCCCCGGTGTCACTCTCTGGCTTGTTCGTTGTTCCCAGCTGGTCTCTCCGTCCTTGACCAGTGCTTCCGCACACACAGTGTGTCTACAAAGGCAGATTTGAGGAAACAGCAGGGCATTATTTTATAGGACCAACAATCTCCCAAGACGCACCTCTCAGCCATTCAGAGAGGGGAAAAGTCCAAACACCCACTTTCCCACCTCGCCGTGGCACTGCCATGACTCACAGGCGGTTGTTGGACGACTGCCGCCCTCTTCCTGCAGCCCTGTGAACTCACCAGCAGAGTCAGCACAGATCTCTCCCTGCTACAGACTGACAGACTCTTTTTTTTTTTTGTTTCTTTGACCAAGGCACAATGTAAGAGTGCTGCCATCACATACCACAAAACAAACTGGAAAGTAATGATTTAAAACAAATAAATAATAATTTCACTAAACTGTTAAGTCATCCAAAGTAATCGGATAATATCTAATATAGTCGCTGCCCCCTTCCTTTTTGAGCATTCATGTTACTACACCATATACAAAAAGCTTCTGCATTTCCATATATAATTAGAATGACATTTTCAGGACCTGCAACATAGGGAGAACAAGCAAGGTCCTGATAGTTTTTCTCTGACCTTTCACATATGAGTAACGGAACAAAGCTTCGCTTTGAACTTGCGATTAAATATGAAACCCTTGTTTCTTTCTTCAGCCACTGTTTGTCTATCCATGGCCATTGTCACAGTCTTGTGCCATTTTAACAGAAGTTCTGACGGTGTGTATTGGAAATACTGGACTTGCAATTTGTATGTTAAATGGAATTCAGATAATCATCAACAGTTGACTTCTTTTTGTGGTCAAGTACCTTGTTACATGAGGTACAAAAGTTTCCCACCATCTTCATGAAGGTCTGTGTTGCTTCGTGCCCTATCTTTTGCTGTTATATTCATTGCTAATTAGATTTGTTTCCAGAGCCCACAGATGGCCTTAAGAATCTTTTTGTAGCTGAACTAAAGCTCTCACTGAAACACTGCCACACTATTAACTATACAAATAGTGTGTATGCACTACTAGTGACATGTAACAGTGACAGTGACAGTAGGGACCAAATATTCTAGTTTTTGTTTTTTTGCAAAAATAGAAAATTCTACAAGAGAGAGCAGGTGTCAACACAGTCTAATAGTCCCCTCCATGTGAGGGGGATCTTTCTTTCTTTCTTTCAGACATAAAGGGATTATAAATTAAACGATTAGTCATGATAAAAATAAAGGCTGGTGAAAATAAAGGCCGGATCTAGGACTTCATCACATGCTTTCAAGTCACTGCAAAAACATTTCAGACTTTTACATGTTTACATAACAACTCTGTCTTTAATTTACTACTCAGAATTAATCGAGATCAAGTGTCACAACAAGAGACACAAACTTTTGAACATTTGAAAGATGAAACTGGAGGTAGTAAGAAAAAAAGAAAGAACAAAAGAAAGAAAGAAAATTGTTGAAGATATTAATGATTACTCTTGAAATGTTTAGCTGCTGCATATTCATTTGTGAAACTTGAAACTTGAGTGACAAATGCAGCTGACTAGCAGGAACTGAAACCTAGGTTGAGAGCCACATGTATTGGATTTTCAAGCAAATTAACAAATAATAATACAAAGACAGAGGTTAAGAAACAGTTTAAAGGTGTTTCTTGTATATGAGTAGCACAAATAGGTGACTTTGACTGTCTAAGCCACTGAGATCCTGGTGAGAGTTGAAACCTCGGCATTATGTTTTGGGATTTACCTTTTTCTATTTAAAGGTACAACAAATATTCTATTAACGCAATGCATGAAAGCATTTCAGCAATGAAGAGATTAAGAACATAAGAAAGTTTACAAACGAGAGGAGGCCATTTGGCCCATCTTGCTCGTTTGGTTTTAGTAGCTTTTTGATCCCAGAATCTCCTCAAGCAGCTTCTTGAAGGATCCCAGGGTGTCAGCTTCAACAACACTTGGGAGTTGGTTCCAGACTCCCACAATTCTCTGTGTAAAAAAAGTGCCTCCAATTTTCTGTTCTGAATACCCCTTTTTCTAATCTCCATTTGATATCCCTGGTCCTTGTTTCTTTTTTCAGGTTGAAGAGTCCCCTGGGTTGACATTGTCAATACATTTTAGAATTTAGAATGCTTATGCTAGTCTTCTTTGTTCAAGACTAAATAAATAAATTATTAGCCTGTCTGCATATGACAAGCCTTTTAAATCTGAGATAATTCTTATCACTCTTCTTTGAACTCCTTCTAGAGCAGGAATATCCTTTTTGTAGCGAGGTGACCAGAACTGAGCACAATGCTCTCGATGAGGTCTTATCAATGCATTGTACAGGTTTAACATTACTTCCCTTCATTTAAATTCAACACTTTTCACACTATATATATATATATATATATATATATATATATATATATATATATATATATATATATATATATATATATATATATATATATATATATATATATACACACACACACACACACACACAAGCATCTACATGAAGACATTTCTGGGTCAACATAAACTCCTAGATCTATTTCATAGATTCCTTCTTCAATTTCAGTATCTCCTATTTGGTATTTATAATGTACATTTTTATTGCCTGCATGCAGTACCTTACACTTTTCTATATTAAATGTAATTTGCCATGTGTCTGCCCAGTTCTGAATGCTGTCCAGATAATTTTGAATGACCTTCGCTGCTGCAACAGTGTTTTGGCCATGAAAAGGCAGCCAACACTCAGGTAGGCACAGGGTTAGGGAGGATCGTCTGATGTTTCCAAGATGACTGTTTTGCCTTTCATAGACTGCTTCGCTTCTCATATACTGTTTTGACTGCTTCGCTATTGCTCAAAATGTTTTAGCGCAGAGTGACTTTGTTTCATTTTTGATGCAGCTGCGCCTGCAAAAGATTAGGAAAATAATGTGTTCAAGATTGCCGTTTTTATCTGAGAGAGTGGAGTTGTTTCCCTGGGCTTTGAGCAAAAAAACAACTCCTTTATAGAGAGGATTTCGAGACTGTTCTATGATATTGTTGACCTATTCGGCTGCTCAATGTTGCTATGCTGAACATATAAGTATTAGGTCACCTCATCTTAAAACTAAGAGAGAGTGTGTTCGTGTTACTGCTGTTGTGTGTTCATCTAACTACTTCTCTTCCCTTGCGCGCACTGTAATAAACTTCTTGAACTGCTACCGATCAGAGTCATCAGTCATTTCATACAACATATTTTCCTCCTACTACAACCACGCCTCCTATTTTTGTGTCGTCTACAAACTTAACAAGTTTGCTTACTATACCAGAATCTAAGTCATTAATGTAGATTAGGAAAAGCAGAGGGCCAAATACTGATCCCTCCACTGGTTACCTCACTCCATTTTGAGACTTCTCCTCTAATCAGTACTTTCTGTTTTCTACATTTTAACCACTCCCTAATTCATGTGCATGCATTTCCTTGAATCCCTACTGCATTCAGTTTCAGAATTAATCTTTTATGCAGGATTTTGTCGAAAGCTTTTTGGAAATCTAAATAAACCATGTCATATGCTTTGCAATTATTCACTTTCGATATATCCTCAAAAAAATTAAGCAGGTTAGTTAGACATGCTCTCCCTTTCCTAAAACCATGTTGACTGTCTCCCAGGATACTGTTACCATATAGGTGATTTACTGTTTTGGATCTTATTATAGTTTCCATAAGTTTACATATAATAGAAGTCAGGCTTATTGGTCTGTCGTTACCTGGTTTGATTTTGTCTCCTTTTTTGTGGATCGGTATTAAGTTTGCAATTTTCCAGTCTGTCGATACAACCCCTGTCTCAAGAGACTGTTGCATGATCTTGTGGCTTGTAAATAACTTATTTTATTTCTTTGAGTACTATTGGGAGGATCTCATCCTGCCCAGGGGATTTGTTTATTTTAAGAGCTCCTAGTCACTTTAACACTTCTGCCCCTGTTATGCTAAAGTTATTTAAAACTGGATAGGAACAGATCGACATGTGGGGCAGGTTGTCCGTATCCTCCTTTGTGAAAACTTGTGAAAAAGTAATCATTTAATATATTTGCTATTTTTTTCTCTTCATCTATGATTTTGCCATTTGTAACATTTAACTTCTTCCTTGAATGTTGTTTTGCTGTTATAATATTGGAAAAACGTTTTGAAATTGGTTTTAGTCCTCTTGGCAATGCTCATTTCAATTTATCTCTTGGTCTTTCTAACTTCCTTTTTAACTTGCATTTACAGTTCCAAGTACTCTTTCTGTATATGCTGTTCTTGGTCCCTTTTAAAACCTCTGTAAAGTGCTTTTTTTCTCTGAATATTTTTTTAATTGATCTATTAAACCATTTGGACCATTTTGTTTAGATTTTGTTTGTTTACTTTTGGGATGTAATTTTTTTGGGCCTCTTGTAGTACTTTTTTAAAAATAGCCTTTTTCTGTGGATGTTTTCTCTATTTTACTCCAATCTACTTCTGCTAGGCTCTGTTTCATTCCTTCATAGTTTGCCTTTTTAAAATTGTAAACCTTAGCTTTAATTGTTACTTGTGGGGTTTTAACCAGCACTTCAAATGAGACCAATGAGTTTGCCAATGGTTCTCTAACCTCTGTTTTAGTTGTTTTGTCTTTATTATTGAGACAAAAATAATAGACTCCCTGTGACAGGACTGGAAGGAGTCCCTGTCGTAATTTGCCCTCCCGACCACCGGCAGCGCTGTGTAGGGTTGACCGTGATTGGATCAGGAGGCTGAACTCTGACCATGCAGGAAGTTCCGGGTCAGGCAGCCATCTTGGCCCAAGGTAGAACCATGCGGCCGTCGGGTCCCATCGTTGCAATCAGCTGTGCTGTTCTCGTTGATTGGCTGACGTGGGGCAGCGTGCTGATTGCAGGGGTGGGACTTGGCAGTATTTAAGCAGTATGGTTTTTGCCATTCGTGCTCTCTGGGCTGAACTGAAAACACATGCTGTGCTTGTTGTGTTGCTTTCATTCGCTGCTGTTATTCACAGAAGCTTGGAAATCTTGGACACTGTTGGATTACCGGAGCGAGGAACTGAGGACTGGCCATTAATCTGTGAAAGGGAGCTAAGAAGCGGTGAGAGGAAACCCACTGCAGTACCACAACGAAACCCGGTGCTTCCTTTGTTTATTTTATAACCGTGACATTTTTGTTTAATCTTTTTATTTCAAACCTGAGTTTACCATTGCTGGTATTCCAGGTTGTTTTCTTGTTTATTTTTTGCAATACTGGACTGTTCTATTTTTATTGTTTTTGTAAAATAAAACCCTGCCCTGATACCATTGATGGTACAGGGCTCTAAGGACTAATTTCCATTTCCGGCTCCTGTGTGCTGTCATTTCTGGTCCTTCCCAAAAGCTCCACCCACTACCCTCCCACACTCCCCCAGTCGTTGCATTGACTAATTGCGTTAGGAAGCAGTCATTGTTATTTCTACCATTTCAATTACGTCCTCCGTGCTCCCCACTGGGTTTTCACATTTTGTATGGGGGAAGTTGAAATCCCCCATTAGTATGGCTTGTTCTTTGCTACACGCATTTCTAGTGTCATTGTATAACAGATTACTTTGCTCAGTTTCTGAATTTGGTGGTCCATTGCATACCCCTATTATTATGCCCTTTGAATTTTTGTCCATTATTCTGACCCATATTGATTCTGCATTGTTTTTTCTTTCAGATTTAGCACCTGGGCTTCAAGACTGTTTTGATGTATAGGACTACCCCACTGTCTTTTCTGTCCTGCCTGTCTTTCCTATACAGTGTATACCCACTAATATTATATTTGACTCCATCACTCTTGGATAACTTAGTTTCTGTAACACCTATCACATCATAGTTACTTGTTAGTGCAGTGGCTTAAAGTTCTAAAATTTTGTTTTTGAGACTTCTAGCATTTAGATAAATACATTTAATGACTGTGTGTGGCAATGTTGCCCCACCCCTGTGTGTATTTCTGTGTTATATGTTGCATGTGGTGTGTTAATGTTGGTGTATTGTAGTTGGTCACAGGATATGGGTTATGGCACGAGTGTTTAAAATGTATATTTGTATTCAGGCACGAGGATTGCACAGCACTTCACGTGCAGGTAAAATGTAATATGTGAGCTCAGGGAATTGCACTAAGTAAATTCACATGCAGTTGTACCAAGACTCCAATTGTATGGTTGATTAGCAATCAAGTCTTGGTACAGCTGCATAAAAGCAGCATGTTTTCACTCACTTGGGGTTGTGTGTTCGTAAGTGGAGAATGGATGAGAGAAAGAGGAGATTTATAAGCAATTGCTACAGCTATCGTGCTACACTGTGTAACAGGGTGAGCAGCCCTGTACAGTGTTTATTTTTAGAACGGGGTCTCCCCCTCCGCCCCTGTGTTATTTTGTGTTTGTATTATGATTTATTTATTTGTTTATTGTTTATATATATTGTAATTATATGATGGCTTAGCTGTGCATCTGCTTTGTTATTTTGTTTTTATTTTGAAATGTGTTCTGGCAGAGGCGAGTTTAGTAAACCCGTCCTCTGCCAGGAGTGATTATAAACCACTGCAGTATCTGTCTGTTATTCTTCTGCCGTCTGGCCTGATGTAACCACTCAGCCATTTCCTGTCACAGGCTGTCTTACCTGAGTTGATGCCCTTGTTTTGATGTAGTCTTCATTCTGTTTTTTCTTTCTTGAGATAGATAACAAGAGGGCGGATTAAATCTATATTCTGTTCGCTGCCTTCAGATAAATGTGGGTATTAAAACTAAAATTCCCAATGCCACCCAACTGCTTGGTATTAAAACTAAAATTCAAAAGGGGATTGTGCAGCTTCTCTGACATAGTGTAAGAGGGAGGGGAAGGTGAGGATCATTTTAACATGGTGGAAGCCAACATTGGCCCAACCTTATTGGTATGTTGGCCCAACGTTATTGTGCTATCTGGCTCTTGGCTCTTATGTAGTGCTTGTGGTCATCGATTGTTCAGTTAAATTGTCATGTAACTTTAATGAGGCAAATGTTCAAATCTTAAAGAAAGAAAGACCATTCAGAATTGTCATCAAAATTTTAAAATAAAATAATGGCTGATATAATTAGTAAGACTTTCAAAATAATATTATAGAAGTAACATCAAAATACCTTGGGCCATAAAGTGTAGTTTTGTAACATTAGCAGATTTCATTTGTTCTCATAAAAGTCCATAAAGCATTCTGGTGTAAATCTGTCATCCTAGGTTTTATTTTGTTATTTTCTACAGAATTTTGGCAGAGTTGAGACCGTCATTCCTGTATGACATTGTCAACTCATCCCCTAAAGAGGGCTCTTCATGGTCGACCTAGGATCAGTTTACTTAAAATGCACAGAAACCACAGTTCCACTTTACCTTCCTCTAAAGAATCAAAAAATAGAAATATTTCTTTAGCCCAGAAAAAAATGGGTGAGACAATTGGTAGTGAACAAGTAGTTTTCTGGAATGCTGGAAAGTGCCCTAGACAGGGTTTCCATCTAATCAGAATGGATTTCCACACTGCAGTAAGAATAGCTGTATAAGTGGTGCAATTTTGGTACTGAAGCAAACATCTTTGAAAAGCAGTCTATGAAAGTACTTAGACTGCCTGTATTTGTAAAAAGCTCTGGGTATTGTATAATGTTACAGGGGAAAAAATAAACTCTTCCCACAAGACAAAAATTGTTTTCATTTTTATTGTTAAATTACTGAAGCACTCTGATTTTCAAATGAAAAAATTCCATAGATTTTAAGTTTTGCCAGCATACAAGTGGTCAATACTTGGCACGCCCATTTCCTGTCTTAAAAAAAGCAACTGCTTTGGCGTGACTTCACTTTCAGAACTTCAGCCTGAGAACTACATTGACTGAAAACAGCTTTGTCCTGTAAGTGTTATTTTCTTCAACAGTAACAGTGCTCTGTTTGCCGGAATGCAATTTGTTACAAACAACTTTATTTCCATATTAATGACACAAGTTAGTTAACTATCTGATTTTATCTGCTGCAGTTATTATCAATAGTTTTATTTAATATGTTTTTGCAATTTACTGTCAATATATTTAGTCTATTTCAAACTGATTGTTACTAATGTTAATTTGTTTTTCTGTAATGTGCTAACCTCTCTAGGAATGTGCTTTTACTTGGTACCTTTAATCAAGTTCAATCTAGTACATTTACATCACTTTATAGTTATGATAAACACTTACTTTGCAAGTATGTTAAGTAGAGAGAATGTCTACATTTTGTGTCCAAAATATTTTCTTACCATATTGAGATAATCATGTTTGCTTTAAAATGTGTTAGACTGTCATGTAAAGCTTGAGTTAGAAAGTATTTGTCTTCTGATCAATTGATCACTCTGTGCAACTCAAGTTAAGTGAACCCATTAGTTATTTAAATAATGCTTTTACAAAAGGCTATTTAGGTGGACTGAATAAACTTTATTTAGATCATTGTAACTGACTTTAAAAGAAAAACCACCGTTTCACTGCCAGCTTTGTGTTCCTGCTGTTTCGTGGTAAAAATGTCACTTTGGCATTGTTCTATTGCAATCTTTGATTAAATAATCAGTGATATCATATAGGTTTGGACAAGAAATATGAAATCTGGGGAGTCAGTGTAAGAAACAGCTCTCTCAAATCCTAATCACTTACACATAATGGACAGTTAAGTAATTTGATTTATAAAGCTTGTACTGTATTTAAGTGTTAATGACCACTGTGTTGGTCCTTAGGTGTCAGATAATGACCTGTGGGGGTAGGTTTGGCACAAAGCCCAAAGGTCTGAGGGCCCTCAATAAACCACAGATCATTATCTGACGCTTAAGGACCGACGCAGAGGTCATTAACACTGTAACACTAACATTTGGTGAACTTTTTTTTTTCTTTATTGTTTTAAAAGAGGTTATTAACAGTTTAATCATCTGTGCTTTATTAGAACGTTGCAAAACAACAGAACAATGCATAACAGCACTTTACACATACCTGAAGCAACTTCAAGACTTTAATTTGCACATTTGTGCTTCTCGTATACAAACAGTTAAATACAAACCTTAAATACAATTTTGTTTCACTTAAGAATGTGCAAAGTGAACAAACACTGGTAGCTGTGTTATGATTGCCGGCCCCTTGTATTCAGATGAAGCCCTCCTCACACTGGACGCGTGGACATTTGATTTACTACATTTTCAAATTCATTTAAGCTACAGTTTTAGCGGCATAAATTATTGGAATTTAATCAAAGTGACACGACATAGCCAGATACAGGTAGGTTTCACACTCTTTTAAATGTTTATGTTTAGCAATATATTGCTGAATTGACCTCTCAACTTGAGCACATGTGTGGACCTGAAAAGTTAACAAAAAAAATGCTTTGTGAATTATGCCTGTATAAGTTAAAAAGTACAGATGTTTGAAAGTAATCAAACAAAACTGTAAAGTAAAAGTGAAACTTGGCTTATCCCTATCTTTTATTTTCTGGCACATCTTCAGGTATGGTATAAATAACTTTTAACTGTAAAAGCAAAACTCTATGCTCCTCAGTACTTTAACTAGCACATTTTGCAACATTTAAGGGAGTATTTGATCAACCAAACTGGCATACACCACAGCTAGTTTGTAAACAGCCCTAGGGAATCCAGCTGGATTGCAACCACTACATTTTAATGTGTTTGGTACAAATAACAGTGATTCCACAGAGTTAGAAGAGTTAGATAAATACTGTTGATCCCGCAGAGGTAGGCATTTAACATTAACTTAACTTGAACAAAATAAGCGATTTTAAGAAGAAAATCCAAAAGAAATGAATACATGACAGGGCCCTCATTGAAAGGGCAATTTAGGTAGTTCATGCTTTTAATAGCTACACAGGTACGAAAAAAGAGACTTTCACGTCATGTAAAAATGCATTGCAGCTTATTAACCTGAACATATTCTTAGGGAAATGGTCAGTGGCAATGATCATCACTACATTTTGCATTGAAGAGTTTGTTAATACAGTATTGAACATGTCCAGTGAGTTATGTAATGATTCCTAATTAAAAAAAAAAAAAAAAAAAATAAAAAGTGGTACTGCAGAGATTGTCTTGTGAATACACAGAAGTATTCAGCTCAGTGAAAAAGCTATCTGGTACATTGTGCTGAAAAGAGAAAGTTTTAATTTTAGACTTAAGGCAGCACGACAACTTGTTTTGAGTTACCATGCCAGGCTTTGCCACTTAGGGGCAGATGTAAGTATATGCACAGTGCAAATAATTGCGGATGCAAAATTCTGATTGCATTGTGGCCAGGCAATTATTTTGCACTGCCCCCTATGTAAGCTTAAGAGCAATGCAACTTACTCAACACACACAAATAATGATCTGCAATCATGATAATGAGGGTCTCAATGAGCGCATCGGTCTGTTTAGCAGACGCACGTGCAGCCCAAACGTGACAGAGTTAGAAGTATAGAGAGCAATAGGTGCTGTATGACATTTGTGGAGCTTGAAAACATACACCAAAAAAAAAAAGTCAGAGGAAGGACAGCAAAGTCCTCTTGGCACACGGAAAAGAAAAGAAAAGTTTTCTGAGGAGTTGAGAGTCCTTATGGCTGAGGTCACTCAGCATGAAACAAAATTGTTTGGTAAACACTCAGCCAACATCAGTTATGCTAGTATCTGTTAAGTAAATGTAGTTTGAAATGAACCAGAGGCTAAGTAGTGCAGAGCACACAGCACTTTCACATGTTCACAGATAGCAGTCCCTAGATTGACGCTGGGGTCTAGCTCATCTCTCAATTCGGCTATTAGGTCTAGGATGACCTGTGGAGTGAGACGATAACACTTTAGCAGAGCATTCCTCTGGTGTACCAAACAAAGTGACCCTGGGATTGAATATGCAGAATCTTCTTCATCTTGCCCTTCTCCTCTGAATGTGTTCCTGCCTCTCCTCAACAATAACCAAGTGTCACCACATCAGGAAATGTACCACAACAGCCATCCTGAAGCCAGTGACAGGTCTCTCCAAGTGTGTGCTTTTATACAGCTCTTAGTTACTCGTTTCTACAATGGTTTGCACCTTGTAAGAGTGTAAAGTTTTTGGAAGGTCAGCAATTGCCTAAGTGCAAGGTAAAATCCTTACATAGTATCCAGATCCCACCTACTTCCATGCTCTTTTGTTCATTTGAATGCATTTCAATATAATTTTAATGGATTAATGATAGCAAAGTGACAATTTTGACAGTGGGTGCAGAACACCAGTTGAACACCATTCTTTACATACTTTACATTTATAGTGGCAGCTAAAATCAGAATTTATGGCTGCTAAACCCGATTTATGGCTACATTATTGGGGTTTTGCACCCGTAAATCACTTTGCGTGCATCCTTACATCTACCCCTTAATGTGATAATTTTCCATTTACTTTAGATCAGTTGCATTAAACAGTTCCTGACAGAACTGGTAAGCAATGATCAAGTTGGAAGTCAATTATATTTAAAAGCCCACCTTATGGACAATTCCCCAATACCTAAAGGGTTCAAATCTAACCTGTTTATTATATTGAATCAGAAGGACCTGTGCTGATGCTGTCCTTTAAGTCTTTCTTATTTACTATTAAACATCCAGGTCCTTATTGGATAATTGTTCCATTAAGGTGGATCATGTGTTCGCCATCCCACATTCCAGCATTGTTTGTCTGTGTCTGTTCTTTCTGGCTATGTTTAATCAAAGCCTTCATGTTATGGCACAGTGTGTGGGTTCAAAGTGCAGCGGTAAAGTAAATAGTACACTAAGTGCTCAGTGCATTCCCTTTTGTTCTGGACAGATAAATTAAAGGCCAAGAAGACACAATGACTGCTGCAAGTGCCCTAATGGAGAGTTCTGGTGAGGGAAATACCAGAAGAAGATGCAGCAAGAACCCATTTTACAGTATAAAGGTAGGACAAGAGGCAAATCTGTACAGGATGCATATTGTACAGGACGTGTCTGTACATGTACATGTCAGTTTACAATGGGACTTAAAGGAGAGTAATTGCCCATGTTCCGGTCACCGGGATAGTTTTAGCTTGGGTGTTTGTTGTTACTCCTGACCCAGTCTTATATAGGGACAGGACTTTAAAAAATACGTAGGGCCTATATATTTATTTTGTAAATAAAAGTATGCCCTCTGGTGCCATAAAACACATTTTTCTGTGTGTGACCACAAGCTTATCTCTCACGTATACATTGTTAGTTGTGTAATGGGAGCTAGGGGGGAATGAAGCCAAACCAGTATAGGAGCATATACAGCTACTGCAGGGGAAACTACGCTCAGTCTAAGCCACCACCACGCCATGCAGTGATCTAACTACTCCAGCTTTATAATGAAAGAGCATTAAAATGTATTGTTTCCCATTTTTTCCCCTATAGGTTAATAGCACAGGGTCTTTATTGGGAAAGAGCAATGCATGAGCCATTTCAAAAGCTGGGGACAAGCACAATGGAATTCAATGTTTTTATTTAGGATAAAAAAATGCTTTTTGCATTTACAAAAAATAGAAAATATCAAATGGATACTTTTTTCCAAGGCTTCGTAAAAACAAATTCATATTAGTTATCAGCTACACACGTTAGACACCGTCGTTCACAAGTCAGCATCACATAAAGCACTGAAGGGCACCTAAGCAGAATAAAACACCTATTTAATCAGTGTCGTAGAGCATAGCATCAAAGAGCAATCCTCAGCATTCCCGAATTATAAATCAAACACTTATTAGTGTAGCATTGTTGTAATGGCATATGTTCAGTGAGCAACTTCCACAAAGTATATATACTATTATATATTTACTTTGTGGAAGTTGCTACCATATTACACCAGCCCAGTTATCTGATATTGAATACTATCAATAGTGTACAATTACTGTGCTGTGCTAGGTTGTCTTAGTACTATGTCAATCTGATCAGTGATCTAGATTGTTACTGTTTGTTTGCTTACTTTGGTTGAACAGCATAATATACATTTCTATCTATAGTTTTATTGTATTCTAATAAATAGCTCCATCAGTGCAATTTGAACTACATTCATGTCTATGTATTTCATTTAATTGAAGGGAATCTGTGTTGGGGATTAATATTTAACAAGGTACAAATCTGATGTCTCTTATATAATTATAACATCTAGTAAGGGTAGAGTAGACTGGTATTTTTTATGTTGACAATCCTGAAAACCTTTGTATAATGCCAGCCTGCAAACTAGGTAAAACGGGTTCCCAATTTAAACCAACTAGAACATGGGTCTGCTGTCAATGGAAGAAACTGTTCTACTTTTAACTTTATCTGTGTTTAGTTGGGATTAAATAGTTGCTATAGTTGTAGATGTTACAAAGTCTTCCAGTAAATAGCCATTTTAGTGTGTTTGTTTTTACCTTAATCATAGAGCAAATATACATGATTCAGGCTTCTCTGGTGAGGCCACAGGGTGCTTTAAGCTTATGAGGTTTAAAAAAAAAAATGTATCTGCAAAGAATACTTTAGTTTACGTAACTCAGTTATTTGATACTCATCCTAAATTGCTCTTTAGGGAAGGGCAAATAGATAGAATCTGTTTGGTTGCATCTGTTTCTGTATTATGAAATTTGTTGCAGAGACAAGTCTGCACAAGGAGAGACACAGCCTTTGAGGAAAAGATTTCCCTCGGAAATTTAGTTATGCTGGTATGGCATACAACATGTTTATTTTGTTATAGTTATATGTTTGCCAGGTCCAAACTGAACTCTCAAATCTGTTATTTAGAGCAGTGTATTCAGAACCTTCAGTTAGAACAGCTAAACTTGTATTAGACTTTATTGTGAGGAAGGGTGTTACATAATTTGTACAGTCAGCACTTAGGATTATTAAGTTTAAAGCCAGGCAGATTTAGAGAATGTTAAGAACACGCTGGAGCAGCATGACCCAGAACCTAAGCCTAAAGCCTAAAGTTTCACCAAAAAATCACATTTAAAATATTTGCTTTTTACAGTTAAGCCATTCGGGACCCATCTCAGTTATATGTGTAACTCTCTGCAATAGTTCAGCTATTAAACTTAAAAACTGTCATTGCTTGGATAAAATAGTCTATGGAGGTTTGAAATGTGAAAAAAAATAGAATCACTAGTTGTTGGGTATTTGCTGTGTGTGCCGAGTAACGAGTATAAACGAACGCCTGTAAGAAATATAAATATAAATCTATATGCATTTTATTGTCAACTTACTATAAAACACAGATCACTTTCTGTTTTTAGCAGGAACAAGTACGAATATGAGTAAATAAGCAATAGATTATCAATAAGAAAGGTGAGGTGGTGTGGGGCTACACAATTTATCATAATGTATTGTATATTCTATTGTAAGACATGTGTATTTTTTTTTTTATAACATTTTTTATAGAGGTTAATGGGGCCCATTAACCTTTTTCTGAGACATGACATGATGCAGGGTCTTAACAAACAAAGTAAATGAGTACTAAAATAATGTTTGCCTAACAGAGCAAATCATGCACGCACATTAATTATTACTAGTCGGTAGGTGTTTCCAGTGGTTTGGCAAAAGCTTTGTTGTAGCTTTGTAATACACATTTCTACAACAATACAACAAGTTGTTCATAAATTCACAAGCTTTCATAGAAACAGAGAAAAGTACAACAGGAAAACACATGCAAACAGTATGTGTGCAGCAAGCTCATGCACAGACACCTGCACCTCCTCCACACTGCAGCGACACTCATACAAACATTATTATGCATATGCATTTCTATTTTAAGTACATTAATAACAAAAATTACTAACATCCACTAGTCTGATACGTGTAGCTAGATCTTGTATGCTATAAAACCAACTGTGGACTGTAATTAACTGTAAAAAGCAAGCCAGGACCCATTACATTTCATTACTGTACATATAGATGTTTTGGAAACATTTTCAAGAGTTTCAAAAGCCAAACTGATTTATGAAAACCATTTCAGCAATGCAATAATAATCCAGCTGTTTACATAGCTCACCAAACAAGTTGGGTTTGTTTCTCACTGAATACAATAAATCTCCCTGATAATAACACAATCAAATGCACTCATTTAAAAAACAATTGCATCTTTATGCATCAGAATTAATAATAAATGCACAAGTAAATACACAAATAACTTTTTTTTAAGCTGTCAAGGATTTCCTGCTTTACTGTAACTAATAACATTTGTTTGTCATTAATCGTGTTCAATACTCTAGGCGTTCATACTTGAAAGCCTAATATATATGTGACATGAGAGTTTCTTCATAAATGAAGAACAGGATTACTGGTTTCAAACATGAGGTGTCTTATGAAAAGGAAACAGACTGTGTCAGCAGTGCTTTTCACCCTTTCTTGAAAGGAAGAATCATGATGCTTTCCAACTTCCAGTTTTTTTCTGGTTTCTAGTGCAACAAATGTTCTTTATCACATTATAATTTGTGTTTGAATGGCAATTTTAAAAGGGAACTGAGTAAGAATGAAGTAATAAACCTCATAACCTCATTATTATCACCTGTTTGAAGATATGTTTTAAAACATATGATGGCTTTCATCACCATTATGCACACTGGAGTCAAATTTAAAGGTTATCTTATATCATAATTTGAGATGGGAGATTTAGGTTTTAGTGAGAGGTGATATTAATACACTTCACATAATCTATAAACTGTTCATTTCACATGTTTTTTTCATAAAGTTGTACCTTGTGTGGAGGATGGAAGTGAAGTTGTTGATTTTGAGACTAAACCATTTTTTTTTTATCATTACTTAAAATTCTATCCAATGAAAGGTGAACTAATGTGTTTTTAAAAGTGATTTGCAAGTAGTAGAGGTACAATCAGAAACCCAGTATCAGACAGGAGGGAATCAACAATAAATGCAAAGAGAACTTTAGAAGCACAAAAAAAAAAGTAGACTCCACAAAAGCCATCAAAGACAAGATGCATGTGCTGGTAATATAATATATACTTGAGGTGTGAGGATCCAGATAGGATGCCAGAGCTATTAATTGATTGATGCATGTTTAATTGAGACTCACTGGAAGTAGCTAACTATTAATATTAAACGTTTATGTAGACCTATGTCCTAATATTATTCTTTTGATTTTACAGTTTTTTTTGTTCTGTCATGGGCTGCTTCAGCTTGCTCAGCTACTGGTCTCTGGATATCTCAAAAGCTCCATTTCAACTATTGAGAAAAGATATGGACTTTCCAGTCAAACTTCAGGGATGCTGACTTCTTTTAATGAGGTATTGTATTATTATTATTATTATTATTATTATTATTATTATTATTATTATTATTATTATTATTATACATTACATACATTATTGTTAACTTTTATTTTCCTATGAACTTGTAATTGATCCAAGTGGCTGATTAATTGATAATACTTATATCACCACAAAACAGGTACTTGCCTCTCAACTCTTTGCTCTTTAGCTGAATGGTAATTTTTTCCAGTTCACATTCAACCCTCTACCCTCCATTCATTTCAATGGGCTGAGATGCCAAGTCATTATAAGCTTCAAAGTAAGGTCTAAACATTATGATATAATAACTTTCTGCTATTACATTTGGTTCATTTTCCCCTTACACCCAAATTACTATTATTTTCCATTTGCATGTCTATTAAGCTGGGATACATATATAAAGTGGCATTTTGGACGCTTTAGTAAAGAAAGTGGAAAATCCAAATCGATGGCAAGATTAGTCAATGCCTTTGACCAATCAGGAGAGATCTTTTGAGCAGGTGAATCAATGATTAGGTGGCAATGATGCTGACATTTTTATCAACATGTGTGCAGACAGCTCACGTCTTTTGGATAGCCTACAGTAATGGTTTTTCTTGGTAGTTTAGTAAGCATTCTGTATTATTCTTACAATAATACAATTTCATCTGTCATGAACATGCACAAATCCCACAATAACTGGATACAAAGCCTGTATCTCAGAAACCATTTGAGGTACACATTTCATCTTTGCAGGGTTATATCAGCCTAAATATGTTGTGACCATGAAAATGATCACTGACCTAAAATGCCTCCGCTGCATAGAAACAATGTTCTTATTTCCTTCAGGTTGGCAACACTGTACTGATAGTGTTTGTCAGTTTCTTTGGCAGCAGAGTACATAGACCTCGCTTCATTGGAATAGGAGCACTGATTGCCAGCTTGGCTGGATTCCTGATGGCCTCAGCACACTTAATAACTAGCCCCTATGAATATGATCACTCTCTTGCAAGTGAGTTTATGAGTGTTTTTTTTTTCAAACTTTCTTTGATGTAGATTTTGTTTTGGGAGTCAGGATATGTGAACAAAATGAAATCCCTCTCATAGAAATGTTTATTTGGCAAACTGAAATTACTGCCGCATCCTTTGATATATTTTGAATAATATAATTATTTTAATCTACAGCAAACGTTCAGTGTTTACATATTGGTGAGGATGCTCCCATAAATGCTACTAAAAAACACAGCTTTCCTTAGAAAGATGTTGATTTAAGCTATACATCAGATGGTCAAATGCTGTGATAATGACAAGATATGTAGTCCGTTTTCTCAATAAGATTGCCATGATAAACAGGGAATGTGTTGCTACATAAATTATCCTTAAAGCAAGATGAGACTTGTAAGAACATGGTTTTCCTGCAAATGTTTTGATTGTCCCACAGCTTATCTCTTCTCAGAGGAGTTCTACTCTGATGGTCACAGATGTACACTTTGAGAATGTTTTTAGTAGACTTCGTATTTGCACGCATTAATTGTCTATGCATTTTTAGTGTTAGGGTTCATGAAGAGCTGTATTTTGAGTAAAAGGGACTGAATATGTATTTATGTGCAGTGTAACCTGACAAAATACCAACCTGGTTCTCCATTGTTGTGGTATTGTCATGTAGAATATTTTATTTGTGATAAAGTAAACCAGTACAATAACAACCAGTTACTCTGCTGTTCAACTAAATTATCTCAGGAACAGACATCATTGCTTTAAGGAATATTTAATCCCCTAGAGCTTTCAACACATTAGAAATCGAGGAATCCTGTTTCTCCACAGATCATCAGGATAACAACACTGATATTTGCCAGTTGAGTCCCTTGATCGCACAGTTCAGTACAATGCCATCGAAAGGCAATGACCATGAGCACAAGAGCATCCTGGCCCTCATGTTTATCGGTCAGCTCCTGTTAGGAATTGGTGGAGTGCCTATCCAACCGTTTGGAATCTCCTACATTGATGACTATGCCAGTGAAAGGAATTCTCCACTGTATATTGGTAAGCAAAGATCATTATTCTGTTTGATTATTTATTGAATTACCTGGATTTGTAAAAGTTCAACATTTTAATTTAAAGCTCACATTGATGTTTTATTGATATTCTGTTAAAGGTAGTGTTTAGTTATGTAATTTTGACTATTCTTTTTTTTAAAGGGCAGTAATATTTGAGAATGTCTCACCAGTAATCTCCACTCTTGTAATCATCATGCTTACTGTATGTACAGTAAAATGATGAAGGAACATAATACTTTGAATATGTTACCTGAGAGATTGCCTTGATCACTTGTATAGCAGCAGGTATTATTAATGCAACAATAAACTCAATCATTATCCTGCACTTTTTTCAAGGTATGTTGTTTGCCATAACCACCACTGGACCAGCTCTGGCATTTATGATGGGATCTGCCATGTTGCGCTTCTATGTAGATATAGACAAGGTTTCTCATGGTAAGTATCATCTGTTTTAAATAAGGGAAATGTAAAAAACAAATGACATTGGAAGCCCTACATACTCTTTACATCGCCCTGAATTAGGGCAATGGAAAGTGGTTGTCACTACATGAGGTGGCCAACTAGTCATCAGGAAATCAGATACAACTTTCCACATTATGAATGCAGTAGCCTCATGATTGGTTGCATTGTTAATGCATATCTTTACACATATGCTCCAGTTAGTATTTAATTAAAAGTTTTAACTATTCATTTTTTTATGGTTGTGTGGTGGCATCCCAAATATAATATTTGCTCAATTGTTTCTCTGTTCCCTTGGGAACAAAACAGCATAACAGTTTCCTATTAATATAATGGTATAACATATTGTTGGTAATTTAATATTTTGGTATGTGGAGGAAATTCTATATGGGTGTTATTGATATTTCTAATATAACGAGTATTATTTGATTTTATGTCAAATTGTGTCTTTTTACAGATAGGATTGATATAACTACTAGTGATCCGCGTTGGGTGGGAGCTTGGTGGCTTGGTTTCCTAGTTTCTGCCAGTTTTCTTGCAGTTACTTGCATTCCTTATTTCTTCTTCCCAAGAGAGATGCCAAAAGAGGTGAGGAATATCCAGAGAGTGTTTTATTTGTAAATCACTTACCATTGGTTATTTAATATAGAATGGTAACTTTTACACAGCAAGGTCTTTATTTGTGCTATTGAGTTTATGCTGGCTCCCTAGCCTCTACTGGTCTGAGAACACACAAAAACAAATCAAAACAACAGCACTCCGATGCTTTAGTATTTTCAGTGTAAGGGGCCGTACTCATGTAGCTGCATCCCATTTGTACTGTCAAACTCCTCCCTGTGACCAGCCCGGCGCCATGCTCTATCCAATTGCTGCCTTCCCCATAGCTGATCACAATGGATTTGTTTAGCAGTCTTGCAACTACGCTCTTTCTCTAAAATGGCCTACTTCCGGTTCCGTCCTACCATTGAGTTGGACCATCTCTGTGTAAGCGTATCACCAGCCTTACACAGCGCCCTTCCTGGTCAGGAGGTAGACTTGCAGTTCAGATTCCTTCTCTCCTCGTCACAGTATTCAACATTTTTTCCTTCTTTTATTCAACCATTTATTTTGCAGTGCTGAAAAAAAGCATATGTGAAACATAGTCTCGGTTAAGAAAGGAAAAGTGTAGCTCACAAATAAAGCTGAGAGCATTCTCTGTTTCAGCAGTTTCATATGTATGAACCGAATAATTTGGCATTAAGTTCAAAAAGCGAAACTGTTTGAGTAGCATAACCATATTATGCCACTCAGTGTTTGGAGTCAAGGAGCTAAGACTGTCAGAACTTGCCTTTTCAATCTATACCATCATCAGTGGTGTGATTCAAAGGAAACTGGGCCCCCACCTTAGAAGCACTATACAACAGGAGCTCTTAATGCATATTCCTTTAACATGCCTCAAAAGGTTTTAAAAATTGATAGTTTTTTTACAAATTAAAAAAAAATTGTCTGTATTGCAAGGGCTTCTTGTAAAATATTGTAAGTATAAATAAGACAGTTCCCTTCTTCATTTCTATTTTTCTTCCCACTTTATAATAGAGCCTAGATATGATCTCTATAGTTGCCAATGCTGCAGGTAGTGCAGGTTCTAACAGGTTTCAATGGAGAGGGAGCTTGTTAACAGCGGGTCACAAAGGTCTGCTTCCTTACGCAATTAGAATCACAGAAGGGTAAAATACATAAAAAAGACAACAAGGTCATTATTTTAGTTTCAAATTGAGGAACAAGTGAATATGTTTACTTTTACATTGGAATGGTATGCATTGAACTTTTGACAAGAAAAAACAACAACTTTTTTGGCAAAACATTTTCTATTCAATCAGTTTCTTACAAAAACTTGTTTCTCAAGCTTTCCCTTTTCCCTCTGTGGGGTCCCTCACTTCGTGGAAAACACAGAGGCTTCATTTTCAAAGAAATGAAAAGACCAATTTTAATAAAAATCAAAGTGTTATACTGGTAATCAAAGCTACAAATAGAGTAATAAACTATGCAGTATGCTGTCCGACCATCCTTGCTTAATGTTAATAAACACAATACTCAATTACTTATGCATCAAGTTTCATTGAAAACAGTATTGAAACAAGCCAGGGCCAATTACTTCAGGAAAAAGTGAGCAACAATTTAGATGCAGAGGCATAATATGAGAAACACTTACAGGTCTTCTTACCTCAACAAAATAATATAGTTGGCCCTTGTGAGAAGAGCCATTTAGAATACTGATGTCTAAATGTAATAAAAAGTAGTTGAATGTTCAGCTTACAGTATGTTTTGTGGGTAAGAAAGGAGCTGAACTGTTGCATCCTGTTGGATTTTTGTTTTTTTTTGGTAACGTGTTGTCCCTGTCTCTGGGGGATGTTGTTTCCTTCCTTACTGGGATCCTGCTTTGTGTTCTTTTTGTTTGACAAGTTCCAAAGCGTTTATTTTTGGTGCAACTGGCTGCCTGTGTGTGAGAAAAGCAGTGAAATCAGAGCGCTTAAAAGATCATTTATTTAAGGTTTCTCTTTCTCTCCATTTACAACAGTATCATTAACTGTAGTCTTTGAAATTTACAAACAAGCAGATTTATTTTATGTATAAATATATAAATATAAAAAATACAATAGGGGAAGTAAGTATAGATTATGATTCCAGTGGCTCACTGTGATATAGGGACTTGCTTGACAAGCAAACTGCGTCACAGATTCAAAGGGAAATGGACTCTCATGGAAAATCAGTCACAAAGAAGAGGTTTCAGGGTATTACCATGCCTCGTGCAATTTTAGTCCTAAAGAAGATAAAAACAGCATGGACAACTGGGCTCTGTTTAAGACAAAATCCCATCACCACCTGGAAGAAATAAATTCAGCTTTTGAGGAGGTACTTTTTCTCCTCAGAACCGTCATATTTTAAACTTTGGGGGAAGGCTAATTCCTTTTACAGCTTTCAAATGACACAACTTCCAAGCCCTTGATTCAGTTGTTTGAAATCAGAATGATATTTTTTTGCAATGTACACAAATGTACTTCTTAATTATTATTTTTTTTTTAATTAATTTTATTCATTCACAATACTCGCTTTTTCTGGCTCATTTAATACTATATTTTCCTAATCATTTATGCCACTGTCTCGTTCTTTTATTACCGTCCATCTGTACAATTATCATATTAGTAGCCAGTTGAACAGTGACCAAAAATAATGGGGAGGGAGGTCTTAATAGACTTCCCACTTTTTAAGGGAGTGCACAAGAGCTTTAGGGGCATTTTGTGTGATGACGCTGTCACAGTGCAGAGATATTTCCTTACAGGCTCTGTACTAGGGGACAATGGACGCACAAGGATAGCTACACCAGTGAGATCCATTGATAGAATGTTACCAGATTACATTTTCATATTCAACACTTTCATGGTAATACACTGATATGCAATATTCTGCTTCTCTACTGCAGGTCCATCTTCTAGTGTTTTTGTAGGGTAATTATATTTTTAAAGTTCTTGTAAGGGTACTGTTCATGCGTTTTGTAATTATTTAAACTACTTTTTTATGTGTAAAGTTTTGCTATTGTTAGATAATGATTTGGGGTGTATTTATTTTGACGCTGTTCCAGGTTGGAGTGGCAACTGAACTTTGGTTATTCATAGACTTAAATGCTTTTTGAAAGAGATGCTGCTTGAATCTAAAACTAAAACAAAACATATTATTATTATTATTATTATTATTATTATTATTATTATTATTATTATTATTATTATTATTATTATTATTATTATTATAGTTTTTTTGTAATGTATCTTATTTATTCATTCAGGGCAGTGAATTGAGAACATCTGAAAATAAAACAAAGAAAGGACTAATAAAAGAAGGGAAAACTAAGGCCGATTCACTAAAAGACCTCACTCTGTTGGAATTCATCAAAAGTAAGTTACTTAGCAAAAATCATATTTGACTTATTTTGGTGTACAATAACACAGTGAAGAAATCTAAACCAGTATGTGGATGATTCCAATAAGGTTCTTTAAGTCGAATGAATGATTGATAATAGATGTAAGACTTTCAATTAATTAAATATCAAAGTGCTATACAGTAATTATATTGAATATAGGTGCACCTAAGACATGTCACCACTTTATGCACTATTATGCACTGGATTAAAATCAAAACTAGGGCACAGTCATACATATAATTAAGTTTAAATATGGAGCGCCATAAACTTTGATTTTTCAGGCCATTGTCATTGTCCTTTAATTCAAAGAGAAAAAAAATATAAAGCTAACTTCTGTCATGTAAAGAATAAGGATTACGATGTTACCGTAAGGATATGGATTATGATCTCTACAGCATGTTGTTTTTATGTTCATGGCGGAGCTACTGCACTTTGGCACCAGGATCAGTATTCTAACTTGTGGTCTGGTTTTATTGTTTTGATGATTCAGTTTTAAGTTACTATATTTACGAGAAATTGAAGCAAAATCTATAACTGGACAGAACGCTCTGGTGTGACTCAACAATCCCTTGACGTAAATTAGCGTAAAAAAATATCTGACCTAGATAAGGCAGTTAGTCACCTTGCATTTGATCTTTTTATCTACAGGTTTCCCTAAAATTTTGCTGAGGACCTTGAGAAGCCCCATTTTTCTGCTGGTGGTGTTGGCTGAAGTTAATTTGTCTGCCATGGTTGCTGGACTAGCTACATTCATGGCCAAGTTTCTGGAAAGGCAATTTACTGTCACAGCATCTTTTGCAAACTTATTGATTGGTAAGCAGCAAGGCTGAATTAACCTGTACGCAAATTACGCTATAGCACAGGGCCCCCAGCTGGGGCCACGTGAGGTCATCGGTTTTGGAACATTTTACAAAAACTACATGTGGTCGGCCAGGCCCACAATCATAGGAAGAGAGGTGCACAGAAGCTTGCTTTAGGTTCATTTTTTTATTGCTTTAGGTTCATCCCTGAAGTACTGGGATTCTTTTAACTATTTTTTATTTTATTTTTTTAACAATTAAACACTATACATGACTACTCATACTATAAACAGTGCACTTCAGTTTTAAGCACACCTATTATTTCATTTTTTCTCTCTTGTCAGGAGGCGTAAATATCCCCGTAGCTGTTTTGGGAATTGTCACTGGTGGTGCAATCATGAAGAGGCTGCACATGTCACTAAAGCGCTCAGCTTTGATGAGTACAGTTTCACTTTTTATCTGCGTTTTGTTGGCCACCCCTCTGCTCTTCATTGGATGCTCCACGCAGAAAGTTGCTGGAGTCAATACTGAATATTTAAATGGGTAAAATATGTTACTGCAATTTAATCAAGTCAAGCATTGTTTTACTAGCTTAGAAATCATAGAACACTGTCTTATTAATTAGAACCCAAGCTTTTTGCTATCTGGTAAAGTTTCATCAGTCCATATGGATCTAGCCATACTGTAGTTACTCAAAACTGTCAGTGTCACCATTTCTAATATATTATTACTATTGCTGTTTTAACTCAGTGGTCTGCTTTAATTTCTTGCCAGGAGTTTGTTTTCATTTAATTTAAGTTATAGACTGGGGACTTAATAAGCTGTTTAGCAGCATTTGCCTTGACACTAGGACTAATCACACTTAATATGGATACCAGATTATTTATTTCTCCATTGTTCATATAAAGCACCCCGGGGGTGGATGGCTTTCCTGATACTCCACTAAGCATTGTGATTCCCACTGTAAGGCCAATCAGGAGCACAGTTCCTATCTGCAAATCAAGTGGAAGCTAGTATCTTAAGAATCTGTTTCGCCTAAATCCAGTTGAGAGATCACAATCAAACAGGCATAGACAGAATGTGTTATTAATAGAAAGATATTTCAAAAAGTTTAAATATTATTTTCTTCATTATGTCTGTTTCAGATATCTTGATAATAAGACACCAGAATGCATCAGTAATTGTTCTTGCCGGACGGAGGCTTTCAATCCTGTGTGTGGTTCAGATGGAGTTGAGTATAGATCTCCATGTCATGCTGGCTGTAGAAACGTTACTCTTGAAACTATGGGGAAGACCAAGGAACCAAAAGTCTTGGTAAGTACAGCTGTTTCTGACACTCTTGTCTGTTTGTCAATACTTAACTTGGGCCCCAATTATTTTGACTCTGCTTCTTGTTCAAATGGTAATAACCAAAAGAATAACAATTTTCTTCCATCTTACAATCAGCAAAGTGAATTTGTAAACATATACTGTAAGTATTTGCCTGCAAATGACAATAGATATACTGTCATTATCATTTATACACTGTAAATATCCCCCCTTAGTATTCTACAGGAATGTACTAAAAGGTTTACAATGTCGCCTTGTCCATTTTAGTTTTACCAGCTCGCTTTATACATGAAAAAGTGCCCCCATATTAAAGAAAAGAAAAGAAAAAGATCAAACACATGTCCAAAGAGTAAGACGTTTCCTTCCCTGATAATCTTTGGAGTTTAAAAAGCATTCTTAAGAATGTTTAAATATCACCAAAGCATTACATAAAAAACCTTGTGTAATGTGCATGTTGTAAATAAACTTCAATGATCTCCTAATGATAGGGCACATTGATGGGTGTCAACTGTTAATCCATATGTTGTCTTTAATTTAGATAATACCACATGTTGAATACAATCTCTCATGTAGTAAAAAAAAAATAGCTGTAAAGAAGGATGATAATGAACAATGAATTCCTGTATCGTGTACATAAAGACCAAGGGCCCTATACACAAAGCATTTACCACCATGCTAAGATTTAAACCTTTTTTTGTAAACTGTTAATGTTACGTAACTATCAAGAAACAACAAAGGTGTGAGTAGGGGCTCTTAAATTGACCTCTATAGTTATTTATGGGAAACTTTTTAACAGCCAAGTTTTCTTTTAATTTTACCATACATGTTTTGTGACTATATGGCCCCACCTGTTTATAAAGACCACTTTAAAGTGGTCCATCAAGTTGCCATTTGATAATCCAATTCAACTATAGCAGTGAAAAGCATTTCAGAAAAATATAGGCAATAGTGGCACTGATGAATCAATACAAGACTGACGACCTGAGGTGTAAATGAGGAAATACACATACAGGAACATATACCAGGTCTTAACAGCTCTTATCAGTAAGCCTGACTCTTTTGAACAGTGGTTCAGATATGTGGCTTCAGAACCCATTAAAAAAACAAACGAAAAAAAAAAAAACAACTGTATGGCATTTCTAAATGTTTCTGAGACCTAGTTTTAAAGCACTATAAGCTGTAATGTCACATAAGTGGAAAGTATAGCACCCTGGGCAAAGGTAACCAATGGCCCAGCTATTTCTAATATACAGCAGTAGAATGTGCAATATCATCAAAACAGGGGGAATGCATAATATCATATAACATTGCTACAGGTCTGAAAAACCCCCAAAAAATATGATGCACATTAATATCTAGAAGCAGAAGTTGTATTCTGTGATTACAGAATTGTTTTGCATAATAACATTTGATTTATTTATTGTATTCCTACAACAGACCTACACAGACTGCAGTTGCATCTCTACAGATCCTTCCAAAGCCATTGCTACTCCAAGCCAATGTGGCAGCAGCTGCTCCCACCTTCTTTTACCCTTTATGGTGTTATCAGCCTTGGCAGGCTTCGTTGCGTCTTTCTCACACACTCCATCCTTTATGATGATATTACGGTACGGTACCTTTCATTTAATCCAGTTCAATCAAGGAATATATTTACATGGGACTATCAGAATTCAAATCACTAATTGACAAGCTGTGTGTTGGGAAAGAAGCACAAGCACTCTCTTAGTGGGTGTTTAGAGGAACATTTAAATGATTATGTACAGGCAGACAGTGATCCCACTGTACATGTCTGGCTTTGTATATTGGTTTTGCAACGTAAGGTAAATTAATTTAACCATGCACTTGTACACAAAGGCTAGCCATTTGTCAAGCAGCTACATGTGTCTTTTTCATTGACCGGTGGCTTCAAGTCAGTTGACAATTAATGCTTCGACAAAATAGTACAAAATAAGTGATTCCTTCAAATATATTGTTGCTTTGCCAAAACCAAGCAGTAGATTTCAACAGAGGGTATCTGAAAGCATTTTTTGGCACTTCCTGCCTGTACCTGCAAAGCATGATTTAATGCAATCTTGGTTTTATAAACTAGAGTGTTGAAATGTATTTGGATGGATGCCCAATGGCACTGGCTGTTTATACACACCAACTTGTTATTTCCAAGTAGTTAAACCATTTCCCCAGTGCACGGAAGCAAAAACCATAAATATATACACATGTGTCTTATTATGTGATAATCAAGACTTCTTTTTTTTACAAGATTATATCTTCCTTATTCTACAGGTCAGTCCCAAGAGAAGACAAATCCCTAGCACTGGGAATTCAGTTCATGATGCTGAGAGTTCTTGGTAAGTTATTTAAAAACAACAGTAACAGGAAATCACATTTCATGCCAAAATATATTCATGCACAAATAAAACATTGTAATGTCAGAAAGACAGGTAGCTGTGTATGGGGCGTGTGAAATTATAATTTCTGCCAAAGTCCAAAAGAGGAGGGCGAAAAGTCACCCATGGATAAGTGATGAGTGACATTTAGGATACAAATCTAGTGAGTGTAGTTTGAGATAATACAGCACATGCTTTCCTATGTTATTGTCTTAGTGGATATGATGTATTATTGGTTTTTACCAGTTTTCATGAAAAATAAGTCCGGTTTAAATGATCAGGTCTCACTCAAGAATGTGAAAATTCTGATTTATACAAGAAAATCCATAACTTCACATTTTGTCGATACATCTATGTAAAAACAAATTATTTTAGTGCAATAGAAGGTAAATAGTGATTGTACCCTCAATACATGTTGCATGGAATCTCGTTCAGGGAATAGGCCAAAACAAGATAGTCTTAAAGCTGCAGCTGTTGACAAATTAGCTAGAAGAGAAGACACTTATGTGCCACTTATTATTTTAGCATTTTGTTAGACAAAACAGTTTCCAGATGTGAGATACCCAAGAGTACTTGTTACATTTGTTTTAAACTTAAATTCGTTTTTTTTTTTCCCATGTGTTTGTTTACTGCCAAGTAAATTGGTCTAAGATAATGCGATGAGTCAATTTTTTTGTTTTGCCAGGCAAGTTTGAGTGTTATTTCTTGTTCAGTTTGTAATATAATCAGTTTGTTATTCCCATTAGAAAATGGCGGAAACACTTTTTTTTGTCTTTAAATAAGTAAACCTTGTTGAAATATTAAGATACCTGGTTATTTTATGATTTAAAAGTTCATGTGTAGTGAATACGCGTAGCAATTTTACGGAACAGCTTGATTCCGCACGTCAAGCTTATGGTAACGTTAGTTCCCTGCGTCTCAATGGTCAATTGTGAATATACCGCATGCGGTAGCTAGAATGTTGGAACAGCTAATTGTAGCCTGCCTTGAAATTGCCAGACACATGTGACCAATAAGTCTATGTTTTGAATGCACATATGGTTGAATGCACTGGACTCACTCGCGATGTGTGTTTGTGGCTGGTGAATAAGAAAGCACTGCACTCACTCGCGATGTGTGTTTGTGGCTGGTGAATAAACGACTGCATTCTTAATTTTGGATTCTGGATTTCTCTGTGTCGTCTTAGTCCCCCTTAACCTGTCAACCAGATTTTTGGAAGGTAAATCTGTATAATATCTACAATGTGCTGTGTTTGGAGAGAGTCAGGATGCTTTATATTGCTATAGCAAGGCGATCAATAAGTAATATAATATTATTGTTTCTTTATAAATATATAGTGTAGTATATGCATGCAGTATATTCCAGTATATTGCTCCCAACATGCTGGGAAAACCAGAAATGTCATAGACATTTGTTTTCAAGGCTTGTAAGTACACCCTGACTTTAATGAAAATTAGGTATTTGGATGTTTGTCTCAAAAATGCATTGAGTACAACTGGCAATGCACGAGAAAAAGCGGACTGGGAAATGCCAGCAACAATTGCAACTATTTAAAAAGTGCTTTCAAAAGTTCTTAACAAATTGATGCCATTGTAGGTCTCACAATTGACGGGGGCTTTAGTACATCTCATTATAATATTTGAGAACCCCACCCCCTTTTTTGCAAATGTATGCACAAACACCCACAATTACATATTAAGAAAAAAACTGCTGACGCAAAGCATTCCCTAAAAAGTCGCTAACAGCATTGTGCTTGTTTAGTACATTTCACCCTAGACTTCCGACTTATTTGCAACTGGTTTGCGATTATTGCAACAGGCGCAACACTTTATCTACACCATAGTGTCTGAACTGGAGAGTAAATTACACAATGACCCAAAACCTTATCTGGTGCACTGGTCGTACTTCATTGTAACCCCTTTAACTCAAGCCCTTAGTTTTATATATATAAATAAATGTGTGGTAACTTGGTCTGTATTTTTCATTTTAGCTTGGATGCCAGGGCCGGTTCTGTTTGGCAGTGCTATTGACACGGCATGTATTTCATGGGAGACCAAATTTAGCAAGAGGGCTTCCTGCAGATATTATGACAATGATCTTTTCAGACAAAGGTACTGTACAAGTTTTTTTGAATTTTTTTTTTATGGAAATACTAGAAGTTAATATGAGATGGTGATTTTTTTTATTGAATTTTACCAATACATATGGAAATTATTTTTGTAATTTACCTTTACGTATTTGATGACCAATCAGGTTGAAAATGAAAGTTCACATTATAATGGTCCCATTTTCTAATAACCTTACCAACCAGATAGGGCCAGGTCCTATTGCTTAAATATCCTTAAACACAGTCAATTAAAAACATGACTAAGCAAACTTAATTTTTTGGACCCTTTCCTTTTTACAAACTCACAAAAAACCGACCCAGCAGTGGGTAAATAACATAAAAATGAGAAAGTATCAATACAGTTAAATTCTATTTTGCCCAGAGGCCACAGAAACCAAATTAATGCTTATCTGAGAAACTTACAAAATCCATTTATCTTACAGATACCTCGGCCTGCAGCTCCTGTTTGAATGTGGTGCCTTCTTTTGTTTTCTGATGGTTTTCATAATCCTGTCAAAGTTGAAGAAAGAACGAGTGGGGAAGAAGAATCCTGAAATCTGTAAAGTCACTGAGCAGCTGGTTTTGGACAAATCCAGTAACTCCTCGGTGTGTTGAAATCTTACAGCAGAAAACAGTTGGAATTTAAGAATGATTTAATTTCTCTGAAGCTAACCAGCCCCCAGAAAAGTTAATGAAAAATAGTTTTGGATGGCTGTGTCTCATGTTGAACTATTGGATAATTGTGTCTGAACCCTGACTTGCAACCCTAAAGAATTGCCTGTGAGCAAGGAAATTTAAAAAGGCATTTGGGAAGAGCGTGAGAAGAAATGAATTGGCTTGTTTATAAACTGCAGTTCCAAGGTCGTATTTCTATGCTTCGCTGTTATGTTTAAAAATAACTAAAAACTGGTAAAGCAGTAGCTTTGGCACCATATTCAAGTGCAATGCTTTTTGAGGTTCAAATGCATTAAAAAACCTGCTTCCTATTTGATACGGGTCAGGTAATTACCTGACAGGAACAGGATAAGCAAACATGGTGTTTATTCCAGTTTGAACTCCTGTTTTTTGAAAGGAGAAATGTAATTTTTTTCTACAGCCTTACTTATATAAAGTATAGTGGAATTAATAGAAGCTTTGGCATTTTTATTTTAATCCAAATCATGACTGCTCTTGATTCAGCAATCTAGATACAATCTAGATACAGCGTATACCTGTCTTTGCCTGGTGTGTAGCTCTAATGGGATGCTCTCTGCATGGCAGACGTTTCTGAAATAAAATGTTGCTGGTAATTTTCTTCCACAACTACATCAGCAGTGCTTCAATAAGACTGGGGAATGAGAAGGATATATCAACAGATACTGTACATGTCTATGCACAGATGAAAGTTAAATATGAATGAACTATAATTAAGCACACCTAAAAGTCGTGTACATTTTTATAAGTAGATTTATTGCAGTTTATTTGCTTTTTATACACTGTGATATAAATTAACTCTTTATTACTGTTGCACATGGCTTTATGTTTTATGATGACATTGATTTAATGGGCAATTGTCTGGTCAAATGGTGTGTACCAGGACCTCATCATTTGGCGATAAAGCAAGATCTTTTTTTTTTTTCTTCAAAATAGCAAGATGGAGTTATTGATTAGCATCAGGCCAGTGTCACTACATGCTGCTAATGCTGTGAAATATGTTAATCTGAGCATTTAAGGGCACAATCTATCAAGACATGCTGACCCTGGTGAAGATATCGTATCTATGCAGCATTAAAGTTGAATTTTATATGCTTTAAGATACCTGGGTTTCAAAACAATTTGTTTCAACTGACGTGTAACAGAATCCAGGTTCTCATTTATATAATCTGAAGTTGACAATCACTTCCATATATATATTCCTTTTCATTGATCTTATTGATATAGTCTTAGAGTTGATCGTCGTCTCTATTAGTAGATGCCTGATACAGTGGTCCCTACAAGCTATGACGTTTGGTGGTTGTGCTAGCCAGGTTTCATTACTTATGGTTAATAGTCTTTCTGCAGCATGAAGTGATTTATAACTGTCACATAATTTCAAAACTATTTTCATTTAAGTGCTTTTCCATGTATCTCTCAGCCTTACAATGTTCAGCTTAGTGGGTAAACGTTGTACTTTATTAAGGATATATGCTGTACAATGTTTTACAAATATATTTGAATGCTTTCAAATTTAAGTAAATTCCCCTTAGGGAATTAAACCAGGGCACAGCACATTTTTAACATCTGAAACGTTTTTGGGATGTCTTTGTTCAATTCTGTGATGGTTCTTATCAAGTTAGGTAACCAACAAAGATTTTAGAACAAAAGCTACACCTGCCTTTTATAGCTTTTTACTTTCTTTTTGTTTCTAGTCATTATGACTAGTTCTTAGTTCTGTTGCTCTAATTCTGGGATTTATATTTTTCTCACTTGCTCAATCTGACAGCCATCTTGCTTGAAGGCTTTATTTGGCAAGTATTTGTTGCTTCCAGGTCTTCATAAAGTCTGTGATATTGTGGCTTGGGAGTTTTCTATACATCTAGGGAAGAGGTTCAGTCTACTATGCTAACCCTATTGGATAACCAATAATTTATAGACCAAGCCCACCTGTCACAAAATATTCTGAAAGTCTTTCTTCTGCTCCACCCCACCACCTCCTTTGCAACTGTATCTCCTTTCTGGGGGTCAGAGGTACTCCATCACCCAGCATTGTTAGACCTCAACTGAGGGAATCTCTGCTGGGTCAGATAGTGAGATTCTGGGCCAAACAGTCTAATCATCCCAAAATATGTTTTATACTGCTTCTAGCAATGCTGTTTCTCAATCTTTCGATAGCTTTATGACATTTAATGTGTTTTGTACATTAAAAATATGGTGGCCAGTAGCTACATACTTAAAATTAAATGAGAAAGTAAAAATGACAGGAGTGCCACATCAAGAAAATATTTTAGAACTTAAACAGTAAAGGTTAAAAAATACGCAAATATATGGCACTCATACAGGGTACCGCAATAAGTGTTTTCAAAATGAAGTAGACTAATGCTCAGCACTTTTCGAATAAGCTTTTTTGTTTTCCAAATGTAATGCTGAGAGTTTAGATTGTGTTTGGTATGTATTATTAATGTAAACAGACAAAGGAAATGTCCCTCTATACCACAACTCCCTTATTCGAATATCTTTTTTTGATCCTCAGACTCAAGCTACATATCTACTGGAATCTATGCTAATTGATCAAAGCTTTGTCTGCTGTAACTGAATCTTAAAGCCTTAAATACTTTTAATATTAACAGTTATAAAACAACCTAGTATAAAATTAAACAAATGGCATTAAGCATTGAACTGCTGGTTTGGGTAGAACAGTAGGAACATATTAAGCTGTACTTTCTGTATATATTGTATGTTGTATTTACTTTTGTAATAACCCAAGAAAAATTTGTTTTTTCATTCTCTTTTAAATTTTAAACACTGATCTGTAAGATGTTAGTTCTTTGCATGAAATGAATCAAAGTTCCCAACTACAGTAACTGTGATCCCCTGTGAGGATGTATGAACAATTACTGGAAGTTAATTACTGGAAGGATAATCCACTTCTGGAAAATGAATGTGAAGTGTATTATATATACACACACCTATTGTTTGAGCCATTGTATATTTTTCACTGTTTTCTTGTTTAATAATACAAAAAAGTGCATACATATAACAGTAATCATAATTAAAAAAATAAATATTATTTGTGTTTCTTGTTTTTTGACTTTTTTTAAACCTCATTTTGAAAAAAAAACTTTCCCCTTCTCTAGAGTTATATCATGCATTTTGGTATTTTAGATTTGCTATTTCATTTTTTATTTATTTATTACCAACCTCTTGTTAAACTACTACTGCATAAGCCTTTAGTACAACATTATCAACCAATGCAACCACCAGCAAAGTGCTACAGTGCCACTGGTGCTCACCAGGGGTCACTGTTCCAGGAGAGCTGGTGTGTAGCAAATAACATAAACACAGACTTTATCCATTAAAAGATTTGCATTTTTCAACTCCACATCAATGAAATGTGTAAAGGAAGGCTATCACTATGATAATCAAATTACAGTATATATCAATTTAGCATAGTGGTGGTTCAGGCAGTGGATTCCCTTTTTAAGCTAGATTAAAATCAAGCACATTAGGCACCCTCATTACCAGCACATTCGTCAAGGAAATGGCTAGTATCTCATTTGTCATTTGATAAACAACACGTCCAATGATCAGCTAGAAAGGGCTCTATATATTACCTCACTCCAAGGATTCCCCATCTCCACCTATTTTTTGGCTTCGTCTAAGGGGGTGGGGGGTGGGGGGGTACAGCTGTCCTACCCCCCCCTGTCCATGGCTTCCCTACAGTCAGTCTCTCCACTATCAGCAAACTAAATTATGGGCAGGGGTATCTTGAAGGGCTAGGCCAAAGCTGTAATGGAAATATGCACAGTATGTGTTGTGTAAGCTTTAATACGTCTTGTTCTCTATCGCACAGTTTTCCTCACTGAACTACCATACTCAAGAAACCTTCAACCTGAAGCATCCACTGGGCTTCGGACAGCCAATCAGATTTAGTTTTTTTTTTTTTTAATCAGTGATGATGTGGCAAAGATGTGGCTTAGCAAATAGAAATTTGTATTATAGTATTATGTGCCAGAGGCAGTTTTCCACTGCATATTGAGCAACATGCTATTTATGTCCTGACCGTTTGACAAGAGCTATTAAAATAACAGTATATCATTCAGGGCTATATTGCTGGGATTTTCATTAAATTAAGACAACCATACTTATTTGGTCATTATAGACACAGAGTTGAAAGGTTACAATATCACATAACTTATGACAGCAAGTGAGATGGCTGTCAAATTGAGCAAGAGAGAAAAATGCAAATTCCACAATTACAGCAACGGAACTCATAACTAGTCATAATGGGTCCAGTTACAGCGCAAAACAGCCAAAGTAATTCAGCAATCCCAAAACCTATAACATGTTCCTTTTCAAGAAAAAAAAAGTACTCCACACGAGTCATGTCACATGCTCCAACAAAATTAAAAGGCAAAGAACAGGCAGGAGAACAGATGAGCTGAGGGACACCACATGTCTGAACTAGGAAACCTTAAATTATATTTTATCTAAGCTGAGGAGAAAGAGAGATCTGGTGAACCAGAGAATCAGTGGTGAAGCCAGATCTGGAAGCAGTAGCGAGAGTGAAGATTGCAAGCTCAACAGAATTGACCAAGATGCTTGATATTGTTGACAGGTTGGAGAAGCAATCAGGAGAAACAAGGATCGGGAAACACGACAGGCTGAAAACGGAAGTAGGAAGAGCAGGAGTGGGAGTGCGCACAGCAAAGGAAGAGCTTGGTTTGCTGAACAGCTGATGGATTGGCAGTGCATAGTAAATACAGAAATCTTTCAGAATCTTGTTAGTGGGCCAGTCTTTAAAGAAAAGCTAAGCAGGAGCAGCGTCCCGGGGGTAATGGCGTTTAGAGTAGCAAGGAGGATATATAGCATCAGAAGCCTGAATAATTGAAACAGTGGGAGTGGCACTGGGATTTTTGGAGCAAAAACCAAATCCAACTACCAAATGAACAATCACTTGAACCTCATTATCGAACAAGCATCAATTAGGAAGAAATGTTTTAAGTGATAAACAACTCAAAGTGTTGAGTCTGTAAAAACATAATCCGCTGTTTTGAGTGTCGTTGAGCACAATAAACTATGTAACCTTGAGAACTATACAGTTCACAGAAAAAACTACCTATTTAAGATTTCATAAATAAGAATGGTTTTAGTAAATTCAAGAAGGCCACTAAAATAATTTGCTTAAACAAATCCTGGTTCAAAAAGAATTAAATTTTTTATGAACATTTTTATTTCAGTTAAACTATATTGCATTGTACTGTATTCCTGAGTCCAAGTCTGAACCAATGAATCACATTATGTATTTAAATAGGTTAAGGGATTTTTTTTTTTTTTTCTGAGAAAGAAACTGCTCATTGAAATTTACAAGAAATTGTAGTTAATGCAATCCAGATGGATCAGATGGGGCAGAAAGTATGGGGGGTGGGCTAACGTAAGCATGATTTTGCTTAAGAATTCAATGTTGTGCCTTGAGTGCATTGGTTCTATTATAATGGCAATTTACAATGACATTAAGTACACTGTTGATGTTATTCATTGTAATTATTTAAACTATTGTGAATCTAAACACCAATGAGCTTTCAATAAGCTATGACATGTCACAAGTGTGCCCTTAGTTCAATACAGTATGAAACAATGCAGTATAAATATTTATAAATATTGTCTTAACCTCTTATAGTTACTTGCCTATAAACTTTGTTGTTGGTGGTAAGTAGAAATACGAATTAGTGGCTATTGCTTGTATATCTGGCAAATCAACTTATGACAGAATGATGTTCTTGAAACTCTTGTCCTTTTTTTAATATTTCCAAAGCTTTTCTGACTAGTTTTCTATGTGAATATATTTAACGATAATCAAAAGGATGTATCAGTCCCATGTGTAAGCTTTTGGGAAATGGTGCTGTTAACAAAGTTGTTGGCACGATTTTTTACTTGGAAACTAGTTGCCAAGAATATTGCAACATCTGCAGACAGAATGAGCTGTTTAAATACATATTAGTAAAATGCATGAAGTATAAATTCTGATTTATGAGACACATATTTACTGAGAATAATTGTGGGAAAGTCCAGATTCACTGTAGCAGCTGAATTGGAACAGGATGTTAAATGCTTTTTTAAAAAAGTAATAGAATGTTGGAATGTTTTTGTATGTGAGAAAAAACACAAATAACTGATAAAGGCATCAGAAAAGGTGAATAAAAACATTTGTATATTGCATTTCAAATGCTTGTCTGGTCAGAAATCTATATGTAATAAGCTTTTACTCCAAATCATTAATAGGCTCAAACTGGAAACATATTAATCACACTTATGTGATGAGGATATCATCAGTGACTAAGCATTGCATAACTTTCCAATGAAAATGCCTCATGAACCAATTATTTATCAATTAAAAACTGCAGAACATACTATCACCTCAACCCCTCCTCCCCCATTCCATTCCCTTCCCTCCCACACACAAACATGAACTCCACTAAATTAGATACTTCTAATAGAAAACCAGTCATTTCCTTTTTCCAGGTAACAGTTGGCATAAATTGAATAAGACCCTCAAATCTTAAAGTAAAGAGAGTTTCTTATACTAGAAATTGGTATTGCTGGATTGTAGAATCCTACTGTACACTATGTGGTACTCAAGTCATTCCACTAAAGCTATACAGGAAAACAAGAGAATTCTTTAAAGATATAGAGAGTAGTTGTATAACAGTAATGTGTTAGTAAACTTGGAACTGGATTAATATTGTGACTTGCAATTTCAATTGCTTAAACATGTTGTATTTATAATTCATTACAGCCATAGTCATTGTTGCTTTTTGAATTAATTTCTGTTAACATTATTTTAACCCTGTTTATATACAAAGCACCCTGGTGTGTGAACATGAAGTAATATGACAATGTGTAAAAGGTCTGAATCATTAATATGTCCAGAGGTTGAAGACAAAGAAAAGTGCCTTTCTGCTGGAGACCACCTGTAGTGAAACTTTGTTGAGACAATCATAAAATACAGCTTGTAATGTCTGAAAGTCAGTTAACTGAATCTGGAATCTGATTAGAAGCTGACAGAATGAAGCAGAGAAACAATTACTGGGTTAATGGGCTACTGTTAATGTTCACTGGACACAACCTGTAATGGTAATTTTATATGTAGGTCTGAGCAAGATGTTATTATATTAGTGTGACAGAGATCATATGATTCTTGATGTTAGATCTCCCTTCCGACCTGTGAGCCAGCTGCATAAAGGGAACAGAATACCCTTGACTAAGTGGCATGACAGCTTATTCCCAGGGTTAGGTGGAAGTCGGCCATCTAGAAAGGGAGCAGAGTTACGGTACACAAAACCAATGACCCGGACGGGAAACGGCGTGGCATTTGCAGATTGTAGGATGACCAAGGTGTCATGGGTTGACAAAGGGGTCACGGGTGACGTTATAAAATGGGGACGTAGTGATGTGATCTGTTCCTTTGTGAATAATTACATTAAATGACCAGAAGGATAATTGTGCTGTGAAATGCAAGTGTTTTGTTTGTTTTTGTTTGTCGGTAATAATTCTGTCTGTAATTATTTGGATGGCTAAAATGATCCGTAGCTGTCACCAAAGGCCAGCACTAAACCCGGATCAACAACACTGCACTTTTGTTGTCACTAAAGAACTGTATTCACCATGAGCACTAGAGCATGCACTGTGGACTGGTGTTGGTGTTTGTGTCTGTGTTACATATGGGTGAACTGAAACGGAAAATTATTTCGGGGCAAACCCACGGATTATAAATAAGCAATATGCGCCACACATTGTTATTGTTTACTGCTGTTAGCCATCAGGCATTGGATTACACAATTAAACCTTTTCATTGCACCTAGATTATCGTTGTTTGTCCGATTATTGATCACCTGCACCTGCACACTGTTAGCCACTTTGCCACAATTGTGCAAACCTCAAAAAAATCCAAACCAGGAAAAGGTAGCCAAAGATCTCATGAATGTGAACTAGCTGAACCCAACTACTATTAATTCCATGTAACATTGTGTACAGTGAATAGTTCAGACACCCTGTATTCCTTATAAATATAATTAACATCAAAATTGTTGGTAACCATGACAGGGTTTCACTTTTTTCTCATGCTATTTTGGTAGTACCTTTCATATAATTTGGGTTTCCATGTGGTTGTGTTCTCTTTCCAAATTCAAACGGCCTAACAGCACTTAACTGACTATCTTGTCTCCTAGTCTCTAATTAATAGCTTGGGCCATACCAACATTCCACAAAAAAATGCTGTGTAATATCCATATATTATTTCCTAAACATTTTTTGACTGAATAAATACTTATTATAAACCCATTATAAACATACACATATAATGTGTTCATGCTGGGGCAAATATCCAAATATTCAAACGAATATTTTTGTACATGTATTTGGATACAAAAATCAGATGTTTATATTTGCTATATTCTATTAAACCACACGGGCCTCTCCTCACTGATGGCCTCTTGTCTTCACACAGTCTGCCCCTTGCAAAAAGTAAACAAACCATATTATGTGTGCACACTCAAAGTAACCTCTATGGAAAGGCATCTAGGACAAAAATGTACTGTGCTGCCAGAATCTCATGAGACAGAAAAAAGGCAAGCACGTCATTCTGCCTCGCTTAAACAGTACACAACTTCCTGAAAATGTTGTGTAGTGATTCTTATGTTGATTGTGTATATTATCAAGGCATGAAGATAACATATATTTAGTAGCATTTTGCTACCCAAAACTCTTATTTGGCTACTAGTTTTTATTTATTTATTTATTTATTTTTACATTTTTCTGATACCTTACACTGCAATATATGACAGACCCTGAGTGAGCACATACATAATTAAATTAAATGAAATAACTGTTGAAACATTATGATTTTTTAAAATAACAGGCAATGACTTAAGGATATTAAGTTTTTTCCGTGTCTATAAAATGCTAATTTAATCTTGGAGACGAAGTGGGAGCATACATATTTATGAACAAACCAGTTATTATAACACATTGTATGAATCTTTTAAATGTAACGGTACCGTGATGAAATTAGCTTTCATTTTCAAATCAGCTTGGTTGTGGTTGTAAACATACAATTTATAAGGTCATACAATGCAGGATTCAATGATATTGTAGCACATGTTAATTTTTTTTTTTTTATCACTGTCTTTATTTGTTAGTTACCGACATCTCAGTTAATAACTGAAGACGTAAGAGGATAATTCCATACCACTTCATTTGCACCGATGAAACATGACCTGGTTAACCGTACTGACGGCATATCAAATGCTTAGATGACAGATATGGCTGCATTGTTGTAGAACAAAATGCATTTTGACAAGGAATTGCTTTAGTTCCATTACTAAGCTGAGCACAAGGTGGTTTCAATAAATACTATCTGATTTAAATGTAGGCCTACTATGTGATAGTTTGGGTTATTCATTCTGTTTTATAAAGTTAACTTCCAGCCCTGATATTATATATTTTTTGTCATGTGGAATGTAATAAACAAGAAGCAAAACGGTGAGTTTTCACCTTCATTTCACGATGCCATTTCCTCGTTTGTTTTATTTGAAGTGTTTAAAGTTTAATTTTCAGTTTTCATTTGCTTATTCGGCTATAAAAAGGCAGAAGTAAACCTTGTGTTATTGTAAGCAAATTAGCTATATTTTATTACTATTATATTGCAGGGATTACACACTATTGACAATAACCGGTAAAACACTGCATTAAAAGGCAAATATATGCAGCATTGTCTGTAATCTTTGAACATAATTGAATGCTAGCTTTTATGTACTGTATGATGTTGTAACCAGATACTATTGAATGTTAGTTTGTTAAAATTATGTACAATAAGATTGAATGCAAGAATGCAAAAACATTAGTCACACACGCTGCGGTACACTTGATAACCATCTAGTCGCAGCGTGAGCCCAGATTGAGAGGAGCCAAGCCCTGTAGGATTTTGACCAATCGAAGAGTTTTGATAAGGATGCCTTACTTTCTATAGGTTGCCTGCTACAGGGACTAGGGGAGAAATTAGGGCTATTTAACGCCAGAAAAGATTGCTGTGTTGAAGATTGTTATTTTGTGTACTATTTGAATAAAGCTTTTTAAAAACCAAACAAGACCAAGAGCTTTCCATTAAATGCAAGCATGCAAAGCAGAGTTCCAGAATCCAGCGTTTCCCGAGTCAGAGATGGGGTGGTGCGGTGAGGAGCGGTAGCAGTGGATCCAGCGTGGAAGCAGAGTGACCAGCCAGCGATTCCTGAGTCAGAAACTGAACAGGACATGATGCAACTCGGTAGCAGTGGATCCAGAGTGGAAGCAGAGTGAGCAGCTAGCAATTCTTGAGTCAGAGATGGAACAGGACGTGATGCAACTCATCGGCAGCAGCAGTCTAGCCTGTGAGCAGAGTAAGCAGCCAGTGATTCTTGAGTTTGAGACGGAACAGGTGGCGACGCAACTCATCGGTAGCAGATCCAGTGAGGCAGTAATTCCCGAGTCAGAGACGGAAGGGCGGCGGGTCCCGAGTCAGAGACAGAACGGCCCCAATGTGGTTCTCATCAGCAACAACACACAATAAAATAATATAACTAAACACATCACATCCAACAAAGACATCCAGCTACAGTTATTACTTTATGTGTGTCTATGGCCACTGTTTACTGTAAAGAAACAGCAATGGCAAGGAATGAAAAAAATTAATAAATAAATAAAATGCTGTGTCAACTTTATATACAATTTTTAGGGGAATTAACAAAACAACATTTAACTTGAACTTATTTGGCATCCTTTGATTTGTAGTTAATTCATTGAGGTAAAGTAAGTCCGACACAACTTATTCTTTACTCCTGGGATATTTTTTATATATTTTTTATATTTTTTAAGTTCGTCCCAGCGCTATAATATATACAAGTTTTCCTACAGAACTGTGGCTTCAGCAATTCTGATCATTTGTGTAACTTTCTTGAACTTTGTTATGTAAGTCTGGCAACAAGCTGATGTTAAGCTGATGTTAAGCCTCATTTTTTTCTTTTTCATGTTTATGTTCTTCTAAATTAAATCTTACTCAATGAATTAGGGTTAAGAGATTTTACTTCAACTCTATTAGTGGTTGCTCAAGCCTGGGCAAGCCTGGTAGCCCTCAAAAATAATACAGGAGACCACTGGCACCAATTCCCAGTTATGCTAATTGAATACATTTTGGGGTACAAACGTGACTTGTTTGGTCCTTGGTATCCATGATAGATGTTACCTAAAGCTAATGTACAACTAAACTCTAAAGCACTTTCATTTCATGAGTCAAATGGCAATAATTTGAAATGTTGAATAATTGGTGTTGCATTTAAAAAAAAAAAAAAAAAAAAAAAAATGAATCAAGAAGCCTCTAAATCCCTTATGGTGTATACTTACTTTCTCCTATTGGGTCAAAAAAGCTTGCCAAAGCTAATTCCAACTATTTTCTACCTTATATTCCCTCCTCAACCCTCCCCCTCCTCATTACAGCACCTGCTCTAGTCAACTAGCCCGGCCTTGGTCTAAAATGTATTTCCTCTCTTAAATAATGAACCATAGAGCTTGTTTGTTTTATTAAAAGTGTGTCTTCAATGAACTTGACCTCTTCAGCCAAAATTCCTTTTCTCAGTAGTCCTCAGCAACTTGTAAATAAGGATCCAAGGGGAAATACTTTCAGCTGGAGTTACTTTTTGTAAATAAGAAACCGCCTGTAAGTACATTTTCAAGTTAATTCAATTATTTCATAGTTTTCATATTTCAAGAGACTGCTCGTACCAGTAACTTCACAGATAAAAATGGCTGAAGAAGATGATGAAGTAGTGAGTAGTTATTTCTTGATGTGACCTAGATGCAAAGAAATGCAGAGACCTTTTCTTCAGATATTAGTTTGGTTTGTTCAGAATATGCAGGGAATTGTTTTCCCAGTAACAGGTAGCAAGCAGATTCAAAGATGCATACAGAAACTAGCTCTTCAATACCCATTTGCACTCAGTTTTTTTTTAGGTCCAGTCACCACGGCGCAACACCCTTTGGGCTACCCCTGCGGAGGGGTCTTATGTGCAGAGACAATGACGTGTCATGGGCTAAAGTGATCTAGAGGTAGCTATTGCAGAAAATAAACTGGTTCTGGCTTGATTGTGTTTATGTTTTGTACTTGTTCCTTTGTGCTTTTGTGCTCTTATACTATACCTAACCTATGTTATCTGTGTGTTCTTTTGTTCGTTTTGTTCTCACACTATGCATAAATAATATTATCTTGGGCATATCGATCCCTCCAGCACTGGGTGATTGTAGTTTCTTCAGCTGCTAACTGACACTGTCATTCTATGGATAGACCTGTGGGTTCAGTCGATTTCTGCCAAATTGCACTACTTGATGCAATTTTGCACTTATCAGCTTCTTATACCTTCTCTGCCACTTTTTCTGCAAACCAACAGAGTGTACAAAACTGAAAATGATTGCATATTATATTGCATTCATTCTTCTTTTTCCATTTTTTCCAACAGGGGCCATGTCTTAAGGTCTGGCCAGTTCCAAGCATGAATTATGCATTCCAATAAAAGACTCACACAGGCAAGCTTTTTTGTTCAACATTAGACTATTGCTTGCCTTTCCTTTGCCGCTATAGTTTTTTTCTGCTGGCTCTACTAACCTTTAAAACATAGTACATTGTAGAACATAGTATATTGTAGTTAGTACAATATTCAACATTGTTACAGTTTCGCAAAAGTCATTTTTTTAAATCACATTCTCCAAGTATCAGTTTGCTCCCAACACATTCTGAAAATCTGCATCAGGTTCTGCTGTCAGCGGATCTGTAAAAGCGATTACAGGCTCCTATATCCATTTCTGTGCATCCCAGGTGTGGGTGACAGTTTTAAAAGCCTGATGCCTGCAAAAAAATCCTTGTTAGCCGGGCTCCCATCTTTGCATTATCATCTCCATCATCAGTGCGAAAACCTCAAAGAAATAAAGTTGGCTCTATCGAAAGGCCATAGAGCTCTGCCACAAAGACCTGCCACTCAAAGGGTGCCTTGTACAAGGGAAGAAAGGTTTGAGGGTCATGCGTGACAGTATCCAGTCAAACATCTGTGACTACTCTTCTTTACTTGAAATATCCTTACTTTGTAGCCATCATTATTGCTTCACTTTGCAATCTGTTTTTTTTTCACTTCCCTTTGTTTGTCCCTTGTTGGCTTTAAAAGTACTGTACAGAATGTTTTACTTCTCTAAAAAACGACCCCCTTCTTGTGCAATGCAATGCTTATACTTTCTTCTTTTTTTATCCACATTGCACATGAACTTCCTTCTTTGGGTTCCAGCAACAAGAAATTATGTCATCAGTAACTGTGTGACATAATGCTTTAAGAGCCAGTATCATATCTATAGAATTAATAACACATGTGCTGTTTTCTTCCTGCGTTTACCTTTCAGTAGGTCTTCTAAGAATGATATTTGAAGGATAACTTTGATCACCCCTGAAACCTGGAGACCAATGGGAAATTGTATAGCATCACCAGTATGTATTTGAGGTTCTTCTATCTGCAAACCCATTTGTCATTGTGTAACAAAGTTATTTTAAGCATCTAAATGGTGACCTCAGTTACTGTAGTAATGTGAGACACTGCCTGGGATTGTTTTGCTTGACGTTCTTTGGAAAAGGGAGTGCTTGTCCAATCTTGAGTGTGGCACCAGCAGCCTCTTGTCAAATGATATGATGATTTTGTAATAAATGTTTTATGTAGATTGACTAGTTTTGTTCCCTGACCCAAAATACTAACAAGGACCTAGTTTGTTAGGCTGGAACAAAGATGTGTAGCAGGGGTCTGCAGAGAACTGTATCCGTACTGAGATCGTAAATGGAAGTCACCGAAAGTGGGCTGGTCTATCAAGGATTATTATGACTGTTGGCCAAGAAAGATGATGACATGAGTAGAGAACAAACAGGTATCACTACACAAGAAACAAGAACATTGTGTATGTATTGTGATGGGGAAGGTGCTTGTGTAAACAGCTGAAGCATGATGAGACAAATTAGAGCAGATTTCAAACAACAGTTATCTGTTATTATTTATATTATGTATTATCAGTTGCTTGGGGGTTTCAGGGATATATTGTGCTGGGGAGGTGCTTGTGTGCAGTACACACTGTACAGAAGCACCTCAATCAATCAGTGGAAAAAATATGTATTATTTATAATTGACTAGTTATTTGGGGATTTCAGGTCTTTTCTTATACACAGCAGTTGGAAAGAAAACTTTTTTTTTTTTCAGTTCAGTCTAAGACTCATGGCTGGTTATTGCAAAACATAATTATAGCACCACTCTACAGACATATGTGTTTTCCAAAAATATACTTTGGAAAGTTATATTAATAAAAGCCTAATAAAATTGAAGGGGTTTGTTAAACAGTGGACATAACATTGTGGGGAAGAACATACAGAAAATATCTCACTTTTCCTTTGCACAGACTGTCCCCAGAAAAATCCCATGTTATCCAAATTATTTGGAAATACCATTTTTAAAGTGAAGGTCTGTATCTGAAAAGAGCTTGATCTCAGTGGAACATTCAATCTGACTCATTGTCTGCCATGCTGAATGACTGCCAGGTCCTTCTCCCCTGGAGTGGCTCTTATAATGCATTTATTAGATAGAAAATATGGCCCCAAATCAAAATAAAAGGATTTTACACGCGTATTAATTATACTGCTTGCTACTCAGCACAGTTCCAATGTGTATTGTCAGATTATTATCCAGTCTGAATTATTATCAATCCAGTGGGGCACTGGGAAAATAAAACATTTGCTCAATGATAAGAACCTTGAGCTGCTTTCTTTATCAGTTCATGGAGTAACAGAGTTCATTTTATTTCGAGGTTATCATACATGTGGTCAGTGGATCAAATCTCATGGTTGTCTGTGCAGATGTATTTGGACACATGCATGTTAAACAAACAGCTTTGTTTGAATGGGATGTGTTCTGTAAGGGCAAAAGCTCAACCAAAGCATACACACATTTTCAGTTTTTTGAGGGAATGTTACTTTTAAGAATGTGTTTTTAATTTTTAATAAATACCACTGTTTCTATAAAATGTTCTGTTTCTTCCTGTTCTTTATGAGGAAGCAAACACATAAAACATGAAATATGAAATGATAATGGTAAAGAAAATAATAGCTATGGAAGGCAGAGCTGGTTGTAGACTACAGTACAAAGCCATGTGCTGTTGGTAGCCTATATCTATAAACAATATAGTTTTAAAATGTTTAGTGACTACAACAATACATTTTTTTTTATAAACTGGTGATACAAATGTATACAAATGGAAATATACAAACAGAAATGTCTACATAGAATAATACATTTCACTATACACAGTTTTATACAGTGCAGGACACCAAAAATATTTAAATCACAGAAATAAGCAGAAATATAGTTAGGACATTTCAGGAGGGGCAAATGTGAAACCAAAACAATCATATAAAAATCCGTAATTTTTTTTTTCCACATGGCAGGCAATAGATAGCAGTTGAAGTGAAAATGTAAAAACTCTGTAAGAAACATTTTGCATGCATTGTGCATTTTTCTATGACAGATCTCTTCATTCTGAGTTGGCTGTTATACAGTACTGTAGTTTTCCACCTTATCATTACAAGAACAATCCAGAAGAGGGCAGTATAACACGGTGCACATTTTAAATTGCTTTTGTAAATGTCCTTTTCCAGTACTGTTTTATGCTTGGTGGTTCTCTTGCTCCAATATTAAGTTATCATCAATTGTCTTTAAATGTGCCTTTACCTGGCTTTGACCTGACTGTCTGGACTGATCAGTCCCCCACAATCCAAGTTTATTGTGACCTTTCAACTCTGCCATACAGCTCCCTTATATAAATGTAGCTGGGGCTAGCAGAACTGAAAGGTCACATTGCCAAAAGGTTTAATGGAATAAGGATGCCTGTTCAGTTCTGGAATTTGGGATTCTGTACTCTAAGAAACTTGAAGCCAGGTAAGGAAGATTTATAGAAACATTATGACTCAATGGAGCAATACGGACCACCCTCATGTTTGCAAACACAATAAAATAGTAACAAAATGTAAAATCAAATGTAATTTAAAACTACTTAATCTTAAAATCTGTAAACTTACCCCAGGAAGGATTCATGCATGCCTAACTACAAGGCATTAAGCTCTTTAGGCAGTGCACAAAGTCACCACATTGCAACAGAATACTGCTTGTTAACCCACTGCTTATAAAAATGCAACAGACTCCTGACCTGGTTAGTTACCTGTTTTAACTTCCTTTTAGAATGCATGGGGTGAGTTATGACAAAGACAGTCCAATACCTTTCTTGGTTTATTTCCTTAACTCTTTTTGAATGCTTATTTACAGCTTTAGTTCTGGCAGAACTTGAGTTGTTTTATGAATTTATTTTCTCTGTCCCCAGTTCACTTTGCCCCCAGTGAATACTTATCTAGACATGCAAGACTGAAGATAATTTAAATGAAGGTTCTGTAGTGAGTTGTATAAAATGATAATGCAGCTATATAACTTCAAATCAGTGTATACATATAATGCTCTTATATCAAGTTACCAAAATAATTAGACCATAAGTGTTTTTTAAAAAACAGGATTTAAAATGATTTCAGGAAATGTTAAAAGGGCAGTTGTGAGGATAAAACCACCATTGATTTTTTTCCCATGTTTGCCTTTCAGACACATGACAAGGTTTAAGATCCCCTGGGGGAATGAAGTTGTATTTACTTCACCAGTCTGATGAAAGGATTTTTAGGAAATGGCAGAAAAGCTTTAAAAAAAAAAAATCTTGTCACATGTTGCCCATGGAGAAAATTTTAGTTTAAAGGTGCTAATCTGACTGCTACAATACAGCTACAGTTTATCTAAACTCTGATTTGAGATAATAAGTGTACCCAGACCCAGTCAGCCAATAAAAAGTGCTCTGGGTGAAAGCGTGGGCAAAATCCATCCAGACCTGGGGGCTCCCGAGCGCTCCGGTTCGAGTCTGGGCTATTCCACAGCCGACCGTGGACGAGAGTTCCCTGGAGGCAGTGCTTAATTGGCTGAGCATCACCCGGGGGGGGGGTCTAGGTCGGCCAGGGTGTCCCGGACAGCCATCCGATAGGCCATCAGGACCAGGGACAGGTGTCCCAGGATGTCCACAGCAATGCGCTCTAGCGGTGCCCCCACCTGGCACTGCTGGAACGGGCATGAGAGCGGTTCAAGAGGCACTTCTTGGAGAAGGTCTCCTTGTCGTGGAGACACCGCCCCCCCCACCGGCACGATCCCCCTGAGAGCTTCGACAGCACCAGCTGCTGGCATTTCTGCCCCTATGCAGGATCCGTCCGTACACCACACCCTGCCGGAGACACAAGACCTTACCCTGGACCGCGAGGGTCAAACCCGCGTCCCTCGCTGGGTGCTGTTCTGTCACTAGACCCTGCAGGCACTGTAGTTCACCCTCAGACAGCTCCAGTTGGGGGTCCACGCCTACAGCAGTGGAACATACCTGCCCATCCGGGGTCTGCTGTGCTTCCTTCTCCTCCAAAGGAGTGCCTTCACTCCTCCGGTGAGCAGTGGTGCTGGGACAAGGCATTAGCATCTGGTGCAGGTGAGCAGTTTGGTGTTGGAAGAGGTAGTCGTACCCCTGCAATGCTTCGATCCAGCGGCACCTCTGTCTCGTGGAAGCTGAGCAGCCACTTGTTCAGTGCCAAGCTGTAATATGCCACGGCTTTCTCTGTTGCTGTTGGGCCTCCACTTAATTGGGAAAAATATCTGACAAGCTCACACTAGACCTGCCACTGTATAAATATCAATGCCAGTAGTAACCATCTTTGCCCTCCACATCCAGACTGACATATTGCTTCCACTGGGCTACTGTACGTTACATCATTCAACACGTAGGAGGTTACACTGAATGTGTTTCTGCAATCTCCCAAAGCTATTGGACATGTGTGCTCAACAGGGAGTAGAGCCTTTAAAATAGGAGTGATACTGTGTGCTTTTCCATCTTGGTGAATAACATAGGTCTGTTAAATGTGGTCCTGCAAATAAAGTTATAATAATTATTCAGGATACAATTAAATGGCATCAGACCTCACATTTAAGAACATATGAACACTGAAAGAGAGTGCAGAATCAAAAATGACATGACAGACTGTAAGTGTCCCTAGAGAAAATTAGCTATAACAAAGCCAATGACTTGGATGTTCATTATAATGATGTTTTCCTATAGATTTTATGTTTTGTTTTTTTTTCCATTCCATTAGTTGTGTTAATGGCACCATTAACCAATGAATGTACCATTAACAGTTTTACATTTATTTTCTGATGAAAATAAAATGTCAGTAACTGCTCTGAAGCCGTCTTTATCAAAGCACAGCTATTCTAAATCTGTATGTGAAAAGCAACATTAGATCACAGCTGCTTGAGGGACACTACGCATGATGCCTAAAGCGAGTTGCTGTGCCCTGGATGGTCACTGGATCCTGTGTTAGACCCCTGCTGAATATACAGATGCATCACGCGCAGCATCTCTTCATTATTCTTGAGGCTACATGACCTTTTCTGTTCAAATTAGGTTTCTTCTGAAACTCTATGAGAGGACATCTCATTGGGATGCTGAGGTAAACTGATGTACCTGCAGCTTTTCCAGTAACAAGAGAATACAGGTCTCCACAGCTCTCAATCTTCCATCCGCCAGAGGAAGACATTATATTTGCCTTTTAATGCAGGGCTTTACTGGTTAATGTCAACAATGATCAATTCCTGCAATATAGTAATAATAAAACATAGCTAATTTGCTTACAATTCACAATCTCATCTAATTAACTTCATTCATTTTGATTATTTCGCTATAACAAACCCATCGATATAACAAACAAAAGGCTTGGACCCAACAGGTTCGTTATAACGAGGGTGTACTCTCTCTCTCTCTCTCTCTCTCTCTCTCTCTCTCTCTCTATATATATATATATATATATATATATATATATATATATATATATATATATATATATATATATATATATACACACACACACACACACACATTTTGAAAAGAGCTTTAACTTTAGCTTTAAGAATGTAAAAAAGTTGTCAGGATGCTAACAATGAAAAGAAAAAAAGACAGGTATGTTATTTAAAGCTTGTATATAAAATGGCCTTGTGCTTGAACTGAAAGTTATAATGGTCTATTATATACTGGTGTATATTGTTGTCCTCAAAAATATCACAGTACAGTGATGTTGCCAAAAGGACAGGCATCAGACTGAAAAATCACTTTCAACAGGGATTTATAAGCTCTCCAAAGAATGTATCTGTCATTCTTTATTTTAGTGCTGCCTGATAATGTTATTTGATGCTTATCCCAGGGAAGCAGAGCTCAAGGTTTATTTGCTGTTGCTGCTGCTTGACTTCACCCATTGTAATCTGAAATACCTGGGCTTGACAATCAGTTAAAAAAGTATACAATACAACACTGTCCTGATTAACTGTCACCACTCCAGGGGAAACGTGAATATTTCTTTTTTAAATCTATAACAAAAAAAAAAAAAGAAAAATAGTTGCAATCATGTGAGAAAATAACTTCATTTTTTGTTTTAATATTTTGTCATTTTACTTTCTGAACATCAGTGGAAAAGGGATTTGGGAAAGTTTGCTTTTTTTGTTTGGGAAACTTTGTTTTTTATGTCTTGCCTGGGTGAAGTATTAGAGTGCTGTGTTGCCATTCGTAATATCAAAGCCGATTTCTTTTGTTGAAGCTTTCTGCTTGCAATTTTTTGTTCTGTGTATTACTGAGCACTGTGTAAACAACAACCTCCATCTGTCGTACTGTCAGTGGCATCTAATACTCCCTTTATAATCACCTACAAATCATTTGAATTAAGACAGTTTATAACAGCATAGCAACCTCACAGAAATGTTTTGTGATCGACCAGTGGAAGAAAGAGAATTTGATAAACAACTGGTATTCAGTTCCAGGTTGTTTTCATTAATGCAAGGAGCGTCTGACATATTCAGGGCAGAATAGTAAAAATAGACCTCTGGGATAAACACAAGGGACAAAAAGTCACCTTGTTAGTATTGATTTCAGGTCTTATTATAGCCATGCAATGGGTGTCTACAGGAGCAGACTGTATATACAACAGCAGACAGCCCTAAAATAACTGTACTTGTCAATAATGCCTGATGATCACTACAGTCAGGCAGATGACCGCAACAGAAGTATCCCGATTCAAAGCTCTAAATAAAGACCGACATTCCTATTGCAAGAAAAGAAATGACCTGTATTTAAAAACATATCTTTTTGTTTTTCTTGTCATGGTTGCTTTTTATTTGTGTACATGGCACTGAATTGAAACAAACCAGTGTAGCTGCTAGTACAGCGAGCTGCTTGATGTTGTTGCTGTTGTTATTGAAACTTGAGCGATAAATGGCAGAATATTTTTTGTGGAAGGTGATCATGAAAAGACTTGTGCAGATTGTGCAGTTGATGCGGTGTTGTCATAGGGGGTATCATTTATTTTACAAATGTGTCCGTGCTACAGTATTAATAATGACTTACAGAAATGGAAATCCCAATGCTTCTCATCAATTTTTAATGCTGGTTCCATTCTTAAAATAGACTGTGGTGGATACTGCCACACATGAGAGATGTGATGATACCCAGCACAACACATACCTGCTGCCATGCTTTAAATGTTAATTATAATGTACAGTCTCCAATATATCAGGGGTCTGTGAACATAGCTGTACCGTGTTCTCCTGTAAGATAATGTAATAAAGTGCACTTAACACATTTACTGTCATTTAAAAAAGAAAAGCTACAAGTTATTATCGCAACTAATCTCAATTAGTGGGTAACATATTGTTTTCAATAACTCTGATATGTTTTTGTTGGTGCTGCAGTCATAATGCAAGACAAGCCAAGAATGGAAGCAAGTCCCTAAACCACAAAATATACCATTTGGTAGAATTCGGCATTCAGGATCTGGCCTCGTGCATATGCTTTTATACTATAAAATAATTGTGCAGGTTCTATGCAAGCATTTTCAATACAGTATGCCCACTAAAATTTAATATATTCAATTGAATATAATGTGCTACAGGGGTTAATTTGTGCTGGATAGCACCAGATCCAAGATCTGGTACCTTTTTGTCTGACAAGCAATAACTATAAAGTTTGTAAATGCTGAATATATATATATATATATATATATATATATATATATATATATATATATATATATATATATATATACCAGTCAAAAGTTTGAGTACATCTGCCTGAAACCAGGTTTTTCATGATTATTTATGCTTTCAGCTGTATAAACCTGTCTATAAACACTTAATATTTCATTATACGATACATGTACTTATTTAATTATTTAAAATTTAATTTTTAAATGAAAATGTAAATTTTGTCAATTTCAATGAAATGGTCACCCAAAGCAAGGGGATTTCAGTCTGAAGCCCAAGTCAGTTAAAAGTCTAAAATGTGTATAACACGGTGTTAGAACACTGTCCTAAGTACAAAAGTGTCTTTGTTAGATGTTCTCTGAGTTAACTAGCATGTTACCTAATTAACCTTTTGTCACCAATTATTGTTAACAGGTGAGAGTCCATGATTACTATAAATATAGGTAGCATAGGCACAGTTTGTCATTCCTGAATGTAAGGAAGCAGAAAATGGCAAAATACGCTCAGTTAAGCAAATAAATCTTTAGACAAATCGCAAGAACTTTGCAATTGTCTGTAACTGTTGTGGCCAAGACCATGAAATGATTTCAAGATACTGGCATTCATGAGGACCGAATAAGGTCAGGCAAGCCAAGGGTGACCTCAGAATCAGAGAACAAGTTAATTCGAGTCACAAGTCTGTGAAACCGGCGATTAACTGCCCCTGAAATACAAGCTCAGCTAAATGCTACTAGAAGTACAGATGTTTCAACATCAACTGTTCAGAGGAGATTGCGAGAAGCTGGTCTAACTGGAAGAATTGCTGCAAAGAAACCATTGTTAAGAGTGCAGAATAAGAGGAAGAGACTTGTCAGGGCCAAAAAACACAGAAACTGGACGTTTGAGGAGTGAATGTTGGTCTTATGGACTGACAAGTCAAAATTTGAAATATTTGGGTCCAACTGTCGAGCATTTGTAAGATGCAGAGAGGGTGAGCGCATGAATTCTGCATGTGTAGTTCCCACTGTCAAGCATGGAGGAGGCAGTGTCATGGTCTCGGGTTCCTTTGCTGGTGACAGAGTTGGTTTTCTTTACCAAGTCCATGGCAAGCTCAACCAGCATGGCTATCATAGCATACTTCAGAGGCATGCCATTCCATCAGGATTACGGCTAGTTGAGCAGTCCTTCATTCTTCAGCAAGATAATGACCCGAAACACACCTCAAAGTTGTGCAAGAACTATCTGGTGAAGAAGGAAAGTGAAGGACAACTCAATCTAATGACCGGGCCTCCTCAGTCTCCAGACCTCAATCCCATATAACTTGTATGGGACAAACTGGACAGAAAAGTCAAAGGAAAACTACCCACAAGTGCCCTACATCTCTGGGAATTGCTGCAGAAGAGCTGGGAAGGCATGTCGGGTGATTTCCTGCTGAAACTTGTTAACCGAATGCCTCGTGTTTGTGAGGCTGTTATTAAGGCAAAGGGTGGCTATTTTGAGGAATCCAAGATTTAGAGACAATTTTCAATTTTCTTGAACATTGCTTTGATACTCCTTATGTTTTATTTTGTATATTGTAACATGTGTTTTCATTTTCAAGTATTTACAGAAACATACACGACGTAAAACATTGTCAATTATGAAAAAAAACAGCAAGTGTACTCAAACTTTTGACTGGTACTGTGTATATATATATATATATATATATATATATATATATATATATATATATATATATATATATATATATATATATACACACACACACACACACACAGTATTTGTTGAAAAATAAGTCTATATAAATGTACATAAAAAAATGCTTTCCTGTTCCGTTAATTGAATGATAAAAGTGCACCTATATTTTAGGATGTGATGTCCATGAGTAAAAAAATTACAGTACCTTTTTTTTTTTCACAACTCAAACAGCGAAATGCCTAAAAGCTAGCACTCTTAACAACAATACTGTCATCACTATTGATGATTATTTTAAAATATGGCTTGGCAAAGGTTGGCATGCAGCTAACGACACCAGCAATAAGGCAGAAAAACCTGATTCACAACTTGAAGCACATAGGGAAGCTACTAAATCACAGTCAGTACATTAGATCTAGAAACAAAAATGCTATCCCTCTTCCTTAATTATAAGAGATGGTACATTGTTGTTTACAAATTGATCCTGATGTGTTACAGATGTAATAGTTGTAAACTGTTACTTTCACCAAGAAACAATCTAAGTTTATTCCACTTAGTCTTTTCTTCATAATATTAAAATATGAAAATGAACATGCAGAGTACAAATCAAACTGAAAAGATTTAATGACTCTTCTTTCCAGATGAAAGTATAATCTGATAATTGTTTAAATGTGGATGGATGAACTCTCTTCATTTCCTTCTGTGCAGGCTGTCCCGGTCTCCTCTGCAGACAGGCTTGCTCCATTAATTTAATTTATGTGAAGAGATTAGCTGGCTCTTGCATTAATCTCTGTAAGGTTATTTCCTGTAGCAGAGAGCAATTTTGCTTTCCATGAGCACTTCATCTCTGACTAGATTTCAGAAATTAAAAACAAATCGAAGAGTTCTGGCATCCATGGGTCCATAACTAAATGCATATATTCCCTCCAATGTGGAAACTGTGTTTAATATTAATGAAAATGAACAGTTCAAATACTATAGAAATCACAACCACCTGACCTAAATCTTACATTCACTGTAAGGCATATACAGCTATGGCCAAAAGTTTTGCATCACTTAGAATTTTAGGATTGAGACATAATTAAAAAATAAAAAATAAAACAATATGAACATAATTTTGATCCTTTATTTAATGCCATGTAACTGGAACAGATCAAAAGGAAGAGAGTGGGGCTGGAGTAACCACAATGTAGATTTATTTGAAACTAGCACTGTGTGCACAGCCTTTGACAGTTGTTTGTTAATATTAACATTTGGATAGATCATGATTTAAATACAATTAAAGAGAAGGCACAAAAGCCAATAAATCTTCTTTAGACAAATAATTATTATAAATTAGATTTGTCTTGCATTCTTTCTGTAAATTTGACCTTGTTGTTTGCTTATGCTGTATGAGACATTCCACATTGAGCATAAATTGACTCAATGAGATGGGTTATTTACAATATCCAATAAACCACTGTATTTGTTCCTGGAGTCTTGCCAACATGTCCACAGTGCTCTAAGTTTGAAATCTGATATACTAATTGATGCACTTGGGAATCTCCAATGGTTATGATGAGTTGATCGTAAAAATATTGCAAATATTACTAAGCAATCATATGCAATTTATTATTTACTGTGTTTCATTTGCCAACAACAGTACAGCCTTTTTTAAAACAAAAAATACATATGAATTATAATGTTAGTATGCTTTCTCTGTTAGTAAATGAATCTACCCTTGTTAAATTAAATTATCATGGGATTTGTAGAAGTCAGATGTGAAAGCCAGGAAACATCCATCCAAAGAGGATTAAATCCTACACCGGAGGTTGGGTAGGTCATCAACGTAGAAATTGATTCTGCATTAGTCCACTCTGCTGCTTTTCACTTTGAGGAGTTCTCTACAGTAAGTGGCTTTGTTTTTAGTGGTTTTCCTGTGCAAAATGAAAAGCTAAATTTAATTAAAAGATTGTCTTTGACTTGATTTTATTTCTAATTAACTGGAGCACTCTGTGTAACTAAACAGTTCACAAAGGATAAATATATAAGGGTTGTGGGAAACCTTTGACCCATATGTATATTGCATTTTTTACAAGCAGTGTGCTGAGTAATGAGTGCAAATGGTTATTCGTGACAAATGTAGAAGTAATACACAAGTAATTTTGCTATTGCTGATTATTGGGGGTGGGGGGTGGGAATATGTACAAAATGCAATTAATCAATTCCTGGTTCCAATAGGGCAGTGACTATCATCAATCTCAAGTGTAGAGATAAACTACCAATATAAGTGGAAAGGAGAAGGGATCTGACAGAGAAATCTTTCACATGGTATGCAAAACTGAAACACAACGACATCCCATCTCATGCAGATAACGATTCTGCATCAACATACTGTAAAGTGTTTCAGCCTGTCAGAGTGCTGCATTTTTGTTCTTTCCTGAGTTTCACAGCACCTACACTGTCACATTAGAAAACTGCAATCAAACTGCACCACCGTTTCCCTTTCTAAAAATGAATAAACACAGCGTGCTGCCATCGAGACAGAACAGCAACTGCAGTGACAGCTAAATAGCCCACGACAACAACAAAAGGTACAAATGAACCTATTTGAAATACAGACTTAAACTAGGGGGAAAACTAGCTCACAAATCTGTTATGCTGGTTCCATTTCTAATCATTACTCTCACAATCACTACAACTAATGTGATCATTACTCACCCCCTAAGCGTGGGGTATAAACATAAACTTTTTTTTTTTGTCTGCTTCCGTTTGCTCATTACTACCACTAAATAAACAGTACAAATCCTATCAGCTTAGAATGTCTGTTTCGCTACAACCAATCACACGAGATTATATTTGAGTCCACACTTATGCAACCAAAACTTTGCAAACCAATGGTATGCACTGTGCGTAACGTGAGTGCGTCTGCGGGCGCCAATGCTCTGACACGTGGAACTAAGCGTCATTCTGTCTTGCATTGGTGAGGAGATCAGACAGACAGAACGTTCATCTCAAGTTTTTTTCAGATATATATTACTTTCACATTGTAAAAGGGATTTCAAAATGAACATAATTTATTAAAATGTATACAACAGGCTTGGGAATATCTAGAGCAAGATATATTTTCATTATCCCACTCGATTTCCTTGTGAACGAGTTCAGTTAAGAAATGCCAGTAACCAAATGATAGAAAACAACAGAGACCAGAGAAAATTAACAATTTAAATCAGTAGATATTTGCCGAAATGGAACATTTCCTGAAAGACAATAAAAAAAAAAACACAGTAAATAAAACAGCCTGTAGCCCCTTCATTGACACAGGTAATGGTAGGAAACAATAGAGAGGCTGCAAACCTTGGGCTCAAGGTTCTATCTGAAAAGACGGTTGTGAAGAGGCCATGAACAGGGTTCGAAATTAATCTGCATTGAGGCATATTCTTTTGACAATGAAAGTAAAATAATCCCTGAATTAATTGATTTAAAAAATAAGAATAATTGTATTGCTATTTATTTTAAATATGTACTTTTAAATAGACTGATAGCCCTCAGAAAGCAGAGGCTCTTGAGTGCCGAGGAAATGATCCATGTAGTTTTCCCGTGCCCCAGGCCACCAAAAAAAAATGTTCATTAAAAAATAAATAAATAAATAAATACTGACATTTAAAATTGTTAAAAATAAACACTGTTTGTTCTACAATTTCTGTCTGTTTTGTCACAATGTATTATAATAAATAACATACACCAAAACTGTACATCTGTAATTCTATCTTAGTTTTCACTCTCACATGATTTGTATGTCGCCAGAAACATTCAATAGAACTGCAGACATATTATGCACAGTTGAGTACACATTAGTCATTATATTATTATTATTATTATTATTATTATTATTTTATTATTATTATTATTATTATTAGTAGTAGTAGTAGTAGTAGTAGTAGTAGTAGTATTACCACTAAAAGTAGTAGTACTAGTATTACCAGTTTACCAACAAAAAGCATGTACAGTTGTATGTAAAATGTTACAAAATGTAGTACAGTGCAATTGCATAAAATAAAAATAAAAAGCTTTGTTTACAAGTTCTCCTTAGATCGATTGCCAGTTCCAATACAACAGAGAGATAGCATGCAGGGTACATTATGATATCATTAGAGGGGTATTTAATTACCGTTCTTATAATTGGCTTCAGGCAGTGCACCAGATATACGCTCAGAGCCAAGGTGCTGAGTCCTTGGTGATAACATAATTGCAGCATTTTACTGATGTCTCCTTCAGATGACACTGTGAGCTGGCAGTGATAAGGAGAGCTTGAACAGGATCTTCGGGTGATAAAGTCCATCAGTTATTCAAAATGACTTCTGAAGGGCTTTGTTTCCCCACTTATCTGGAAGGAAGCTATTGAGTTTATTTTTTCTCTCTCGTCTTCTTGTCACATGAATCACTGCTCCTTCATTCAATTACACCTACTGAGTATGAGGCTATATGACATGATGTTTGATGCGACCTTTACTGTCACATTAACCATTTCCTCCACTTCCGGAAAGGGTCTGTCACTAGGGCTGTCAACCGATTAAAAAGCGACTTGTATTTTATAGGATAATATTTATATATATATATATATATATATATATATATATATATATATATATATATATATATATATATAATATCTGTTTAAGTAGGGCTAATCCCTATGTTGTAAAATGCATAACTAAACAGCCTGCAGTACCAGTCTAATCAATCTAGACTTTCTGCCAACACCTGTAGGTAATAAAATGGTTAACGGGGATAATTGGTAATCAGATTAAGTTGTAACTGTGTACCAGGTGTGGGTATACAAAAAAAAAAAAAAAAAACAGTCTGTGGACAATGCAGGAAAGGGAGATAGAGGAGATCCGGCATGATAACAGTGAATAAGAATAAGGATCTGTGTAAATAAGTCATTGAAGATTTCTACAGGTTAGCAAGGGTAACTGTTAATAAGAAGTTTAGCTAGATTCTCAAGGGGAGGTAGGATTGTTTGATTTTGAGATAGGATTAGATTTAGATTAGATTAGGTTAGATTTTGAAAACAAATTTTGAAAACTTGAATCACGGCTTGTCTAACATTCTTTCCATTTTGACACAGTGACACTGAGTTGAAACCCAGCTTGGCACCCTCTCTACAAAACGGAAATGCTATATATATATATATATATATATATATATATATATATATATATATATATATATATATATATACACCTAAAGCTCTCTAAATACCCTTATCAAGCATCATGATACACCTATATGTGAACAGGTGGCTTTGTGGTGCCGTCAGACCAGGAAGAAGTGCTGCTGCGTGTTTTAATAATACATAAAAGGTTTAAACAGTTGAACAAAACAAAACTTTTTCACAGAAACAAAAAAGTACGGTGGTCAAAACAAATAGACTAACAAATAATAACTAAAACAAGTTTCGTGCTGCTGTTGAATCAGCACACATAGCAATTGTTTCTTTATTTTTATTCTCGTCTCTCTTTTATTCCCATTCTTTACTCCTGAACACTCCAACCACGTTCAGACAAAGCTGCAGGTTTTTTTTTTTTTTTTTATTGTGGCAGAAGGATTAACTGGCTATTAATTACCTAGTTTATCCCTCTGCCACATTTGGCATGGGGTTTCTCATATAGTCAACAACCAATTTGTCAATAATCATTCTCTGTTGACCACACATTCTCACGATTTTATCTGGATGGGGCATTTTAATCCCATCCAGGCTGTAAACAATAACAAAACATTGTGTTCATAACACACCAAACCATACAGTGAAACAGTAATAATACAACAGAAATACAAAATAATACATAATACACACAGGGGCTGGACGTACCCTGTCACACTGTACCATAAACTTCATCCCATTGATTTACAACATCAGTGCACAGTTATGGAAACATTTAACAGATCTCCACTAGCAGCAACCAGAACAGATATATAATTAAATCAACACCCATTTCTGTTAATAAGTGCATGGTCAACAACAACAAAAAAACCAACATAAATAAAAATCACATCTAAGAGGAACACAATATATGCGCTAACAGCGCTGCAACAGAGAACAACTCTGCACAGAGCATAACCTAGATATACTGTACTAGGTCAACTCAGTCAATGCCCTTTCAGGTCAAAGGGGTTGCTTTTAAAACCCTTTAATACCTAAATCATGACAGAAAGGTTTTTAATTCCATGGGGGCAAAAAAGGTAAGCGTTTGAATTAAGATAAAGTACATTATTGCAAAATACTCAACCACCCGAATGTAAAGCTGGTATCAGTATTCTACTGTACAGTATTTAGAGTGACATCATTGAAGGTGTTATACTATAGTACCAGAGTATTTACTGTGATGACATATTTCAAGGTAAAGCATTTTTTTAAAAATCACTTTTATCGTAGTCTGCAGTATGTATTATGGTAATTTACAAATATATACAAGATATAAGTAAAAATGTTGTCACATATAGAACACCATTACATCATGTAAGAATAAATCATGGATTTGAATATAAACAATAACAAGTAGTTGTCATGTCGTCAAACACCTATAAATACCTCTAATATTTTGATTCAAACACAGGCTCCCTTGAGAAAGATATGTACAACATATCGAAATGTTGGGCAGCTGGCTCTTTGAGCTAATATATATATATATATATATATATATATATATATATATATATATATATATATATATATATATATATATATATATATATATATATACTGTAAATGTTCTCATTTACTGTAGAATTCTTCATTAAATATGGAAACCATAGTAAATGCTGTATTATGTCACTGAATTTGCAATTTTTTTTTTTTTCCTTGGTTTCAAAAAAGTGAGACTTATCAAGTAATTGTAGTGATGGCTTCAACTGTACCAGTCCCATGCAAAATAGTCAAACAAGGACTGGGGCAGAGGGAGTGCTGAAGAAACGACTGTATTAAACTAAAGGAAACAGTATGAGCTTTAATTTGCACATATAGCTTTATGTAAATAGACACATTGTTATACTGGCCAGAACTATCTGCAAAAAAGGGTGTTCCCATTACATATAGATTATTTAGGATAATTTCTAAAGTAGTCATAATTAGGAACATAATTTTTATTAGTATCCAAGTAGACATTAGCATTCAATATGGGTAAAGCATGTGCATAATTGGGTTGTTGCGTGAAGGCTTCATGAATTTAGCTTTTTACACATTATACACTATCGACTGCAGTTTCATCACAAAAAGAGGCGAGGCTTATTTCTAACCATAAGGAATTAAGTGGACAGTTAAGACAATGACCTTCCCTGCAGGTCTGCTGGAGAGTTCCAATATCAGATGGGCATGGGCTTCAATAAAAGCCAGAAGCAAGCCTGTCTGTGCTTGTGAAAACCTGGGATCAAGCTCCTTCGTCTTCTCCTAATTTTTCATAAAACATAAAGGAAATCAACAATATGCAAAATCTAAAAATCGCATAATCTTGTCTGCCCGCAGCGACATGTCAGCCTGTTGATGCTGTTGTGCTACAGGGAATTTAACAAATAATGGCAAAAAGAAAGCTTTGGTTGTATCAGGGAAACAGCACCGCGTTTCGTATACCCAAACGACCATGTTTCTGCTGGGTTTCGGTGATTTGCATGCTGTGTTTGCTGACACGGACTGCCTTTGGGTGCTCACCTTCCTGCGACTGCTTTGAAAATGTTAGCACTGTCACCTGTCTTGACATGAACCTCAGTACGGTACCAAAGGACATGCCCATATGGGTTGAAACTTTGAAGGTGAGTGGAAATAATATTACAACTTTAACAAGAGGCGCCTTTGCAACAAACGGGACGTCGCTACAACTTCTTGCCACTCTTTTGCTTTCTGGTAACAAGATTCAGTTTATTGAAGCGTTCGCATTTGAATGTTTGCCCAGTCTCAAAACACTGGATTTAAGCAGCAACCGGTTACTTAACATATCCGACGATGCTTTTTGGGGGCTACACAAACTGAATGTTTTAAGTTTGAATACATCTTTGTCATATTCTGTTGGAAAACAGATGATTAATACTCGCAGCATTGGACGTTTGAGCAGTCTGACAAGGCTGGAGCTGTCAGGTAATAAAATGTCGAGTCTCCCTGTCAAACTGTTTGCCTCGCAGAATCTTAAAACACTCGATCTGACCAATAACTCCCTTAAGACTGTGGAAGCCGAGATAATTTTAAAATGGTCGCAACATGAGAAAATTCAAGTTTACTTACAGTTTAATCCTTTTATGTGCGACTGCAGCCTGGAAAGTTTATATTCATGGCTAGCTAACACAACCCAGGTACCAGATGCCGCTCACCTCAGGTGTTTTGGTCCTGAGCGCCTAAACGGAACGCTGGTTTTGAAACTCAAAACGGAGGATCTGGAGTGTGGAAATGCGGATTTGGAAACGGTGTCCTATGTATTGCTTGGTATTGTATTAGCGCTGGTCGGGGTCATTTTCCTCATGGTCTTGTATTTGAATAGAAAAGGTATTAAAAGATGGTTGAACAACATCAGAGAAGCTTGTCGTGACCAAATGGATGTATATCATTACAGATACGAACTTGATGCCGACCCTAGACTTGCCAATGTTGCTGCATAATCAATTACTGTAAATGTGTGTGTGTGTGTGTGTGTGTGTGTGTGTGTGTGTGTGTGTGTGTGTGTGTGTGTGTGTGTGTGTGTGTGTATATATATATATATATATATATATATATATATATATATATATATATATATATATATATATATATATATATATACAAGCGGGATACTTAACAGCTGGAAGACAAATACAAGTTCCCCACTACTGTAACTGCAATCTGTTAGTTTATGTTGAAAGAAGTGAGTATGTGTTTACCACAGAAAGAAAGTAAGGTGACAATTAATTATAGCTCAATGTTAATTTATTTCTGTTTTAAGTTTATTAATGATAATTTAAAGTAATGAGATAATAATTCAAACTCTGTAACATTTTTGTCACTTTTGAAACCGAATGTGCATTGTTTTCAAATTTAATAATTTAAACTGTATTTTACCACAACTCTGTCATATCACTAAAAGGTAGCATTCGGTGGCATGTGTGTTATCCAAAATATGTATAAATTGTAGAATCAAATAGTGTCTCCTATGGCTAACATGAGTACACAAAACACAAGTGTTACCAAAATAAACATTATAGTGTTCAGCATATAAATACTAACGTGAGTTTATAATCTGTTGCTGAAAAAAGTCTTTTTAGTTCTTAAACACATGCATTCATGTTATGAGTCTTTCTGGGGAGCAAGCTTTGCTGCAGATTTTCATCCTCAATTTTCCTTTTGGAATCAGCACTATGTTAGTGGATGTTGAAGTCACATGCTAAAGCAAAAGCATTACGTTGCTACAGGCTACAGGGATTGCAAGTTGGTGGCAAATTAAGAAACAAAGCTGTTGAAATTGAAAAGCAATGTCTCATTCTGGAACCTGGAAAGGCCACATAGCTGTAATAATAAAAATAAAAATAAAATTAAAAGCTTTTGTTAAAAGCTGAAAAGAGTGAAAATGTTCTGCAGACAGCAACATTCAGAATATCCCACGATGTTTGTTGATTTGCATTCCACCCCAGTAGATAGGGGTTAAGAAGACTGCACAGGTACAGTAGCAATGAAAGCATTCTGTACATTATTATATTAATCAAAACCTTACTGAGCAGTCTTCCTGGTTGCTGTGTTCCAAGTATGATAAAAGATCAGCTTCAGTTTTTTTGACCATAAAACAAGCATGGCCTGATATAAATAAAACTGAGGGCTGTGCCATAGCCGTTATAAAATATGTAGTAGTTATATCAATGCCATTAATTGAAGCCCTCGTGACTACACTGAATATGACACTGCTGTGCTGGGTGAAACTAGATTGCCAAAGCCCTATTAGCCTTGCCTGAAGAGTATTCATGGTAATGACAAATAAAAAGCACACACTGGATTTCCAGTTTCTTATTCTCAAAATAATACAAAACATTTGGGGAAAAGACCAATTTATTGAGAGAAACATTACTAAAAGGCATTTCACTTTATTAATACAATTTTTGAACAAGGTTCCTGGGGGTTCTATACCAAAGTTTTTCAGGAAACAATTATTTGTTTTTAATACTGTCAGCTAGTAACAGTGTGTTCTAAAAGTCGTTCAGTATAAAACCAAAGGATTTTAAATAGAACTATTGTGGATACAGCAATTTAACAGGCGCTTGGGTTAGTGCTTCCTGCAGGCTGTCAAAAGCACTATGACAAACCTCAGTCCATTTGAATGGCTCCTACTTCTACAGAAAACGGTGGTGCAGGGCAGCGATGGTGGTGAAGTGGGAAACAAAGCATCGGTAGTAAGAAGCAGGAACCCTCATAGCTGCTGTTGTTCTGCGGGGACGGGCCAGTCCCGGACAGTGCTGACCTTTGGCTCAGTACGGATAAACCTCACCCCCTTCTCCGTGTCCCAGGAAGTTGACCTCCTGCTGCATGAAGTGGCACTTATCTGTATGGAGCTTCAAGCCAGCTCCTTCCAGCCACAGCAGCACCTCACATAGGCCTGTGCACTAGCAGATCATCTAGGTACACCAGGCAATGTTGCTGCGGGACTCCGTTCAGTACCTTCTCTGTCAGCCATTCTAAGGTGTCAGGCACATTTCAAAGTCCGAAGGGCATGACTTTAAACTGCCATAATCCTTGGCCAGTGGAGAAGACCGGGCTACAGGAGCGAGTTACCCTTTTTAGTTAGTTATTTGCTAGTGAGCTGAGCCATGATGAGCCAGCCACCAAGTCCAGGGACTCATTGATGCAGGGCAGGATGTATGAGTGTTTGCAGGTGGCCTAGTTCAGCCACCGGTAGTCCACACAGAACTGCCACTCTCCAAACTTCTTCAGAACCAAGGACACAGGCTCAGTCCACGGGCTCTGACGGCTTGATGATGCCTGCCTCTTCCCCAGGACCTAGTGGGGTGGTTTTCCCAGTTTGTGCATGGCAGGGGCCACACCCTTCTTCAGGCATCTGGTGATGACTTGCTGCTTAGTCACTGATCTGTGCATGGGAAACCGGTGGCGGTGGAGCTCGCCGACCTCTTCAGGGTTCCCCCGGTTTGTCCACAGCAAGGGTCAGGCCTTTCTGCATATATCTGGCAGTGGCACACTGAGAGATGGGTTCCCAACCCTCACAAGACCACACTGGGGGGTTGGCTGGTTCCCCAGGGTAGCCAGAGCAAGGGTCAGGGCCCCCCTGGAGCTGGAGGACCCCCCTCTGTAAGCCGGAGGAAGTCCAGGCCCATGATGCAGAGGTCCTGTTCTGCCACTACACACCTTGTGGCACACGGTATTACCCCCGATCCAGATCTCATGTGCGCCTTTGCCCTCACTGGCACCAGTTCCCCGGTCATGGTGCATAGCTGGACCGTGGTGGGTTCCAGGCAGGTTTGCTGTCTCATTTGCATAATTAGATGCAGGTACTTCTGCTGAGACTAGCCACCCAAATAACATTGGACTGTAGGAGGCAGTGTGGTCCAGTGGTTAAAGTCCAGGGCTTGTAACCATTAGGTCACTGGTTCACATCCACCTCTGCCACTCACTGTAACCCTGGGCAAGTCACTTAACCTCCTTGTTCTCCATCCTGCAGATGAGATGTTAAATCAGTGTCTTATTGTAAGTGACACAGTTCACAGCCTACCTCTGTAAAGCACTTTGTAATGGTGGTGTGTTATATAAAGATGATATTATTATTATATTACAGTATACACAAGTCCTTTAAAAATCTGGGGTTCAGCAAAACTGAAAGAACATCAAGAAAAATCAGAATTCCACAAAGCAGCAGTAATATTTGGCAATGATTTTGTATCTGTGATGCAACACACTAAAACATGTAGTGTTGAAGCTGAAGTTTTAACTATTTTCATATTTTAATAACTTCAAGTATTGCCTATTATAGTTCTTAGCGTGTTACTTAAATTAACTTTAAGGAACATTTCCCTAAAGTATGTTATACATTTGTTGAGGTGGGTGTGGTCACAGGGAGGTGGGTGTGGTCACGGGGAACTTTCTGTAATTTAGTGAACCAGTCAAGCTACAAGGCAAGATCCACCCCTATATATAATAGAATGCATGTTAGTCTTTTGAGAAGGGCTTTCTATCCGCATTGAAACTGAGTAAAGGAATTGGGTGAAATAGCTTGCAGTACCAGCGAGGTGACCACTAGAGGTCATAGGTCAGAAGAATTCAGGGTCCTCAGAGCAGCAGATAGGTTTGATTCTCTAACAAGGTGATTGTCTGTAAATGAGCATAATCCATCAAGAGTTAATTGAGCAACAATTACTGCTGGCATATAAAACCCCTAATGTGAAGAGTCTTTGTCTAGATGAAGCAGAGAAAAGTGGTAAGGAAAAAAAAAACAACAACCAACATAAACCTGCAGTAAGTTGAAGTTGAAATAGGGTTATTTTGACACATTGTGGTTTAAATTGGTTTGTAGAAATTGAGCATAAAGCAGTCTTTCTTAACACTCATTTTTAGTTTTAAACCTCAGCTCAACCAGTTTAAGAGCAACGCTGTAATTGACCCAATGTGTCAAAGACAGGATGCTGATCCAAACAGTAAGAATTCCAGCAGTGGCAGATGAAAACCTTCAGTCTACTCAATGTGGACTGGTTCTCTTGCTGTACCATTCATGTATAAGGTGTTATTGTTGCAAAAATCCTTCTTAACTTTCTTTATTCAAATCTAATGATCAGATTACATTTTTTTAAAGTAGTGTTTTTATACATAAAGAAATAATGCAACTGATTACTATCAAAGGTAACTTTTTAATGAATCTTTGAAATTTACAGCTTTGATGAGCATCGACATTTTATTTTATAGAGACCGTGAAATAAACAATATTGTTTGTTACATTATTTAAACCTCCCAGTGAAAGATAATGAGCCTGTCATCAAGTGCAATGGCACTCCAGGATGGTTGCTGCCAACCCCTTGCTCTGAACCACCAATAATCACCTGTGGCTCTTTCAGTCCACACCAGTCCAGGGCCTTCTTCTAACCAAGTCCCTAACAACTTCATTAAACCCCCTATAATAAAGTAACCAATAAACATCTGATTGGAATACAACTTTTCAGTTGAATAATTAAGGTATTTGTTTGGAACAAGACTGGATTAGAATAGACTGGAAGTGAGTGTCTGTGATAAAGAGACTACAGTATGTATTTCTTCATTTGAGATCGGAAGCAACAGCATGATACACAGCAACTCATACACATTGCACACCACCTCCTGAGACTCAACTGTTCAGTTGAATCTAAGGATTTGTTTGTGTGTAGACTGGAAGTGAGTGTCTGTGATAAAGAGACTACAGAGTATTTCTTCATTTGAGAGAAGAGCAGAGAGAGAGAGAGAGAGAGAGAGAGAGAGAGAGAGAGAGAGAGAGAATGTGTACTGTTTGTGAGTACTGTACATTACCTTGTGCTTGGACTGCTGATATGGCCATATTTTCAAAGTGCTACTGCATTGAGTAATCTACTTCTATTGTTTGAAAGTAGAAAACAACACTAACCAACTAGGTAATACAATACATGGTAACACAAGGTCTCTCATTGTGTCATTCTGCATTCTTGACTGATACAAATCCCATCCTCTGTAATTTGTAGGCTCCCTTTAGTTTGTGGTTTTGGATTACAATTGTAAATCATTTTCTGAGAAAATTGTGAAATCAACAATTTCTGTTATTCAGAACCAGGTAGTACTTGCAGCAGCCTTCAGTTAGCAGAGTGTATCATTACAAGACACAGTGTTGCTCTTTGAAAGGCTGGTTGTCTGCTCATTAGTAGATTTTTTCCAACTGGCTGATCATTATACTTGTCACTTGGGAGATAACTGCCTAATTAACCTGGGTCTTACTGAATCACCACAACAAAAAAGTCACAGGAGATCTTTCAACTTTTCTGTAATAGTTGTTTACAACAACTTTGATAATGTTTTCTAATTTGTGTCTAATTAGAACTCATTAGGATAACAAGAGTGTGTGTTTACTGTTTTCTTCTGTTGCTACTGGTAATCCCAAGTCGTGTGTGCAACTCTATCCATTCTGTTCTGCATGTTAATGAGTCCCAGTTTGATCAGGTAGAGAGAGGAGAGTGGAGAGTGTACTGTTAACGCTCTCTTTTTAACAGAGGAAGGGCTCCCTATCAAAAAAGATGTTTAGTTACTTGTAGGAAAAAAGAAAACTGTTCTGACTCAAGCAAAGGTCAAGCTGCCATTATACCTTCGGCTGTAACCAGATTAGACACCTGATGGGCAACTCCTGACCTTGTCTTTGTTAAACCATCTAGGCCCTAAATCAGTTAACCACAGTACATCATTATACCTTTGCAGCCATAGATATACTTTATAATGGCTAAGGCAATGCCATAATTTGTATTTGTGAAGCAGTAGTGTTACTCAGGATGTGATTTGATGGAGGGGGGGTGGGGGGGAATTTGAACTTGCAGTGTCTCTTTACAAAGATTTAATTTCCACAGATGAAATTCATGCCCAAATGCCGAATTACATACATGCATTTATGTTTCCTCTCATGCAGTGCAATGCCTTGCTGGTTTTCACTGCCTGTCTGGACTGTTTTCAAACTACCTCATATGATACTTTCAACCACACTTTTTTTAAGGGGAGTCAGCCAATATGACTCAGCAGAACAGAGAGTTTTAAAAAGTCAGTAAGCTAACATCGCTGTCATTGCTATGCTCAAACCATTCTTTGTTCGAGTTGTTGAAAGTGCTTGAAAGCAACCAGAAATCGATAGATTTTTTTTCAAATAATTGTAAGACAGAAAGTAATTAATTAGTTTTGCTTAATATGTGCCTGCACCTTTAAATTGCAGGTTTGGATGAATGCACGTTTGGATTTGGACTGTTAGGGTTCACACTTTGATTGGGGGTTGTCCTTTTTGTAGGGGATACAGTAATAAGAATGAGACTGTGAAGCAAGACTGAACAGCTGCACGATCTCTTTTGCTTTTTACACCTCAAAGTCTAGTTTCTGAGATAAAACTACATGCAACTGTCAATTGACAAGTGCTTTAACATTTATTTTTTTTGTTATTAATTTGCAAACAAATGGCCTTTTTTTAGAGAAATACAAAAACAATGCAAAACTAGCAAGAAACTACTAAAATATTTTAATAATTTAACAGCTATTGGCTGCAACTTGTTTCTTAATTGTATAGTTAATCAGTTTCAATCTGTATGTTTCTTCAAATTAGAGTTAATAAAGAAAAAGATTCAGCTTTCCTGTACCTGCACTAGTTTATCAGAAAAGTATAAAGTGTTAAAATACTTTACTGTGGGTGGTATGAGTAGTGAAGTGTTTTCTAATGAAGCTGTGAATTGTTACAGAACATTAAATAAACCCAGATGGAGATTCATTAGGCTGCTGCTTAGCAGAAGAGAAGTGTTTAGTTTACAGAGGTCTCCTAAGGCAATCAGATTGCAGTAGCTGTTTAATTAAAGATCTCTGTATCTGTTTAACAATCTGTTAAAAAAAAAAAAAAAAAAAAAAAAAAAAAAACCCTTTAAGGGTTTAGTAAGTGGTTAGGGTAATGGAATTATGCAACATTGTTTGGGGGAGTTTTTAAGTAACAGAATCAGCTATTTATTTTCATTTTCTTTAAGGGTTTGTGAAAAGACTCAAATAAAATGCATTCAAGATTTATTCTTTAATAGGTATTGGTCAAGTGAAGAATAAAGTGACAGCGACTCAATTATAGATAGCTCCACAGCAGAACTTCTGCAGTGTTCATTAAAATATCACTTTGGCAAAGATTACATAAAAGCATTTTGTCTAATTACATTCCAGATAGAGAGAGAGAGAGCCACTATATAACCTTACTAGAAATTAAGTATGAAAATGCCACAGAAAAGCAGTGCCAAAGATTTTGAAAATTCATAGTTATGTTAAATACAATTGAATTATTTTTTTTTAAAAATGCATAAATATAAAGAAATAACTTAATATACCCCCTCCCATTACACACACACACACACACACACATCACACACACAAGACAATCCCCCAGGAGAAACTGCAGGTCCTCCAGACTAGGACAGCCAGCATCCAATGAGATGCTGAAACACAGCAGCCCGTAACTGCAGGAGGAATATAATAATAAAGGTGGGCTGTTTCCCGACATCTGGAATCAAGGACTAATAACTCCATTTATAAAAATGGGGACAAATTCGACCCTAATAACTACAGAGGCATCTGTGTGAACAATAATCTGGGGAAGGTATTCTGCAGTATCATTAACACCCGGATACTGGCCTACTGGCAGTACTGTCAGACCTGGGCCCTGGCAGTAAACACGAACAAGACCAGAGTCATGATATTTCAGAAAAAAGCCAGATCTCAGAGAAATAAGTACCACTTTAGATACACTGCACAAACTACACTTATCTAGGTCTAAAATTCAGCACATCAGGGAGTTTTAACTTGGCAGTGAATGCATTGAAAGAAAAAGCATGTAGGGCATTGTGGCAAAGTGCCTGCCCCTGTGTGTATTTTGTGTTGTATGTTGTGTGTTAATCTTAGTGTGTAGTCATTGGTACACAGGATATAAACAGGTCTGTGTAACATGACTGTTTAAAATGTATATTTATATTTAGGTACAAGGATTGCACAGCACTTCACGTGCAAGTAAAAAGTAATAATTTATGAGCACAGGGAATTGCACTTTATTAATTCATGTGCAGTTGTACTGCGACTCCAATTGAATGATTGATTAACAATTGAGTCTCGGTACAGCTGCATAAAAGCTGCATCTTTTCACTCACCCGGGGTTGTGTGTTCGGTGAGTGGAGAACGGGATTGGAGACGGAGGTAATTGTAATAATAATAATAGTTAAAATAGAAGCTCACTGTATTTTGTCTGTATAGTCCGTTTTGTTTGTCTTTTTGTTTTGGCGACGAGTGCCGTGTCTTGTGTTTTGTTTGTCTTACAACCTTTTATTTTCTGTCCGTCTGTTCATTATTAAATGCTGAGCAAGACCATTCACTCAGCTTCACCAAACTCCACCTCTCTTTGTTTATTTCCTGGTTCCTGTTTCTGGTCTGATGTCCCCCACTCCAGCCGTCTTTGTGACAGGCATTTTATGCCATTAAGAGAAAACTTCATATAAAGCTCCCAATTAAAATTTGGCTCAACATTTTTGAAAGTGTCATCCAACCCATTGCCCTGTATGGCAGTGAAGTGTGGGGTCCGCTCACAGAGCTGGATTATACCAAAAGGGGACAAACACTCAATAGAAGCCCTGCATACAGAGTTCTGCAAAAGTAACCTGCATACAAAGGAAAACTCCATACAGTGCATGAAAGAAGCCCAAAGAAGTCCCCTCAGCCAGCTGCTCTTGAAGCTCACTGCAGTAACACACACTAATACCAACCAGGTTCAGGACAGCACCACTCCAACATAAACGATCAGAGTCAACCAAATTATAGCACAACACAAACAAGAATACCTCACCCACTGGGTCATGCACACAAAAACACAAGGTAAATTGGAATGCTATCAGGCCCTAAAAAGACACTACACCCTGACTGAATACTTGAACAGGGTGAAAGACAATAAACAGAGGCAGACCTTAACGAACTACAGACTTATGAAGCACAGCCATTGAGAAGGGCCGACACAGACAGGCATGGCTGTGGCTGTCCAAAGAGGACAGGCTGTGTGATCAGACAGAGATGCACTTTTTACTGCAGTGCACAAAATATAATAAAATAAGGGAAGCTATGTGGGCTTTTCATACCATCAGAAGGAGGCTGTACAAAATAAATATATACCTGACACACTAATAGTCAGGCCTAGGTAATTATAATGTGAGGTGTGTTCTGGGGTGGTGTTGTCTAGAGTGAAGTGGTGGCTCCTTCCGTCAGCTCTGGCCTTTATCTGGAAAACCGTAACTCTGTTCTTGTGCAGCTTTACTGTCAAGGCCCAGGTCTGACAGTACTGCTCTGGTAGTGACAGTGTCTGCTGTAGCTCCTGCTCTGTGGGGGACAGCAAGGGCAGGTCACCTGCATCATGTAAAGTGAGGCCAGGGACTGTGGACTGTTCCAACACCGTTGCTGACTCGTTGATATAGATGTTGAACAGTGTTGGACTTAAGACTGCAGCCCTGCTTCACTCCATGTTCCTGTGTGAAGAATTCTGTTATTTTGTTGTCAAGTTTTATTCCACACTTGTTTTTTGAATATATCAGCATTATTATATTGTAAATTTTACCCCCATACACCAGTTTGGATAATTTTGTAATGTAGACCTTCATGCCAAATGGAATCAAATGCTTTTTTTAAAGTCAATGAAACATGCAAATATTTTTCCTTTGTTCTTTTGGTGGACATGTTTGTCTATTAGGGTGTGTAGGGTGTAAATATGATCAGAAGCACTGTGTTTTGGAAGGAAGCCAATCTGACTCTTACTCAAGACAATGTTCGGTAAGGAAGGTCAGTATCCGAGCGTTAATGATACTGCAGAATACCTTCCCCAGATTATTGCTCACACAGATACAGTGGTAGTTGTTGGGGTCGAATTTGTCTCCACTTTTGTAAATTTGGGTTATAAGCCCTTGGTTCCAGATGTCAGGGAAGCAGCCTTCACGTTGTACCAAGTTGACTAATTTAAGCAGGGCTCACTCTCTCTCTCTCTCTCTCTCTCTCTCTCTCTCTCTCTCTCTCTCTCTCTCTCTCTCTCTCTCTCTCTCTCTCTCTCTCCGATCACAATGTTAAAAATGCCTCCAAGCTTTCCCACTCCTGTTGACGTCATATTTCTCTGACAGACAAGGACCAATCAAAACACAAGACTTATGCAGTTCCATTCCAAAAACCAGGCCTGTGTCATACCTCGAGTTTAAGCTGGTAGGTTTGATAGAAATGCTGAAATTGCAAAGGTTCGACTTGGAATTTATCGGGAAGCTTTGTGTCTTTTCTCAGCAGTAAGTCACATAGCTGCTTGTCTATTCGGGCAGACGCCTTTGTTGTCTTTTCTAAGCAGTCAGTCACGTTGCTGTTTGTGTACTCGGATAGTCACGTCTTTTGTTGCCGACTACACTGTACTAAAATTTCAGTTATTTTTGATAAGCAAAAAATTGTTCAAAAATGGTTTAAAAAGTATTATATCAGTTTTAAAACCATTAAAACAGATCCTCGTGATCCCTATTTCCCTACTAGCATATAATTTGAATAAAATCTGCTTTTAATATAATTCCCCTTATTCCTACAGTAAATCTATAAACCTAATGTAAGCCTATACGTTTATGACAACATTATGACACTTATCCCCCTGTTAGGTATATTACAGAAGTGCTATAGAGATATGTGTCCTTTCTCAGGAGGGAACAGAAACCAAGTATACAATGATAAAATCAAAATAACAACAGGCAATCTGTGAGCAAAGTGATGGAAAACTCAATGTTTAAAGTGAATCACATATTACAAGACATGTTTCAATATTTTTACTTACATGGGTGCTGACCAAATATACAGTTATAATGTTATTTTATTTTTTATTTTTTTACTGATTTTGAATAATATTAAAGAACAATTGTTTATTTCAATCTGTTTCAAACAGGTTTACTGTTGTGTTGAAAGGTTAATATAGAACAAATATACTGTAGATTGAGAAATTAATCCTCTTATGGAGTCCTGCAGTTAATAAACACAAACTTCTTCACTGACTTTCCCTCAGAATAGCCTGAGAAATTCATCAAACCATCAAATTGTAATTTATGGTTTGAGTCTCTATACATAGAGATAGAGAATTCCAAACAGCAGGAGCAGGAGTCTTTGTTGGAATAGATCTCTATTTTATTTATTTATTTATTTATTAACATTGTAGACATTTTCTTACCCCAGGAGATGAATTTATCTTTAATGAGCAATACATGGTATGCTTCTCCTAATTATGTAGTAGTGAAGTTATTCACACAACTTGATTAAACCCTCTAGATCTTAAACAGGTTTTGCCATAACTGTAGTTTGTGTTGTAATAAACAGTCCAGCTACTTTGGTGAACTTACCCTTTGATTAAGATACAACCAAGAGTGCATGTGGAAGTCATCTCCAACACTGGTAAGATTTACTTTGAGATAACAACTGTGTGTTCAAGTTGCACTAACCAAATACAAATTCATGATATGTGTATTTAAGTATATATGTATGCATTCATGCATGTGTATTTCATTGGCTATATTTTTATTTAACTTTGTTCCCACTTATTTCATAGACTGAAGAACCTGATAATGAATACAAACTTTACTCCAGCATTCTACAATGTCACTGGTTTTTCAACTACTCGATTTTATATCACAGCTTTTATATATTGGACAATAAAAACTACCTAATCTTGGTTTTATCTTTAATTTACATATGTACACTATTAGGTATCCTGACAGTGTTATTAGTTGTGTTCTTAAACTAAAGTCTACACAATACAAAATATATCTCCGTTTGCAATTTAGCTGTGGTGGACATCATTATGAGCAGTGTTATAATTCCTCAAATGGTGCCGGTCTTTGTGTTTAACTGGAATTTGATTTCATTCCAGGCTTGTTTTCTCAGATGTTCTTTATGCATTATTTTGGTGACTTGGAATCCTTTTCATTTGCTGTTCTGGCGTACGACTGGCTCATTGCTATATATTTCCCGCTGCGCTACTCAACCATAAACACAAACATGAGGATTTTTGTAATCCTGACAGTAATATGGGCAGTTGTTTTCTGCCTGGAAATGTACGCTGTGGCACTAGCTGCCAGTCTGCCCTATTGTGAATCAAGAATTGTTAGAAGCTGTTGCTGTGAACACGGGCCTGTATATATACTATCTTATGCAGATATTACTTTTAATAGAAAACTGGCCACTGCCAAAACATTAATTGTGTTGTTTGGTCCATTGTCCTTCATCTTCATCACCTACATCAAAATAGTAATTGCTGTGCAAAGCAGAGGAAAAAAGCATTTAATAGCCACCAAAGATTTACCACCAGTTCATCTTATTCAGTTCTTGAGATTATCTTTTTATGATTCCACAATGTAAAAGCAACAACAATAATTGTAATGGACCTAACCTGGGCCTAACCTAACCTAACCTACCGGCAGTATTCACCCCGGGCATCAGGGGCCACCCCACTACCTCCAGCACCACCACCTTCACCACCGTCCCAGGAGATCTGGGACTGGTTGATGCACCCTGAGGCAGACCTCGTCCACGATCTCCCCATAGTTATCAACACGCTGTGGCGTCGAGATGGGGAGAGGTGGGAACAGTGGGAGGAACAACACCACCCGGCCTCCTTCCCAGAGGTTGCCCTCATGGTGGTTAATTACCTGGCTGTAGACATGGGAGATACAAAGGACCATATGGCCTTCCCGAGAGCCAGAGAGGGGTGAGCCGCCTTCCCGAGAGCCAAAGAGAGGGGTGAGCCGCCTTCCCGAGAGCCAGAGAGGAGCCGTCGCCCCCAGAGCCAGAGAGGGGTGAAGAGCTGCCGTGTCGCTCCAGAGCAGCTGGAAATAATTCATCTAAAACGCATGGCTGAAGATGTGGTGCACACAGGAAGGATTCACCTATACGGACAACATGCCCTACATGTCATCCAGTTCCTATCCAATTTTAAATAACTTTAGCATAACCGAGGCAGAAGTGTTAAAGGGACTAGGAGCTCTTAAAATAAACAAATCCCCTGGGCCGGATGAGATCCTCCCAATAGTACTCAAAGAAATGAAAGAAGTAATTTACAAACCGCTAACCAGGATCATGCAACAGTCTCTTGACACAGGGGTTGTACCGACAGTTAAAGGGCCTTAAAATAAACAAATTGGCCGGATGGTTAAACCCAGGCAGCCGTTCAGGTAAAAACCGCTGGGGTTGATCATGAGACAGGGTGGTACCGACAGACTGGAAAATTGCAAACGTAATACCGATCCACAAAAAGGGAAACAAAACTGAACCAGGTAACTACAGACCAGTAAGCCTGACTTCTATTATATGCAAACTTATGGAAACTATAATAAGATCCAAAATGGAAAATTACCTATATGGTAACAGTGTCCTGGGAGACAGTCAACATGGTTTTAGGAAAGGGAGATCGTGTCTAACTAACCTGCTTGATTTTTTTGAGGATGCAACATCAATAATGGATAATTGCAAAGCATATGACACGGTGTATTTAGATTTCCAGAAAGCTTTTGACAAAGTCCTGCATAAAAGATTAATTCTCAAACTGAACGCAGTAGGGATTCAAGGAAACACATGTACATGGATTAGGGAGTGGTTACCATGTAGAAAACAGAAAGCACTGATTAGAGGAGAAACTTCAGAATGGAGTGTGGTAACCAGTGGAGTACCACAGGGATCAGTATTAGGTCCTCGGCTATTCCTAATCTACATTAATGATTTAGATTATCGTATAGTAAGCAAACTTGTTAAATTCACAGACAACACAAAAATAGGAGGAGTGGCAAACACTGTTGCAGCAGCAAAGGTCATTCAAAATGATCTAGACAAGATTCAGAACTGGGCAGACACATGGCAAATGACATTTAATAGAGAAAAGTGTAAGGTACTGCACGCAGGAAATAAAAATGTGCATTATATATATCATATGGGAGATACTGAAATTGGAGAAGGAATCTATGAAAAAGACCTAGGAGTTTTTGTTGACTCAGAAATTTCTTCATCTAGACAATGTGGGGAAGCTATAAAAAAGGCCAACAAGATGCTCGGATACATTGTGAAAAGTGTTGAATTTAAATCAAGGGAAGTAATGTTAAAACTGTACAATGCATTAGTAAGACCTCATCTTGAATATTGTGTTCAGTTCTGGTCACCTGGCTATAAAAAAGATATTGCTGCTCTAGAAAGAGTGCAAAGAAGAGCGACCAGAATTATTCCAGGTTTAAAAGGCATGTCATATGCAGACAGGCTAAAAGAATTGAATCTGTTCAGTCTTGAACAAAGAAGACTACGCTGCGACCTAATTCAAGCATTCAAAATTCTAAAAGGTATTGACAATGTCGACCCAAGGGACTTTTTCAACCTGAAAAAAGAAACAAGGACCAGGGGTCACATATGGAGATTAGACAAAGGAGCATTCAGAGCAGAAAATAGGAGGCACTTTTTTACACAGAGAATCGTGAGGGTCTGGAATCAACTCCCCAGTAAAGTTGTTGAAGCTGACACCTTGGGATCCTTCAAGAAGCTGCTTGATGAGATTCTGGGATCAATAAGCTACTAACAACCAAACGAGCAAGATGGGCCGAATGGCCTCATCTCGTTTGTAAACTTTCTTATGTTCTTATGTTTTTATGTTCTATATTTATCATGCATGTGTGCAGAAGTATTCTCTTCTTAACTGTGCATGCAGACATTCAAACAGAAAGCATGTGCTCTAGCAACACTGGACCTCATGTATGATCCATGTGTATGATTGCTGAAAGTGAAATTATTGCTGTTATATACCAAACATGCTATTATTAATTATTAATATTGTTTTTAATATTTAGGCAGTAGTACAAAATAAATGCTCTTCTGGCTCTTCTCTAGGCATAGACTCTCTCCCTCTACAATGAATCTTGTAATCTGAGAGTAGGCAACTTTAAAACAATCTAAGGTTAACAACTTGAATAATTATTCATTTTCTCTAGAATTTTAATATATACAGCTTAAATATAAATATTTATATTATGAATACATGTAAACTGCATTGCTTTATGCTAGTAATACCCCATATCTAATTAGTCTCCCCTCCTTTGCCCAATCCTCAACAATATGGTACCCTTCAACTTCTTGTTCCATGCCCCATGATGCGGGTGCAGCACCACACTCTAGTGCCATCGATTTAAGTTTTCTAAAAAGTCAATACTCTAAAACATTCCGTAATGTCTAGTGAATAAAAGTGTAGGTATTGTTTTAATCTGCTGTCTTTCATTATCTATGTATATATATATATAAGCATGACATTGGGTTGAAGAATTTGGAGTCGGTTCTAGGCCTTCTAGGAACCGGGTTACCTGATTCTTGGAAAGAGTTAATTACACACTTTTTGTCCCTAAAGCACTACAAACTAATGCATGCGTGTTTGTTGCTGTAGGTTGAAAGAATCAAGTTTGAAGGTCATTGTACATCATGGCCGGTGCAGGGGAGAAGGGAAGGGAATGCAAGCCAGCTGACAGCAAGCATTTCTGTGCTCTGCTTTCACATTTTTTAAATGGTCAGTTTGAGAATTAAACTTTGTTTGACAGTTGAACCTGCTTTATTACAAAGCTCACGCTATGTGCTGTTTTACATAATGGCAACATTGCTCTTATAAATTACTGTGGCTGATTCTTTGGCTGAAGAGATGTTATCATCTCATCATCTAACCATGGAAACTTGTGCAATTAAATCACTTAAACTCCTGATGGTAAACAATGTAACAAAATCTACTGGGATGCAAGATGCAAGAAATAAAAATAATCTATTGGTGTTGACTCAAAACTTTATTTAGCACTCTACAATTTGACTGTCCAAAGATTTATTGGAGTTCACAAGACAACCTTTTTCACATCCTTATTTGTTTAATTCTTGCTCTTTTTGCTGCATTACAGCTCTTCATTAATTACGTTAAGTATTTAATTAATTAAGTTAAGTTAAGTTTCCGTCCTTCCAAAATTGGTTTGATTTTTACTGAAGATATTGGTGTAGGTCAACAGTTGTGCTTTTAACTGATACATATCCTGTGCTGTGAGATCAGTTCTAGAAATCAGTAGCTACAAATCCTGATTGTATAGCTGACAAAGTTTGTTTGCTGTGTTTATTACAGCATGATGTTGGCAAAGGAAATCCCAACCAAGTAAAACAGCATGGCTAAAATTGGAAATGACTTGTACATCATGCTGCATATTTGCATTCCCAGATTAATTGTAAAGTTGATGGTACCAAACATGTAGAGTGGCCTGTAACCAATTTAGCCTGTACAAAATTCTTCTTAAGAGGCTGCCATGCGTAATGGAAGAATTGACATGTGCATTTCTTCACTGATAATAGAAGTACTGGAGCCAGTGTCTAATAATATGATAATGTCATGTCCATCAAAAATATCAGTAATATAAGGATTGAAAGTCTCTTATTCACCAGGCTTGAAGGCGAACCATCATAGTTTGGTTGTCTACGTTGGCTGTCTATGTCTGCTGGATTTATGACCTTGTTGTAGACGTAGATGTAGACTCCCTGGCCGAAAAGTGCAGTTCCCTTAACCGGAGGTCATAGTGGAGCTTGCAGCCTAAAGCTGGCTGTGGGCAAAACAATGCATGGTGTCCAACTGGTCTTGTAAGCGCCTGGCGTACTCAGGGCTGGGGGTGTCTTCATCAGCTTCTGTTGGGGGGCAAAATACTAACTCAGCCAGGGTCCTGAGCTCCTGGCCGAGCATCAGCAAAGCTGGAGAGGAGCTGGTGGATTCCAGTAAGGAGGTACTACAAGCCAGCAGGACCAGGGGCAGCTGGATATCCCATTCTATTTTATGTGAAGTACAGTTAAACCGCTCGACCAGTCCATTGCTCTGGGGATGCAGTGGGGTTGTGCGGGTTTTATATATCCCAAAGCGGAGGCACATCTCCACAAAGACCCACGACTCAAAGTTGTGCCCCTGGTCTGAGTGCAGCTTTTACAGTATACCAAAGCAGTAAAAAAAAACACTAGCAGTGCTTCTGCCACAGTCTCCTGGTCAGGTATTGCATATGCTTCTGCCAACTTCATAAAATAGTCCATGGCCACCAGGATGTAGCTATTCCCCCGATTGGAGCAAGGAAAGAGCCCTAGAATGTTGACCTCCACCCGTCCTGGAAACTGCTGCAGTGGGGCATGTGACCAGCCCAGAGGTGCCCCTTCTTTACTACACACTTGTCACAGCGCCTGCAAAAGTCCTCTACATTCCAACGGCAGCTCCCCCACTAAAACGCTTGCTGGCACCGCCTGAGTGTCTTGGCAGCCCCAAAGCATCTCGAAACAGGAGTTAATACGGATGCTGTCTTCCTCAGGCAGGGGTGATGGGACAGTACATCGACGTTGATATGCCGACTTCCAGTGGTTCTCTGGTAGACATTGGGCCATACCAGTGCCACCCAAACACTCTCCCTCTCGGCTGCCATCTCCAGTGGGCTGGGCAGACCTGAGCATGTTCCCAGGGCCTCCAGGAACTGGTCCTTTGCGAGCTCCTCCTAGATCCCCAGTGGCATATGGGTATAAGCCTTCTTAGCTGTCGATGGCACTCGAAAGAGTGTATTATTTTTACTGATTCAACACTGTGAATAATATATATATATATATATATATATATATATATATATATATATATATATATATATATATATATATATAAAACACAGCAGGGAGGGGGTTAATATCATCCATGTCAAAAACACGTGAGAATCCATGTTTGTTGTTGAAGTGTTAATTGTTTAATTATTAGTTATCCCCTGCACCTGGTGTTTATTGAAAATTAAAGCAAGGTGCAGGATATTTAGATGAACATAAGAACATAAGAACATAAGAAAGTTTACAAACGAGAAGAGGCCATTCGGCCCATCTTGCTCGTTTGGTTGTTAGTAGCTTATTGATCCCAAAATCTCATCAAGCAGCTTCTTGAAGGATCCCAGGGTGTCAGCTTCAACAACATTACTGGGGAGTTGATTCCAGACCCTCACAATTCTCTGTGTAAAAAAGTGTCTCCTATTTTCTGTTCTGAATGCCCCTTTTTCTAATCTCCATTTGTGACCCCTGGTCCTTGTTTCTTTTTTCAGGCTGAAAAAGTCCCTTGCGTCGACACTGTCAATACCTTTTAGAATTTTGAATGCTTGAATTAGGTCGCCACGTAGTCTTCTTTGTTCAAGACTGAACAGATTCAATTCTTTTAGCCTGTCTGCATATGACATGCCTTTTAAGCCCGGAATAATTCTGGTCGCTCTTCTTTGCACTCTTTCTAGAGCAGCAATATCTTTTTTATAGTGAGGTGACCAGAACTGCACACAATATTCAAGATGAGGTCTTACAAGTGCATTGTACAGTTTTAACATTACTTCCCTTGATTTAAATTCAACACTTTTCACAATGTATCCGAGTATCTTGTTAGCCTTTTTTATAGCTTCCCCACATTGCCTAGATGAAGACATTTCTGAGTCAACAAAAACTCCTAGGTCTTTTTCATAGATTCCTTCTCCAATTTCAATATCTCCCATATGATATTTATAATGTACATTTTTATTTCCTGCGTGCAGTACCTTACACTTTTCTCTATTAAATGTCATTTGCCATGTATCTGCCCAGTTCTGAATCTTGTCTAGATCATTTTGAATGACCTTTGCTGCTGCAACAGTGTTTGCCACTCCTCCTTTTGTGTCGTCTGCAAATTTAACAAGTTTGCTTACTATACGATAATCTAAATCATTAATGTAGATTAGGAATAGCAGAGGACCTAATACTGATCCCTGTGGTACACCGCTGGTTACCACACTCCATTCTGAGGTTTTTCCTCTAATCAGTACTTTCTGTTTTCTACATGTTAACCACTCCCTAATCCATGTACATGTGTTTCCTTGAATGAAGCAGCCAGTGTGCTGACAATGTGTGAAGAGCCCAGTTGATGGTGCTTTGTTAAACTGTAAGGAAGAAAGGTAGTGTGTAAAAGCCTTTTTGTGTGATATGTTTTGTGTTATGTCAGGTAAACAGCCCCATAATCAGGCACTAATGACCTTTACCTCAGCGTTAGTGCCTTGCCCTGGGATCTAAACTGGGCCCTATATCTTCAGTATATGATACAATAAATCTTCCATTATATACCAACATTAATATGAAAGTGTTTTTCTGTCTCATGATGGCTACAGGATATCTCTTTGTAAACAAGATGCAGCCTCTAGCTGTCACTTAAATATAACTCCAAAGTGTACATTGCAGCAAGATATAGTTTCTTGGCTGATGTTGCTGTGTATTTGGATAGACCTAATGAAGGCTTACAGCTTACTTCATACTGTTAATGAAAACAAATAAACTAAATCCCTTGTTAAAACCAGCAAATGATGCAATTACTGTAACGAGCAGATTTGCTGATAATTATTACTTTAATCAACTGAGTATTGGAACCATAATTAATTCCCCAAGAGAACTAAATGAAAATAAATGAGAGTTCAATTGTCATGGACCAGCACTTCAGAACTGAATGTGAAACGTGTGGGTTTGCAGCATACCTGGTATGTTATGTATTTACTTCATTTGAGTTCTTTTTATTACATTGCTTGATAGGGAGAGATATTATTTTTTACAAGCATTGTGAATATATTTTACATACTTTACTTACATCAGTGCAAAACCAATTAATAATATTAGTAGTAGTAGTAATATTTAGTAAAACATTCTCGTCTGCTGCTTTGGATAACGGTGTCTGCATCTTACAGGGAAATAAAACATAGCAGCCTTAAATGTTATTCTTGGTTCATAACAAATCACTCTTTGGTCTTAACTTGTTGATATAATTTCAGAGTTGTACTTTTTGTAGGGAACCATTGGAAAGCATATTGGATATCATCTTAAGACGTACACCATGGCAATCTGATTTTACATAGCACAATATACCTGTAGTTTTAATGAGATTTACTTGAGGTATATTTGTTTATTTTAAATTTGTGGTTATTGTTCCTGTTATTGTGTTTAGATTTGCTGATTGTTTATTGGTCGTTTGAATTTGTTTTACAGGTTGAAAAAAGATTGCATCAGAAAAATCACAATGAATTCTCAGCTGTCAGCAACACCAACAGAACTGAATTCTACAATTGTCAAACCACTGGGGTTTTACATCAACGGTTTTCATTCATTGCAGAACACCCATTATTATTTTATATTCCTGTCTTTGGTTTATCTTGCAACCCTTTTAGCAAATTTCCTGCTAATGGCAATTATTTGGTTTGTGGAGAGCCTGCACACCCCAAAGTATCTCACTATCTTTAGCTTATCAGTGGTAGATGTAAGTTACAGCACAGCAATCATTCCAAAAGCTATCGATGTTTTTCTTTTTAACTCAAGATTTGTTTTCTATGGCGTTTGTTTTACTCAACTGTTTTTTGTCCATTATTTTTGTGCAATGGAATCATTTACTCTTGCTGTATTAGCATATGACAGATTAGTTTCGATATGTTTCCCATTGAGAAGTAATACAATCAACACAAACACTAGAATGATTGTAATCATAGCAGTGACTTGGATAATCCCTTTTGTATTTATGGTTGTCACAATATTTTTATTAAAACGCTTGTCATTCTGTAAATCCACAGCCATTGAAAGCTATTTCTGTGACCATGGGCCAGTGTTTGTTTTGGCTTGCAATGATAATTCTCCAAATTGGACAAATGTATACTTTTATGTTGTAGGTATTATTTGTGTGCCATTGGCTTTCATTATAATATCATATATATCCATTATCATATCCCTTTTAAAAATAGCATCTGCAGAAGGAAGGCGGAAAGCATTTAAAACATGCTCTACCCATTTAACCTTAGTAGCAATATTTTACATACCTCTGTTAGTGACCTATATTATAGTATTGGTAAAGTTCCGTATAGACACAGATACCAGGATTCTTAACACTTCCTTGTCTGCTACTCTTCCACCGTTGCTAAATCCAATTATATACACCTTGAAAACTGAAGAAATTTTGGAGCAGATTAAAAACTTCAGGAAGAGAATGGTTAACCCCATGAGGTGAGCATTCGCAGAGCAAATCAGTTTGAATCAGTTTATTAATAAAACAGGAATACATTCATGTTAGAATGCTTGTAATGAAGGTATGGAATATTACAGGCTAAATAAATTTGAATTACATTTTAAGATTTGATTTACTGTCCCCTTAGAAAGGTGCTCTTTAAAATGGACAAATGGAGGCTGTAATTGTTGGAAGTTGCCTATTCTCTTGGCCGAGCCTCTGCGATATTTAATACCAGTATTTTCTTTAGCGTATCCAACAAGGTAATACATTTTAGAAGCACAAGTAAGTAATGTGCATTGTAACAAAGAACAATCGTATACCACTATATTGCTTTCTTTAAGCGGTTGAGGCATTGCATCTTGATATGATAAGTACCAGTATGTTTATAACGGGGCCTAGACTGGACAGGGTCTGATATGTTTAATGGTCGTGCAAAATTATCATCAAATGCAGCAAGTGTACACAGCATGCTCCTTTTCAAGTTAAAGTTAAAATAGACACTTTTGACTGGTTTACTGTATTTTCATTCCTATATTAATATGTTTCATTGGATTCCATCTACTGAGAGAGGCAGCTCAAGTCATTGTAAGGTAAATTATATGCTATTTTCATGAAAAAATCAAATATGCATATTAGTCAATTTGTGTTAAACGGGATTGTACTCTTGTGGTCTAGTTAGTTCAAAAGGTTGTATTTTAGCAACTACAAATAAATTCAAATCCTATTTTGCTATGAAACTGAGTTGTATTGTGTGACAGGGAGAGTTGTCCAGTATTTTTTATTTATCTATTTATTTATTTATTTATTAGTTTGCAAACACTTTGTGGTGTACTGTGTGAGGTTCAATCGACTTTTCCAAGATGTCATGCTGTTAAATTTTGTACAGTAGCCTATATCAGACAGATTTTAGACACTGAATTATGCACATATTTTGCATACTGGCAGGACACAGTAACAAATGAAAGAGATTTTTTCTTCCCATGAACAATGAATTGCATTTTAATTTAATCCTAAGTGCTGCTGTCTGTCTTTCTGTACCATTTGCTATTCAAGTTACCGGCCACGATATACACTGTTATTCATAAACACATTTACCTAAAAATGAACCTAATGGGCTGAGGTTCAATATACACTGAGAAAAATAACTGGAGCTTGCTGCCACTCTGCTGTCTTCTATGCTCTCTTGAGCACTGGAAAGGAAATGTGTGCTTACATCACAGGATCGTTTTTGTTAATGAACGGTGACAAAATGACAATAGTACTTTTACAGGAAGGCATGTATTTCAAAGAACAAGTGGCATCATTTTTGGATCAGAAGCGTACATTAACACCCCCACCCCCACCACCCCATTTAGAGGCATGTTAGACCCACAGAGCACACCTACTATACTTCAGAATTGCCAGGAGCATCAGTACAATTATTAAGACCATCAGAACTGTTTTGTGATGTTCCAGGAAGTTACATTGGCCAGCTTCAAGGCATTTAGTAGGTGCCGCCAAAAAACAAACACAAATCAGTTTCCAGATATTTGACTTTACAAGTACAATGAGAACGGGATAGTAAATGTTAGATTATATAAAGGCACTGTTAAAATAACACTCATTAAAGTCAATGTATTACTCCAGGCTTTGTTTCAGGAGAACAAGTTTATACCTTTTTTTTTTACCACAAACATGTGCAGTTAGGTGTCGTTTTAATTTAATTAAGGTGAGGCGATTCTTAAATGGTGAAGTGTAATGAAAGGTAACATTTAAAATACATTTGAGAAATATTAAAGTCTTGGAAATCTATTACTTTTCCCAATCTGTAATTGGTACTGTCACTACTTTGTAGCGTATACCTTGTTGTACATGGTTCAAATCTCTCTCTACCTTTCTTATATATATATATATATATATATATATATATATATATATATATATATATATATATATATCATTTTAACACATGTATGCTTTTATGTATAGAGAAAAAATATCTTATAAGAAAACTGGCATCATACAGGTCTGCATGGAGAAATCCCTATTGAATGCCACAAACTGTTTTGAAAAATTGCTGCCTGTGCTTTTAACACAAGTAGAGGAATTGAGAATGAGATTTCCTTGAGTTATTGTCACAGTTACATGTATACTGTATTATATAAAAGATTTAGCATTATTATTATTATTATTGGTAGTGGTAGTATTAATACATACATGATAATATTTCTGAACGACATTCTATAGAGCCTCTTTGGGCAATCGGGGGGGGGTAAGAATTTTTTTTCTTTTTTTTAACATTACAGGCACATTTTTTTTGTCTGAAAACTGTTTTTCCTAAAGATTTATTCATAATGTGCAAGTTCTTGTGTAACAAAGATGACGGATGCACTGTGACATTATGTCTTTTCGCAGCAGCAACCACTGATTTCTATAGAATTTCTCCAGACTTTATATTTACTTTCACTGCCTCAACATTATCAGATCACTTCATTTTCAGAAGGTATTGGGACCCCTAGGTCCACATAGAGTCTGTACTGCACATAATTTGAGTGAGGGTCACAGGCGGGGCCCTAATCTTTGTTGCACAGAAAGTTAATTTAGTTGTGCCCTCTCTGACCGTCAATCGCTGAGCATATATAAAAAAGCTGCTCTATCAGGGCCCTGATGTGAGGAGGAAGTCCCTCCCACCTCCTGCTGAAAAGGGTTGTCCTCATAGTAGCATACCACCATTTTCTTTCAAAATCGGAGGTCAGCTGGGGGCACGACCTCAAAAAGGCAAAAAGGCTGGATTTCTTCTTAATGAAACTGCGAGTCATTTACAGTGAAAGCCATACATGTGCTATCGATGGACAGTGCATGAAGCTCACTTACTCGTCTGGCAGACGAAATGGCTATCAACCTTGAAAATAGGGCGCAGCTCTGCTGATGCCATGGGCTCAAAAGGGGGACCCATAAGGACCCGCTGTACCAGTTCTAGATCCCACTTGGGGACCATACTTTTCATGGGAGGACGAAGCCTCTGAGCCCTTTAAGAAAATGCATTGCCAGGAAATGTGCCCCTGGTTATACTGAGTAAATTTTGTCGTGGCAGACTGCTATTGCTGCCAGGTATACCTTCAGAGTGGACGCAGATTTCCCTGCATCAAACAAGAAGGTTCATATTGTCTCAATAGGGCAGGTCACTGGATCGTGACCTTTGGCAATGCACCAGTTTTGGAAAACTTTCCATTTATATATATACTGGGCTCTAGTGCTCGGTGCCCTAGCAGGCTGTAGTGTCTCTACCACTGCATCTGATAAACTTCGTCTGGATAGACGGCTCTGTTCAATGGCCAGACCCAGAGTTGGAGCTGGGCTGGGTTCAGGTGCCATAATAGCCCCTCCGCTTGGCTCAGGAGGTTCTTGTGTAGCGAGAGCTGCCATAGTTGACCCAACAACATGTTGGAGAGAGCAAACCAGGGGCACCTCGGCCATCTGGGTGCAACCAGCAAAACCTGTGCTCTCTCCACCCTGATCCTCTCTAGTGTCAGGGGTAATAGCGGTACAGGGGGAAACGTATACAAGAGCCCCTGTGGCCAGGGGTGAGCTAGCGCGTCTACTCCCATGGGGCTCCTGTCTCTCTCCATAGAGAACCGTAGGGGGCAATTAGTGGAATCAAGGCCCGGAACTCCTCCCTCTGAGACACATGCGGCAGGAGCGGTATGGAGCCCCCTGCTGTGGCTTGCCCAATTGAAGTGGCAGGGTCAGAAATGTCCAGCCTGGATGCTGTGAAGGACAGCTCGCCTGGGCTTGGGGGCCTCTGTGGGGCTGGGGATGGGGACCAGGAGTGGGAAAGCTGAGTCTGCCTGGAGGTAGGGGGCAGTCTACCCTGTGATTTTAAGAGGGTCTCCGCATGGCCTGCTGAGCCCTCATCGTCTCCACCAGCTCCTGGAAACGTCGCTCAGCATCTGCCTTTCTGTGGGGTAGGGGAGCGGTACATCCTGGGTGACCGCCTACCTCCTGGGGAACGTCCTCTTGAGTGATGTCATCTGGGTGGTGACCATTTTGCGTCTACAGATGGACTTCTGCGCCTCTGCACCGGTGGCGGAGAGGGTGAAGGTGATCAAGGAGTATGAGGGAGGTCCCTGGCCACTGTGGCAGGCGGGGTTCTTAAGGACCTTTGGGTAGGGCCCTGAAAAACTGATCTCATTCTCTCCTGCTCTAGGGAGAGAGACTCTGCTAGGGTGATTCCTCTTCTGCGCTTAGTTCTTCTTGAGAACTTGCGGCAGGGAGAGCAGTCCAGCTCGCCCGCCAGCGCCCTGGCTGAGTGGTCTGGCCCTAGGCATCTGGCACAGGTCGAATGCTCGTCCAGCCTGTTGAGCTTTGCCGCGCACTGGTTGCACTGGTAGAAACCAGCAGAGGACCCAGTGGAGCGCACTGACATGACGCCGGGCGTCATGCGTTGGTGCCGAGTGATGTTAACTGCTGCTGATTAATCGGAGTTGGTGTCGGTGTCAAGGGTGCACCGATCGGTGATCGGTGCCGAGTCTATCGGTACCGAGCCTGTCGATGCCGAGGTCGGTGCAGAGTCTATCGGCGACAACAAGAATAGCGCTGTCAGTGCTGAGAAGTCGGTGACGAGAAGGAGCGTGGTCAGTGCTGAGCTGTAGTTGGTGCCAAAGATGTTCCCACCGGTGCAAAGTCAATTGGTGCCGAAGTTGGAGGGTCTCTGACGCCAAGTAAATGGGCATAGAGGACGGTGCCGCGAGCCCGCGGGGTCACCCTACAGCACCACAATAGCTAACACAATGGTAATTAACTATGCGAGGTAGTAAAAAAGAGACTAATGGCTGCTTGCCAATCTCAAAGAGGGGTTGAAACTGAAGCGAGACTAAAGCAAGAGCAAACTCAAAAACACTCCAAAGTGTGTCTTACCGTGTATTTTTTTTAATTTGTAGGTTCAAGAACCAACAAATCAGCCAATTTCGGAACAAAGAAAGCACAAGGCAATCTGTGACCTGTCTCAGTGAAGAGTGAGAGAGAAAATGGTGATATGCTATTGTGAGGACGACTCTCTTCAGCAGGAGGTGGGAGGGACTTCCTCCTCACAGCAGGTCCCTGATAGGGCAGCTTTTTAACATATGCTCAGCGATTAACGGTCAAAGAGGACTCTTTCCCATTCGGTAGTGGTTGTCACTAAGGGAACGGCAGTGTGTGGAGCGAGAGAAAAGGGCAAGCGAGCCCAGCTGAAGAACCCAGACGCAATCATACCATTTAAGTACCACGTACCCATACTGGGATGGTATTATAGTTTAGCTCTAGGGAATCTGGACATCCTCATGAGTGACAGCGGGGAAACAGGAGAGCAATACCGAATAACGGAGGCTGTGAGACCCTGCGTGTAGAAGCACCTTCTGTTCATAGCTTTGTTATCTGTGTTTATTTTCTCTTTTTGCTTTCGTCTTTTGTTATGGACTGTTATTTTTGCAGCACTAGTGGTTGTGTTACCTGGAGTTTACAACGAACTGTTAAAACTGTCCGGTTTCGGTATAAGAGCGCCACCTCGTGGAACAGTAAAACATTGTACCTAAGTGGCTTTTCAAATAAACCCACTAACTCCTGTGTCTCAGTGAATCACCTGCACCCAGCCACAGGATCATTAAACCATAATATTCACACTAGTAGTAGACAGTACATGGACAGTTCATTGGTAGTGTTTTTATACAAAGAGAAATAATTAAACTGATTACTGTTAATGTTACTATTAAAGCTTTTCCTATGAAACTTTGAATTGAACAGTTTTTGGTGACATTTAAAATTATTCATTCTATAGAAATAGCGAAATAAAAAAAAAAACATTGTTAGTGTAATATAAAATAATAATTATAAAAAAACACATATATACAAACATACATACATACAACTATATTGTAGCTGGAGAGGAGATACTCTGTGTACATTAATGCACACGAATGGTTGTTTACATGATGAACAAGGGCAAAAAGGAGAATGGGAGAATCATGCCAAGAAGTTTGCATTATCATAAAAAATACCAACACGTATAACATAAAAAATTTTTTAAAAAACACATATAACAAATAATAAAAAAAAAAAAAGCAATCGGTCTTAAATTCCTGGCAATATGAAATGTGTTGCAGAACATGGATGAATGACTGAATTCATTAGTTTTAACTCCGACATAACTTTCTCAAGTGCACTTCCTCCACTCTAACAGTAGATGGCACCATGGATACCTTTATCTTATCACAGTGGGGAATACAGTATTTTCAAAACATTTCTGTTTTACATTTGTTTGAATGGATAAACTTACATATTAATGTTACAACACTTAAAATACCTTGATTATGTTGTATTACTTACAGTATTTGTTAGGTTTATCATCATCATCATCATCATCATCATCATCATCATCATCATCATCATCATCATCATCATCATCATCATATAATAAGCCCAGGGTGTTTTATACCTCCCCTTCTTCTACAGTTTGAATTCTTATGATGAATATAAATAGTTAAATACTCTAGGACCTGATCAGTGATGCAGTTGGTTTAATTTGAAGATTCATGACCAGGATTACGGACACAGTCAAAATTATTGTGCCAACAAGTATATTCATTCCCTATAAAATGTGATTTAATTCATACGAAGGCTGGAACAATGAGCCTGAACCTGAGCCTGAATTAAATGATGGTGGAGCCTTATCATAAGAACTCTCCCAACCAGAACAATCAATCAGAAAATAAGGGAATAACACATCAAAACAACACAAATGAGGGGTTTTAAAACTCTGTAGGTGCATTTAACAGACTGTCTGCTCCATTTGAAATTGCAAATGCAGTTTCTGCTGCTCAGCATGTTAAAGGGTATACCCCATAAACAACAGCATGATACACAGTAACCCACGCCCACTGCACACCAGCTCATACCTGCAAATCTAAAGCTCCTGAGACTCTCTGTTCCCATCGAGAGAGAGAGAGAGAGAGAGAGAGAGAGAGAGAGAGAGAGAGAGAGAGAGAGAGAGACTTTTGACTTTTAAGATCCTTTATTTAAATATTCCAAATAAAATCCATTAAAATTCAAATAAAGGTAAAACACAACAAAAGATTCCTACTGCCTGAACAAAATTTAAAAAATCCTAAAATACATCGTGTTCACCTTAAAAACAGATTTTAAACAAAATAAAAGGATCATTAAAAAATCAATATTAAACAGTGTTTTTTTTCTTTGTTGAAAACAGATAAAAGCCAAAATAAAACACTGTAAAACAAAAATTAAATAAAATTACAACAAAAACTGGAGCTCCCCCTCCTCACTCACAGCACACAAGGCGTCTCCCACACACCACCTCTCCTGAAAGTCCTCCAGGTTACTGACCAGTTTAAAATACTCAAACTCTACTCTGATCTGGCTGACCACGAGCACCCTGAACTGAACCACTAAACTGGTCAGTCCAGAACCAGAGAGTTGATTTTTCCTTGTCTTTAAAATAGCCAATTTTGCCTGTCCAATTAAAAAATTAATAAGAACACACCTGTTTTTCATTTTAAAACTGTATAGAACCCCAAAAATAAAAAGCTCCTTACTAAAAACGACCCCTAAATTATTCAGGATTCCCTGCAGTAAATTAAAAAGTGGCCGCAGCCTCTCACACTCACTGTAGGCATGAAAGAGAGTTTCCTCTGCTGAGCAAAAAGCGCACTGCTCACTGATGCTGGGGTCCACTCTATGGAGAATCCTGCCTGTGGACACAATGCAGTGGAGAATCTTCCACTGCAGGTCCCCCACTCTCTTGGCGAGAGGCGGCTTGTACAGCACCCTCCACACCGGCCTGTGCCCCTCCTCTACAGCCAAGTAAGCTCGCCACTTAGAGTCTACCAGACCCCTTAGCCTACTATACTCTGTGGCTTTAACACACAATTTGTATATATGTTTTCCATTCATTGTGTGAAAGATAATTTCCTCCACATTCTGCAATTTAAGCAAAGTCCCTCCATTCTCTCCACCGCCCTCACCTTCCTCACCTACTGCTGGTGACACGATCATCCCTGGAAATAAGGAAAGCTGTCTCTGCTCTGTGCCTCTGGACAACTCCTCCCTCAGGACTGCCTTGAGCCGCGGGGAGAGGCAGCCCCTCAACTCACCCATCAGTCTTTCTGCAAGCCTCTCTGAGTGCCAGCCTAGCTGTGCAGTTAGCTGGGAGGCAGTTAGCCAGCAGGAGAGCTCAAGGTTTAACAGGTGGACCATCCTGGTTACACCTGCTTTTAAAAAACTGGCACAGAGCGTCATCGACTGGAGGAACTTAACTGGAAAGAGTGGATTAAAAAATAGGGGCTCCTCAAACAGGTCCTGCCCTGTCAAGGACTCCACATCCCTTTCCACCCTCACCAGCTGCCAGGCTTTTAAAATACTTTGATAAAAAGGAGGAAGTCCTGCTTTACTAAAACTGGTGTTCTCAATTAAAAACAGGTGTTTTCCTAACCCCAGCCCCCCAAATCTATTGAGAAGGAAACAGGCCAGCCTCTTCCAATGAGCCTCCTCCTCAGTGTACAGGAGTCTCTGAACCGCCTGCAGTCTGAAGGCTGCCACCCTGCTGGCAATGCTGACTAGCCCCTGCCCCCCCTCATCACTAGGGAGGTAGAGGACTGCCGGCCTCAAACTGTGTCTCCCGCTCCAAAAGAACTCCAGCAACACTCTCTGGATCTCCTTCACCAGGCCCTGGGGTGGGTCCAGGCATACCAGCTTGTGCCACAAGCTAGAGGCCACCAGATTATTAATAACAAGCACCCGGCCCTTGAAGGACAGTTGAGCCAGCAGTCCCTTCCACCTCTGCAGCCGCCCCCTCACCCTGTCCAACAAACCCTCCCAGTTCTTTTTCATGTAGTTTTCTGTTCCGAGGTGCACCCCCAACACTTTAATACCTGTTCTGTTCCATTTCAGCCCCTCAGGCAGGAAAGGAGGGGTGCCCTCATCCCAGCTGCCTGACAGGAAGGTGTCACATTTTGCCCAGTTTACTCTGGCAGAAGATGCTCTCTGGAACTCATTTAGAGTCTGCTGCAGTGCTTGGACATCTGCATCCCCACTCACAAACACAGTCACATCGTCTGCGTAGGCAGACACCTTCACTGTGGCAGAGGAGGGTGTGGAGGGCGAGGAGGGCACTGTCCATCCAGCTAGCCTGACCCTCAGCAGGTGCAGCAGGGGCTCTATAACCAGTGAATACAGCATACCAGACAGGGCACAGCCCTGCCTTATACCCCTGCACACTGGGAAGGGCTGACTCAGCCCATTGTTGATCTTTAAAATACTAAAAATGTTGGAATATAAAAGCCGAATATAAGAAATAAAACCAGGACCGAACCCGAAGGCTTCCAGTGTATGAAAGAGGTAGGTGTGGTCGACTCTGTCGAAAGCCTTCTCTTGATCCAGGGAGACCATTCCTACATTAAAATCACAAATATCACTTACAGTTAAAAAATCTCGAATAAAAAACAAGTTATCAAAAATAGAGCGACCCGGTATACAATATGTTTGATCCATATGTATTACAGTTCCAATAACACTTTTTAATCTATTAGCGATTGTTTTGGATAAAATCTTTAAATCAGAACATAAAATTGACACAGGTCTCCAATTTTTAAGCTGGCATAGGTCTCCCTTCTTGGGCAGCAGTGTAACCACTGCCCTACGGCAGCTAAGAGGCAGTTCCTTGTGGCTGAGGCTCTCTCTCAGAACCTGGAGCAAATCCTCCCCCATTATATCCCAGAAATTATTATAAAATTCTGCTGGCAGTCCATCGATCCCGGGAACCTTTCCGCTGGAGAGCTGCTTGACAGCGGCGGTCATCTCCTGGTGGGTCAGCGGTGCGTCCAGCTGAATCTGCTCCTTCTCACTGAGGCTGGGTAACCCCTGGAGCAGCCGCTCAGTGTCCTCTATGTTGCACAGTTCTTTATTATAAAGTTCCTTGTAAAAACGCACCGCCTCTCTGCTGATTTCCTCCCGGGTGTGCAGTTCTTTCCCACCAGGAGTCCTGATACAACACAGCTGTCTACTGTCCGCTCTCTTCCTCTCCAGGTTGAAGAAGAAACTAGTGGGTGCATCCATGTCTCTCAACTCCATGAATCTGGAACGCACAATCGCCCCCTTCACTCTTTCCTTCAGCAAGCTCCCCAGCGCGATTTTCTGCTCTTTTAGGTTCTCCAGGGTCTGTTCTTTAAATTCTGAATTTAAACTTTCCTCTAGGAGGAGGATTTTGGACTCCAGTTCTCTCACGGCTGTGTTCAGTGACCTGGTTGCATTTATAGTATATTGTTGACAAAAACATTTAATTTGTATTTTGCCAATGTCCCACCACTGTCTTAAATCTTTATATTGTGCTTTTTCTTTTTTCCAAATTATCCAAAAAAGTTTGAATTGTTGCTTAAATTTTACATCTTGTAATAATTTTACATTGAAATGCCAGTAAGATGCTCTGTGGGGTTCTGATTGAATTATTACTGTAATTAATAGACAGTGGTGGTCAGAGAGACTACTGGGGATGATTCTTGCTTTGATAAATTTATTTAAATCGTTTTTAGAAGTATAAAACCGGTCTAGTCTTGCTCTATATACACAGTCTGTGTGATACTGAGACCAGGTGTATTGTCGTAAACTGGGGTGCAGGCATCTCCATATGTCAACCAGGTCACTGGTGCAGCCAACTCTCTGGAGGACTGAGGGTGTGGTTCATCATTATTTCTATCAATATTAAAATTAACAGTACAATTAAAATCTCCTCCTAGTACCACCACATCATTATTATTAATATTAAAAAGAGCTTGCTTTAATTTCTTAAAAAATAAAATTCGCCCCCCCCCCCTCTATTGGGGGCATAAATGTTAATAAAAACATACACTGTACTGCCCAGCCTAGCTCTTACTTTTAAAATCCTCCCTTTCTCGATTTCATCCATATCTAGTAAAACTGCCCCCAGGCTGGGTTTAAAAAGCACGGCTACTCCTGCACTAGTACTAGCGCCGTGACTCATCACGCACAGCCCCTTCCACTCCGCTCGCCACGCCTCCTCATTCTCCTGATCCGAGTGCGTTTCCTGCAGAAACACCCCCCCGCCTGCTTCTGCTCTAAAAACTCGACTAGCTGCGCCCTCTTAAAAGACTGTCTGCAGCCGTTTAGATTAAAAGAAACAAAAACGCACCTTTCCATCATAGCTAAAAAAACTAACACACTAAAACAAGTAATAAAAGAAGTTTCATAAAACACAGCCATTTTTAAACAAGAGATTTTGAACCACTTTTAAGATCCTTTTTAATTTTCTGAACAATTTTTTTTAATCTATAACGTTTTGGCTGATCAAATTCTTCTATTGTGGCTTTCCTTGTTATAACATGAGCGGAGTGGAGAAATAACCTTAGATCAGGGAAAAAACTCTCTATTTCTACTCCCCTTTTCCCTTTTGTTTCAATCATAAAATCATTTACCTGCTCAAGCGTGTATAACTTTTTCTTACTGACGGGTTGGCTATCAGGGATGTCTGAGATAAGCGAGGAGTCAGAGAGCTCCCCCTCCATCTCATCCGCGCTGTCCTCTCGCTCGCCCCCGAGAATCCGCTCCTCCGCAGCTCCCTCCGACTCCTCGACACCGGCCTCTGCCTCTTGCACCGCGCCCGGCTCACCCTGCGCTGTGTTCTCTTCCTCCGCGTTGGGAGGGACTGACGCCCCGCCTGGAGCCCGCAGTCTCCCTGTCTGCATGGGTTCGGAGTTCTGCACTGGCTGCGCTCTGCCATCCGGCAGCTCTGCAGCCTTCCGTTGAAATCGTGTCTTTTTCGCTACTACCTTGAATGATTCTTCACCATTCTCAGTAGTAGCTGTATTATCCTCCGAACCCGTCAGTGACAGGCTGCGGCTGGGTCTCTTTGTGCGAGGCCGTGGTGTTGGTGGTTCTGCTCTGGTTTCCTTCTGGATCGCCCCCTCCTTGGTCAACACGGGCTCGCTCTGCGGCTCTAGCCTCCATTCTCGGGCAGGCTTTCCTCTGGTGACCCTGTTCTCCACAGTAAAAACACCTCATTGTCTCCGAACTGAGAAAAACTACACAATTAATCCCGTCCACGTTAAAATTCCAGGCAACATTAATGACTTGATTAGGATCATTTAATAAGACAAACGCCTGCCTTCTAAACGACATGACGTGCCTAACACTGTTATTTTTGCACCCCAGCGGGATTCCCTTAATCGGGGACACCAGTTTACCAAACCGAGCTAAATTCTTTTCTAATTGCTCATTTTTTAAAAACGGAGGCACATTAGAAATAATAACTTTCGTTACCGGGGTTACTAGAAGGGAAACCTGAACAAATTCACCTTTCACTGTAAATCCTTCCTCTACCAGCTTGTGTACCAGAGACACCTCCACTAAAAATATTACCAGCGCTTTATTCATTCTTGACGCCAACATACTATTCTCAAACCCCACCACCTCTCCTACTGCCAGCAGGCACTCCTCCACCGAAACCCCGGGGTCAGGCAGGCAACGGACCCCGTGTCTGTGGGTGAGAGCCCCCAGCCCTCCTGAACGAGACCCCATAACGGGATATCCAAGCACACACCACCACCCTACAAACAAACAAACAAACACACACACACACACACACCACTAACCTACGAACAAACAAACACCCAAAAAGAACAACTAAGTAACTATCAAACTAAATAAATAAATAAATAAATAAATAAATAAAGTTTTAAATTTCCCGGTCCTACCGCACCGGCGTTCCACCTCTCTGCAAGCCCTTCCCACAATCCTCCACCAGAGAGAGAGAGAGAGAGAGAGAGAGAGAGAGAGAGAGAGAGAGAGAGAGAGAGAGAGAGAGAGAGAGAGAGAGAATGAATACAGAATAATCCTTTCTGGTATACAGTATTTTGTTTATACCACAAGTACATACTTGAAATAAATACCAATAAAATGTGTACATTTTTTACGTTAAATCAATTTATTCAGGGATTATTTTACCTGGCAGATCTTTACTTTCATTGTCAACAACTATGCTTCAATGCAGATTCATTTTGAACCCTCTTTATGGCCTCTTCACAATCGTCTTTAGATAGACCCTGAGCGCAGTCTGTCAATTTCCAGCCTCTCTGTTGTTTCCCACCTTTACCGGTTTTAATGAAGAGGTTACAGGCTGCTCAGATAAGTCAGATAGTCAGATCGGTAACTGCCATTTCTTGGCAAAACTCTGTTGTTTCCTACCATTAACAGTGTAATGTTATAAAGTGGTACATTGTCACAGTGTGGTGCGCATACCAAAACTTGACCCATGTAATGTAAGAAAGTGGTACACTGTGAGATTTTGGTACAGGTGCAATAAATTGTGATGTGATGTGTTTTACCATACCAGTTATATATATATATATATATATATATATATATATATATATATATATATATATATATATATACACACACACACACACACACACACACACACACACACACACACTACCGGCCAAAAGTTTTAGAACACCTCCATTTTTCCAGTTTTTATTGAAATTTGCACAGTTTAATATCTTCATGTTACTCTGAAATTAAAGCATAGAACAAATAAACAATTTGGAGATAAAAAAAAGAAATCATGGAATCGTTTTGTTTAACAAAATTTAATCTAAATTTTTGACTCATCAAAGTAGCCACCTTTTGCAGTTATCACAACCGAACACACTCGTGGCATTCTTTCTACAATGGAAATCAAATATTGTTCGGAAAGTTCTTCCCAGAACTGTTGCAGAAGTTCCCACAAATGTGTTGCACTTGTAGGTTGCTTTGCTTTCACCCTTCTGTCCAGTTCATCCCAAACCAGCTCGATGGGGTTTAAGTCTGGAGACTATGCTGGCCATTCCATGATTTGAAGCCTACCGTCTTGTTCTTTTCTTCTAAGGTAGTTCTGACATTGCCTGGAGGTATGTTTTGGGTCATTATCTTGCTGTAGGATGAACCCCTGACCAATTAGGCATATACCAGAGGGTACTGCATGGCGCTGCAAAATGCTGTGGTAGCCATTTTGGTTCAGGGTGCCACTCACTCTGTGCAAGTCGCTGACTCTGGATCCAGCAAAAGAGCCCCAGACCATCACGCTTCCTCCTCCGTGTTTGACAGTTGGTGTCACACATCGAGGAACCATCCTTTCGCCTACTCGACGGCGTACAAAAACCCTGCATGATGAACCGAAGATTTCAAATTTTGAAAGACCTTCTTCCAGTCTTCAGTAGTCCACTGGCGGTGCTTCATGGACCAGGCAAGCCTCTTTTTCTTATTTTGTCATCTTAGCAATGGCTTTCTTACCGCCACTCAACCTGTAATACCTGCAGCTTGAAGTCTTCTCTTCACAGTTGAAACTTAGACTTGCTTACTTCAACCAGTGTCAAGCTGTGCTCTACAGGAAAGACCTACACTTTTAAGGGTTATAATGGTCTGTCTGTCTTCCTTTGTTAATTGCCTTTTTCTCACCATTATGATAGCAATATACTACTTCCTGCAGTACAATACTGTCCAAATAATGCTTAAGAGGGTGTAGTAACACAATCTGTTCCAACACTGCTTTTATACAGACAGAGGGTTTGTAAGTAATTAACAAAAGTTGGGACACCTGTAGGAATTGTTAGCATCAACTTTCAAGGCTTAATTTACTTCCATTGCTACAGAACAGCTATAAGTTGTTAACCCATTACTTGTTCCCTGAAAAAGGCCTTTTTGTATAACTCTGAAATGTACATTATTTTTTCAGTTTTTGGTAACTTAAACTTTTTTTTTTAACCTCTGGCAGTTTACCGCTTACCTTTGTACCATTTCAGGTTATTCACTGGACTTGAACTGCTTAAATTTCAATAGAAACTGTAAAAATGGGGGTGTTCTAAAACTTTTGATCGGTAGTGTAAATATAGTGTATTTTTTTTTTTTTGCAAACTTAAACTGGAAACAGACCTTTTTATTTTGTAAATTCTAGTAGGATACTGTAAGTGAGATAAATGTCTGTCCATTCTACATGTCTTGTGTTGCTTAGTACTGTAGATTATTTTTGTGCTTGAACTGATGGACATATTTAGTTCATAGGGCCAAGTGGTACTGCAGTCAGTATCCAGGTAATACAATACAAGGTAATACAAGATCTCTCAACCACCATTGTGTCATTCTGCATTAATGACTGATACAAAGCCCATCCTCTCTATTTTTTAGTACCCCTTTAGTTTGTGATTTTGCATTACACTTTCAAATCAATAATGAATCATTATAACATGTGAGAAAATTGTGAAATCTACAATTTCTTTAGTTCAGATCCACGTGGTACTTGCAGCAGCCTTCACTTAGCAGAGTGTATCATTAGCAGTTAGATGAGACACAGTGCTGCTCTTTGAAAGGCTGGTAGTCGTTTTTTTAGTAAATTGCCAGAACACTGTCCAATTGACCTTAATGAATTACCACAGCAGAAAACTTACATGATTAGATCTTTCAACTAACTTTGATAATGTTTTCTAATTTGTGTCTAATTAGAACTCCTTAGGATAACAAGAGTGTGTGTTTACTGTTTTCTTCTGTTGCTACTGGTAATCCCAAGTCGTGTGTGCAACTCTATCCATTCTGTTCTGCATGTTAATGAGTCCCAGTTTGATCAGGTAGAGAGAGGAGAGTGGAGGGTGTACTGTTAACGCTCTCTTTTTAACAGAGGAAGGGCTCCCTATCAAAAAAGATGTTTAGTTAATAGTAGGAAAAAAGAAAACTGTTCTGACCCAAGCAAAGGTCAAGTTGCCATTATACCTTTGGCTGTAACCAGATTAGACACGAGATGGGCAACTCCTGACCTTGTCTTTGTTAAACCTTCTAGGCCCTAAATCAGTAAACCACAATACATCATTATACCTCTGAAGCCATAGATATACTTTATAATGGCTAAGGCAATGTTTTGAGATCAACCAGCTAGTCACAAACAGACAGCATACACTCTAGATAGGCCAAATTGCATTCTCTAGTTCATAAAATGTTGCCATAAAATGGCAAATAATTGTTCTTAACAAAGACTGAAAAGCTCCCTCAACAGCCTTATATTCAAATCCAGTTAAATTTGCCACATTTTTCTCCTTTTAAATTAGTTCTTGTGGTAAACTTATATATATATATATATATATATATATATATATATATATATATATATATATATATATATATATATATATGATCTTTTTTTGGTAGTTAAACTGCAATTATGTATTAAAATAACAGCATATAAACCACAATCCATGCGTAATCCAGAGATTATTAAACATATGAGTTGCAAAAATCAAAAGAAAAGAAAAAATTGCATGTATTGCTATCTGTGTATTAGTCCAGAAACAAATGCTCCAGGAACATCTGCTTCCAAGCTCCAAACCTATTCAGATGTGTATATTAAGAGCATAGATGAATAGACAATCACATATTTTGAGGTAAAACTATCTAATCTCAGTCAACTAACAAGTTTAACAAAAAAAAACAAAGATGTAATTTGAAAACAAACACATTATTTAGAGAGAAATAAAATCATTTTAATAATGTAAAACAAAGAAAACCAATAATGTAATAGCTCTTCACTGCAACTTAGTTCTTAGTTTTATAATTAATCAATTTCAATTTTTATATTTCTTATGGAAACTGTGTATTTACTTATGGTGCTTCAAAATAGACTTAGTGTTTTTCATCTTTCCTGTACCTGCACTAGTTTCTCAGAAAAGTTTAAAAGTGTTAAAATACTCTACTGTGGGTGGTAGGCGTTATGAGTAGTGAAGTGTTTTCTAATGAAGCTGTGAATTGTTACAGAACATTAAATAAACCCAGTGGAGATTCATTATGCTTAGCAGAAGAGAAGTGTTTAGTTTACAGAGGTCTCCTAAGGCATTCAGATTGAAGTAGCTGTTTAATTAAAGATCTCTGTATCTGTTTAATAATCTGTTAAAAAAAAAAACAACAACAGCACTGAAAGAAAATAAATAAATACAGTATTCTACAAAACATCGTAAAGTAGCTGATTCTGTTATTTAAACTCCCCCAAACAATGTTGCATAACTCCATTATTCTAACCACTTACTAAACCATTAAAGGGTTTATGAAAATACTCAAATAAAATGGATTTAATATTTATTCTTTAATAGGTATTAGTCAAGAGAAGAATAAAATGACAGCGACTCAACTATAGATAGCTCCACACCAGAACTTCTGCAGTGTTCATTAAAATATCGCTTTTGCAAAGATTACATAAAAGCATGTTGTCTAATTGCATTTCAGATAGAGAGACACTACATCCTTACCAGAAATGAAGTATGGAAATGCCACAGAAAAGCAGTGCCAAAGATTTTGAAAATTCATAGTTATGTTGAATACAGCTGAATTATTTAAAACAAATGCATACAGATAAAGAAATACTCCCATTACACACATATATATATACATATATGTATGTCTTATCAGTAATTCATATTATAAGGAATCTAAAGGCAAGCACATGCTGTCAGTTATATATATATATATATATATATATATATATATATATATATATATATATATATATATATTAGAATTTTAAAGTACTGTGCATTTTATGAGAAATACGACTGTAAGTGAATTTTGCAAATGAACTGCACTTGAGACCTGCCTGTCCCATTTTGATCACAGGCCCTTTTTAAAGCTCAAATGCAAGGCGTCCTCAACATCAAGGTATTGAGCCATTCAGAAACATTGATGACTTGCATGTTTGCTGTTCATAAGCCTGTATTATTGTATCCCAGATTTTTAGAATGGTTGAGAAAGTGTTCGTGGGAATGCTGAAATCTGTAGCAACATCTTTCTTTTTCTTGTAAGCAAGGATGGTGCACGTTTCTGAGCGAGCATTACGGCAACTCAAAATGCATCATAGGATCTGTAGTCCTCAAACAGCATTCAAATACAGTTAGAGGCGCCAATATGGCTGCAAGTCAATACTGTAAGGGCTCATGCAGACAAAGTGCTGTGGCTGTGCTGTTGTTATGGATCAGGCTTTCTAGCAACAACACCAGCCCTGCAGGACACTGAGCTCCAACGTGCACAGTGAAGAAAAGGGGGGCTCGGCTGTGTGCACAGTGCAAAGAAGAGACTGCTAAATTTAGAAGGAAATGTGTCTAATCACGGTTCGTTTTAATGGTAATTGACTATATATATATATATATATATATATATATATATATATATATATATAGAGATAGAGAGAGAGAGAGAGAGAGAGAGAGAGAGAGAGAGAGAGAGAGAGAGAGAGAGAGAGAGAGAGAGAGAGAAGATTTTAAAAGTCTATTTCAATGAGTTCGGAGAAAGTATGTATTATATTAGTTTTAAAGCCATTAAAACAGATCCTCATGATCCCTATTTCCCTACTAGCATGTTAATTGAATCAAATCTGCCTTTAATATAATTGTCCTTATTCCTACAGTAAATCTATAAACCTATTTTAAGCCTATACGTTTATGACAATATTATGGCACTTATCCCCCTGTTAGGTATTTTACAGGAGTGCTATAGAGATATTTTTTAATTGATTTTGAATAATGTAAAAGAGCAATTATTATTTTTAATCTGCTTCAAACAGGTTGTATTATAAGGTTAATATGGAACAAATATAGCTTGTGAAATATAGTTTATAGAGTCCTGTAGTTAATAAACACAAACTTCTTCACTGGCTTACCCTCAGAACAGCCTTAGAAACAACAAATTATACCAAATAAAGTACATCCTAATGTTTTACTTCCTTCAAGTATTTTATTTGTTATAAAATGTAATATAATAAATTATAATTAAGGGATAAGGACATTGTTGTGGTGTGTTACAAAGCAATAATATATTTTCTGAGTCAATAAATCCTGAGCAGAGGCTTTATTGATTCTGTCAATATCACTAGTACATTACAACTTTGTAAAGTTTTATTAACCTTTGTTTGTCTGAAATAATCATTGCAGTTCACTGAAAGAGCTATCTTTCTGAGAGATGTGCTCGATCATCCATGAGAAGCATTTCATCAGTAAGCAGTGGATTCAGAACAGGCGTCATTAATTAGTATCATCTCTCAGCGTGTTTTCTGCTATTGAGTAATTAAAATATAATACCATTTATAGGCCATTTAATTTTCAGAATTCTTACAATTTCTAAGTATTTCAGTCACAAGCTTTCTATTAAAGAAGGCATTCAAATTCTGAGTTATTTTATAATTATACTGCATACTTTGATACAAGCATTCATGGGGCAGGTACAACGGCTGTGTGGAGGATGAACCTCTGCAATTGAAAAAGGAGAGTGCTTTGTGACTTAGAAAAGAGGGCAGGGTTCCCCTTGTCTCACGGAGGGCCGCCCTCACTTAGGTGATACAAACTGATTGGCCTCCAAGGCCGAGAGTTCGGATTCCGAAGAGAAAGAAAGGTACGGCAGGCAAGTAGTCATTTTATATCTAAATTGGGCACAGAGGAGATTGAGGCGACGGGTCCAGCAGGATCAAGGGTAGATTGGTCAGCGGAGCTTGTCAGTTGTGTAGCGACACACGAACATAATGATACGCAAATGAAAACACAAGACAGAGAATAAGCGAGTGACCTGGGATTTAAATAGGGAGGTTGACAGATATTTTGACAGGACAGAACGGGAGAGATGCTCTAGCTTCTGTCCACTGAACCATGCCCTAATGTTACAATTAATGTTGCTCAATGCTAAATTGTTTTAATTAACCTTATGTACTGTGAGCTGGTGTGAGGACAATTATTGAGATGGTTAGGGACATTTACAGATCAAAACAGATGCCAATATAGTCCCAAAGGTGAATAAGTGTTGAATAAGTAGCTGAAATACAGCCTTTGTTGTTTTCTAACTTCTTCTTTTACAAATATTAACATCCTTACTTTTCACAATCTTGGTGCACTTAAATCTAGAAAGCAAATGGGGATCCCCAACTGGCTCACCTGGTAGGTGCGTAGAGTGAGTCGTACAGCGCAGGTTCACGCCGGTGTTCGCTGGGGACTCCAAAGGGAGTGTGGCATAGGCTCTGGCCGCTCCCATAGTTTAGGAAAGCTACTGCAAAACCTGCTGGCCAGGCTCCCAGTGAGCTCAAAGGAAGACACCTGTAGGGCCTTTGTCCTCCAGAGGTCAGTAGCTCGCTGACATCTGCTCTCAAGTTCCTGGTTAAAAAAAAATCTGGGTTGGTCGTGGGATCTGAGGACACCCACTGAACCTTGTGAGAAAATAGGTCATAAATTGATAATTAGTCACACTAAATTAAAAATCGAGAAAGTAAAGTCACCTTAATGTGTGCTTTTTATTGCTAAAGGCTCTCAGTATTAATGTAATCTTTGGCATTTATGGTTTAAGTCTCTATACAGGATTTCAGACAGCAGGAGCAGAAGTCCATCCTGATGATTGAATAGATCTGTATTTTTTTTTTTTTTCACACTGTAGACATTTTCTTACCCCAGGAGATTAATTTACCTTTAATGAGCAATACATGGTATGCTTCTGCTAATTATGTAGTAGTCAGGTTATTCACACAACTTAATTAAACCCTATAGACCTTAAACAGGTTTTGCCATAACTGTAGTTCGTGTTGTAATAAATAGTCCAGCTACTTTGATGAACTTACCTTTAGATTCAGATACAACCAAGACTGTGTGTGGAAGTCATCTCTAATACTGGTAAGATTTACTTTGAGATAACAACTGTGTGTTCACTAGTTGCACTGGCCAAATACAAATTCATGATATGTAAGTATGTAAGTATGTATGAATATACTCTAGGTATGCACATGTATTTCTTTGGCTATATGTTCATTAAACTTTTTTTTTCCCCTTATTCATAGACCGAGGAACCCTCAGCAAAACCTGATAATGAATACAAACTTTACTCCAGCATTCTACAATGGCACTGGTTCTTTGACTACTGGATTTTATTTAATAGCTTTTGATACATTGGACAATAAGAACTACCTAATCTTGGTCTTATCTTTAATTTACATATGTACACTATTAGGTAACCTTACAGTGTTATTAGTTGTGTTCTTAAACCAAAGTCTACACAATCCAAAATATATCTCTGTTTGCAATTTAGCTGTGGTGGACATCATTATGAGCAGTGTTATAATTCCTCAAATGGTGCCGGTCTTTGTGTTTAACTGGAATTTGATTTCATTCCAGGCTTGTTTTACTCAGATGTTCTTTATGCATTATTTTGGTGACTTGGAATCCTTTTCACTTGCTGTTCTGGCGTACGACCGGCTCATTGCTATATATTTCCCGCTGCGCTACTCAACCATAAACACAAACATGAGGATTTTTGTAATCCTGACAGTAATATGGGCAGCTGTTTTCTGCCTGGAAATGTACTCTGTGGCATTAGCTGCCAGTCTGCCCTATTGTGCATCAAGAATTATTAGAAGCTGTTGCTGTGAACATGGGCCTGTATATATACTAGCTTGTGCAGATATTACTTTTAATAGAAAACTGGCCACTGCCAAAACATTAATTGTGTTGTTTGGTCCGCTGTCCTTCATCTTCATCACCTACATCATAATAGTAATTGCTGTGCAAAAGATAGCCTCAGCAAAGCAGAGGAAAAAAGCATTTAACACGTGTTTCACCCACATGCTTTTGGTGTTGACCTATTACCTTCCAGTAATACTTGCATACATACTGGGAAATCTGCGTTTGGTAAAGTCATCTGATCTCTTCACTGCTATTCTTACCGTGTCTGTGGCATTGCCCCCTATGTTAAACCCTGTTATCTACAGCCTAAAGACTGAAGAACTGAGTGAAAAAATTATGAAGCTTGCTGGAAGGCACAAAACTTCACCTGAATCACTGAAAAAAGTATCAAGCTAACTTTGTAGTATTTTAATTTGTTTTTCAATTCACATTTGGTTGTACGGTGTTTGCATATGTATTATTTATTATTATTATTATTATTATTATTATTATTATTATTATTATTATTATTATTATTATTATTATTATTAATCTTATTTAGATGTATCCGTTTTTCACAATTCAACAGAATGTTGTAATTGTAAACTTAATTTTAGAAGCATATCACAGACTATTTTTAGGAAGAAAAAAAAAAAACAAGTCCAGATATACTATACTGAATTATCAACAGAAGAACTTCAAAGAAGTATGTAAATGACAGTTTCCACCAGAAGTCTTTATAAAACCATTGCTTTAGGATGTTACCTTTTTTTTTTTTTTTTGTAATTGTAGATTATATTTTAAAAATGCAAAGGAAATTAAAGCACATATAGTTAAACCATAATCAAAGCTGCAATTAACCAATTAACTGACAATGGTGTTTGTACAGCATTATAAGCACTGTGTAATAAAGTGTCTGGATGTCAAAAACAAAGTAAAACTCTCTAATATTAAAATCATTTCACATCATTGTCTTCTGTGCTCATATTTTCCTGCAAAACAACATCAAACATGTTTTTTTTAAATAAATGTGGCCTTACAATTAATAGTTGTGAGTGTGTGTGTGTGTGTGTGTGTGTGTGTGTGTGTGTGTGTGTGTGTGTAAGCTTATGACATCCTGCAAGGGCACTCATTTCCATCAATGTTCTCACAGTGAAAAGTAATTATTGAAAATGTGATTTGTGATGACCTCAGCCATTTGAACTACTTTTTATAACCTTACATGGTTGTAGTTATTCAGGGATCAGAAACAGTAAATCTAGTTGTATTGAGAATCAATGACAAGGCCCTGACAAGCGCTGTGCTATAGAAATCTATATGGGTGTGTCTATGGATGTATGTAATTGAATGTAATACACAAACAAGCAATATAAGTAAGTAAAATGTAATATAAATAAATATTACATTTTAAATCTAGCCTGGATATTGCTTAAAGATAATTAACTGTTGGTTCAATTATGCTTATTGTACTATACACTGCATATAAAGCTTACTGTACAAAGAGCAAGATTTAAATTAATATAAATAAATAAAAACATGTAACAAAATGACAATGTCACCCAAACCCCAGGTATTAAAGCAAAGGGGTATTGTGCAGCTTCTCTAACACTACAGTAGTGTGTCATTTAACATGTGTAAAAACACATTCATTCAAGTTCTATATGACCCACATTAGGTAACACGGGCCCTTTTTTTCAGGACAGCTTAGAAGTTGCTCTTAAAAATCATGTTTAAAAAACAACAACACAACATATAAATTAAATATAAAAATGACATTATACCATAGCAAAACACAACTATAGACTATCCAAACTTTTTTTTTTTCATAACTTAACATACTATAGGAAAGAAACGTTCAAAATAAACAGTGTTTTTTATTTTTATAGTTGTCCCTGAATGCATTCACCAACCCAAACATATTAGACTATATAATAGAATGAATTCTGAAAACAACATTACATTACAACCTGCACTAGGCCTATAAAGTAATTACTTTGCAAATATATATATATATATATATATATATATATATATATATATATATATATATATATATATATATATATATATATATATATATATTATGAAGAATAAAAAAGTACCAGCCTGCCCCACACTCCCAACTAAAAAAAAAAGCAATCATACAAGATCTACCAGCGGCAGTTATTCATCTTATACAGTTTGTGAGAATACCTTGTCTGGTTCTACAACGTAAAAACAACAACAATAAAGTTTAAAACAGAATGAACAGTTATTATAACGCCCCCTCCCATTTAGAATGTCCAATTGCATTTCCTCACTGCAGCAATTCCTCACACAGCTCAGAAGAACTGAAGGTCAGTGGGTGTCTGGCTAGTAGGGACTGTTGTGGTGTGATGCGGAGAAACCGACTGCAGTTTTTGCCACCCTAACCCACAGGAGTGCAAGAACAATACAACGCTCCCTCTGGAATCCCCAGTGAGGACTGCCTACTACCTGCAAACATACTGTACAAAGCTGCCTAAAAATGTGAGGCATTAAACCACAAGCAAAGACTGTCAAATCCCCTGTGTCATGGTGCACTATGGGTTGATTAACAACAAGTTGACCTCGTACCTCTGCGAATGAACACGTCCTGAAACTGTGTCATCTTGGTTGCCATGTATTGCTTCATCAAGTGTCCCAAATAATAGATTCTCAGACCAGATTTCCTGACCTGGAGATTTGTCTCAATGCTCAGGGTCCCTGCAAAGGCTAATGACAGCAATTACGAAAGAAAAAATCACAATAATTATGACAGTTGGGACTGTTAAGGCAATTCTGTGTTTAAGACCAAGTTGTATTTTGACTCTTGATCAAAGATGTACAATATTGTATAGTCTGGGATCCAGGCACCCTGAATTGTGATGGGCCTTACCTGGGCTCCCAAACTCAGGACAGTTTTTTCTTGAAGTTTAGATCCTCCAGAATATGAATTAAGAGGCCTGCTCCACCATAAAAAAAAATAAAAATAATAATAATAATTAAAAAAAAGGTACCAGGTACCAGTTCTTGATTTCAACTTTGTTTAATATCACTGATATACTGGATTTTCAAAATAGGTGTCATAGAACTAAAATTACATCATAAAATTACATAGATTTAATTCTACTTTTTTTTTTTAACCTTTCTTCCCATTTTTCTTCAGAAATGCTGTTCCTGTTCCTATCATGTAATTTTTCATAAAAACTTGAAGATTAGCACTGGAAATGACATCGAGGTGCCACCAGCTGATGTCAACGACACAGAGTAAATGTTCAGAAACATGGTGAGCAAAACTTAATGTTGCAATTAAAAAGATTTCAAAACATGGTACTTTATTGTGTAAGTTACTATATTAAGTGGCTTTGGTCAAGTTCGATCGTGGGTGTCCTACGAGAAAATTAACAGATTGTTGGGGGTTTCTTTGTGCAAATCTGCCACCAACACATTGTCAAGGCCTCATATCTCAGAAACTATTTGATCCCTCTGAATCCCTGACTAGTATAGTTTAAGGCTCTGTCTACACTATAGAACTGTACTCAAAAACGTTTGAATTAATCTAGCTCAAAGCGTCTACACTAAAGTGCTGTTTCATGTTTAGTCGGGCTTAATGCATACAAACACTATTAAAATAGCTTAGTTACAGTTCCTAGCAGCGCAGTGGACTATGGGACTTAAAGTGACATTATCAAAAATATCAAAAATCATTTGGGGATATTGGAGAATACACAAATAAGGTAGTTTGGTATTACAGCATCCAGAATTCTGACAAACCACACTACCTTTGGTCTCAAGTCCAGTTCTCGAGTACTGTATTAAATGCTGCATAGTGTACGCTAACCGTATTTAGCACTTTTAAGCCAGTTTAAAGGCAACTAATACAGTTTAAAAGCATAGTGTGGACAGGGCCTAGTTCCATTACGACACTTCACCAGAGTAAATATTTGAGACTTCTATATTTCAGTGATGAGACACTGCATGTGATACAGACTCGTATTTTCTTAGTTAACCTCGATTGGGTATTGTCACAAAGTTGGCTGAGTGGTGACGTCAGACCCGGAACAATAACACACAGGACAGAGACACAGAGTTTTGGTGAAGCTGATCGCTTGCTTGCGCTCAGCATTTAATAAATGAACAAACAAAACAAAAAAATAAAGATGCTTAATGAAACAGAACACAGCACTTGAGCCAAAATAAATAGACAAACAAAACGAAAAGACATTAACAAACAAGTACCGTGCTGGTTCTCCAGCACGAGTAGCAATTGATTCCTTTTTTCTCTCCATCTCTCTCCCGTTCTTTAGCCCTGAACACACAACCCCGAGTGAGTGAAAACATGCTGCTTTTGTGCAGCTGTACTGAGACTCGATTGCGAATCAATTATTCAATTGGAGTCGCGGTACAACTGCACATGAATTAATAAAGTGCAGTTCCCCGTGCTCACATATTATTAGATTTTACCTGCACATGAAGTGCTGTGCAATCCTCGTGCCTAAATACAAACTACACTTTATAACACTCGTGCTCATAACCCAAATTTATATCCTGTGTATTTTATACATAAACACCAACATTAACACACTACATACAACATAAAACACTAATAAACATAAAGGGGCGGGACACTCCACCACATGTATGTATTTCCGATCTGATAAAACAAAATAGATCTATAGAACTAGCTTGTGAGGTTTGGCTGAAACAGCACTGAACCTTCAGAAAAAAAATAATAAACAATAAAGAATATAATATATTGCCGATTCTTACGTTTATTTTATATTATGTATTTTATGTAAAGAAAATCCATGAGCGAAAACCCATATTAAAGGATTCAAAATACTGTTGTTTATCAAAAAGCGAATTTATACAGGACCCCGTGTTTATATAATTGTTTTGTGCCATCATCGCAGTCAAAGTGATACCTGTTGTCTGTAAACTGTTCAACATTGGTCTCCTCTGGGAAAGCAAGGTAACTTTTTCTAGCAACTTGTGAAGCAACTAATGGACATTAGAGAAATGTGCCTGCAGGAAATGTCTTGGTATTTTATATGGATTTATTTACTTACTTTAACCTAATGCTGTTAAATTCAAACTTTCAGACACAAGTGGATCAGTTTAGTTACATTCAAAGTGCCATGTCAGTGCTGTACACTTATCGTTTTGGTTCTTCATAATCATACCTGCATGTACAGGATCCTATTAAGAATTAAATGATGCAATTAATCTAAAAGTTTACAAGCAATATAATGACCCAGTATGATTTGATCCCCAGTGAATCTTGAGACATGATTTGTTTAGAGGTTTCCTTATATATTAGCCAGCATTCCCTGCTTTTCTAGGACAGACACAGATTTCAGAGGTACGGTTCTGCCTTAACAATTTTGAGAGGTTGGTATACATTTTTCTTTTGCATGCTATTGTTTTATTATTTCAGTAATTGTGCCAGGTTATTGCACATACATGCTTGCCATGATTACAGAAGTTTTAAAGGAAAATGAGACATACATTACACTAATATTTCCTTTAAAATGAGTGTGCATGTATTGTAGTCAGTTAAGTTTAAATGTGTATAATATAGTTCATGTTTTTGTGTGTTTGTTTTACACAGACATAATCAGCAGGCTTAATGTATCAGAAATGTATTATTATTATTATTATTATTATTATTATTATTATTATTATTATTATTATTATTTAACAGGTGGAAAGACATGGACACGCAGGTTGGAACAACTGCATCGGTCCACAACACTACCTTTGTGCGACCAGTTGGGTTTTACATCAGAGGTTTTTATGCTTTGCAGCACACTGATTATTATTTTGTATTCCTGTCAATTGTTTACATTGCAACATTGTTAGCAAACTTTCTGATCATGTCAATAATTTGGTTTGCAGACAGCTTGCATACACCAAAGTACTTTGCAATTTTTAGCTTAGCCGTGGTGGATGTCAGTTATAGTACAGCACTTATTCCAAAATCGATCGATGCTTTTCTTTTCAATGCCAGATTTGTTTTTTATGATGCCTGTTTAACGCAGATGTTCTTTGTACATTATTTTTCTTCGATGGAATCATTTGCTCTCTCTGTTTTAGCTTATGACAGGTTAATAGCTATCTGCTTTCCCCTGAGAAGCAACACACTCAACTCAAACACAAAAATGGTTTTAGTTATAATTGTTTCCTGGGCAATTCCTTTCGTTGTGGTTATGATCGTGGTCGCTCTCATACCTCGATTGTCATTCTGTAAATCTACGATCATTAACAGCTACTTTTGTGATCACGGACCAGTATTTAAAAACACTTGCAGTGATTATTCTGCAAATTGGTTTATGGCTGCATTTTATATCGTTGTTTTATTTTTTCTCCCTTTGGCGTTCATTATGCTGTCCTATGTGTGCATTATAGTTGCCCTCTTGAAGATTGCATCGGCAGAAGAAAGACGTAAAGCATTTAAAACGTGCACAACTCATTTAACCCTAGTAGCAGTGTTTTATACACCGCTGTTAGTGACCTATATCATAGCGTGGGTAAACGTGACTATCGACACAGACACCAGAATTCTTAACACATCTCTGTCTGCGGCTATACCTCCTCTCCTTAATCCGATTATATACACTTTAAAGACTGAGGAAATTATGGAGCAAATAAAAAAATATTTCAGAAATCTAAAAATTAACGCTCTAAGTTGATCAAATGCATTTTTTTTTATCTTGTTAAATATAAATATTCAAAGTGTACGTTAGTTCAAACGTACACTTTGAAATCAAGATGGGAAATTAAACCACCACTTTGTGTATACTGCGGACTACAGTATACTGAGCACTACAGTAGTTTGGGGCGAATTCATATTGGTACTGACATTCATATTTTAATTTCTAAGGTTTGAATCTAAGATGAAATGTTTTTATGTTATTATTTTCCAGAAAGGTTTGTGTGTGTTTTGCTTTGACAATGTTTACTCATTTTTCTTGTATTTCTCTATTTTGTTTTGTAATGCTCACAAAAAAGTAAGACTAAATACTACTACTACAACTACTAAAAAAAAAAAAAACTACTATGAGGCTGTAACTAATAATAATAATAATAATAATAATAATAATAATAAATAATAATAATAATAATAATAATAAGCTTCTAATCTCTCATTAGAGAGTTTAGTAAAAAAAAGAACTAGCATAATATCTTATTTTTGTATGCTTATATATATATATATATATATATAGATATAGATATCTATATATATATATATATATAATCAAATTTTAACAAACACAAAACAGTACAAATGTGTGAATGAACATGAAAGAACATTATTATTATTATTATTATTATTATTATTATTATTATTATTATTATTATTATTATTATTATTATTACACACAGTACACTTTCCCTATAATCTGAATAATGTAACCTCATGGTTTAACACATCATCAGACCTGCAGTTCTGTGTATTCCCTACATCACCTGCACCTAAACTAAAGCCACATACTGTACAGTAGGCTTTTAAAACCTATTAAATACTTTACACTGAACTTTGAATTAGAATGGTTTTAGAATGGACAAAGTAATGTTAATTGTGTTGCCACAATTGTAATGGGAGAATATTCTCAAAAGATTTACAACACTCTTCAATAACATATATGCAAAAATCTTGAAATATATTACTTGTTTTACTGTGATGTATTTGCAGTACGGGGTTTAATAGCTAGTAACCATTATGTTACTGTTAAGACAAGTTGTACTGTAATTGTTTTCAGTCTGAGCATATTGTGAAAATAAAAAAAAAATGTGTGGACCATTTACAGTAGGTTTACACAATGTTTAATTAAAGGAAATCAGTGCACATATTAGAACATTTTAAAAATCATGTGTCCCTACATTCATTCTATAGTGTGCTTGTAATGTAACTTCCCAGAGTTGATTCCCAAAAAGTTTTTGATTCTGCTGCACTTCCAGTGTAATTTCTGGGTACCAAGTACAGTGTGTTGCATGGTAACAGCCAGTAGCCAGTGTACATTGCATACTAAGAACACCACACTAACAGAGTTCCACAATTCACATCAAGTAGGGCATTTGAAGTACTATCATATGAATGCATTGGGAAGTTTTTGTTTTTGAGTTGTAATAATAAATACAGCAGTTATTAGCCCACTCTGTTGTGCAGAGGCTTCAATCCAAATTTAAAATAAATACTACTACTAATAATAATAACAATAATAATGTAAGGCGCTGTCTATAACAACTTACCCAATAACAAAATACCATTTCATTTTATTAGGTACCATTCCCAAAGCAGGGTCATTTTTATTTTTTTTTAATCTAAACAGCAGTAAATTAAAATGAATAAACTGGAATTTTCTTAGTGCTCGTTTCACTATTTCATTGTACTGTATGTAGTAATTTAATAAGTGAATCAATAGATCACCCCTGGGGGGTGACTCAAGCTAGATCACACAGAGGTAAAAGCTGTTTAATTAAGTAGAATAGACCCCTGTCTGAAGATGAAGAATTCAATACAGCACAACACATGGAAGGAGTCCTTTGGCAGTGTATACAACGTGGACACCTTGGAATAAAGCCTTTGTCCACTGTGAAAGGTTACCATCTCTGGCAAGCCTGGCACACGTTTATTTACAGAAACAAAAATAAACACAGATACAAAAAAAACAGGTACAATCACCAAAATAAAAGGTTTAAACAAAACACACTAGGAACCCTTTAGGCTGGCAAAGACCTTCTGAAGGTTCTCTGCTTTTCCAAAATTCTCCTGTTCAGGCTGGGCATTAGTCTTCACTCAACTCTCCCTCCCTAACAATGGAATTAACCCCATCCCTGCCTAAATTAAATACAAAATAATTAATCTTTGTTTAAACACAATTTACATGAGCAGGGCTTGCGCCCTATCACATACCTTTCCTCTGTGAGTAGCACACATGGCACCCCCCCCCTTTAAACCCCAGCCATTTCCCCACCAGTCCCATCCTATTGTTTTTTCTTTTGGCTTCTTGTGGGTGGGTTGTAGGGCGGGTTGGTCTGGACTCCTCTGTCTCCCCTGGTTCTCCATCTTCTATCAGGGGTGTCTGTTTAACCCCTTTTAAGACCCCTGGGTTTCAATGAGACAGTTCCTGTTTTAGTCCCCATGATAGCCCCTGGGCTTCTGTGAGGAGCTGCCTGTTTAACTCCCTTGCTACTCCCTAAATCCAATTGTTTTTCCCCTATTGGGGCTCCTCTCTAGAGGGTGGCCCAAGTGTAGGTGTAAGCCCCTGGCTTGTTGGCGGTGGCACCACTGGTAGTGGCTCTGGGCGGTGGCACTCTGACAGGGTCAGCATTGGCAACTGGGACACTGGACCCTTCAGATGTGTAGCTGGCTTTTGGCATGCTCCCCATAGCAGCAGGTATAGAGGCTCCTGAAGTTGGCCCAGCGCTTGCCCTTCTGAGTCTGGAGCCAGTGGAAGCTCCTCCCCCTCTGTCACTGTAGACGGCACGGGCTCCTCACACTTTGGCACTGGGAAGAGCAGAGGCACCACCCCTTCTGACTCAGTAACAGTCAGGTGCTCCTCCCACTTTGGCCCTGGAGACAGCAGTGGCCGCTCGCTCTTTGGTACTTGGGGCTGCAGTGGCTCCTCTCTCTTTGATACTCGGGAAGGTAACTCCTCATTCTCTTGCACTCGGGGAGGAAGCCCCTCATTCTCTGGCACTTGGGCAGTCCTGCTATGACTGTCTCTCACATCCCTGTTATTCTGTCCTCTCACTACTGTCCTCTCTCCACCGCTGCTCCCCTAACACCTCTAACCTCATCCCTCTGCCTCTCCCCCACTCTCCCACTCTCTCCCTTCCTGCACTCTCTCTGGTGCCCTCTGGAACTGTCACCCTTCTGCTAACAAAGCTGATTTAATCTCTGCCTTTGCCTCCCACCTCTCTCTCAATTTCCTTGCTCTCACTGAATACTGGCTCTCTCCTGATAACACTAACTCTTGCTGCCCTGTCCTCTCTCCATGTCCTGTCTCATACGTCGCATATCACTGGATGGGGAGGTGGGACCGTTCTTCTCTCCCACCTTACTTTTTCTGTCCCCTCTGACCTCTCCTCACTCTCTGTTAACACCTTTGAATTTAATTCTGTCCAACTAACCTCTCCTTGGCAACTCCTGCTAATTGTACTGTACCGTCTCCATGGACCTCTCCCTCACTTCTTTGATGAACTTGATTGTCTCCTCTCCTCCCTCCCCTCTCTGTCTACCCGAACTGTCCTGTTAGGTGATTTCAATATTCATCTCTCCAACCTCACCAACACTACCAGATACCTTCCTCTCCTTGACTCATTCAACTTCTCTCTCCCTCCATCCTCTCCTACCCACAAAGCTAGCTGTTAACTGGACATCACTTTCTCCAGGACCTGCTGCCCATCCACCCTCTCTGTCACCCCTCTGGACCTCTCTGATCACTATTTCATCTCTTTTTCTCTGGCTCTCCCCTCTCTCCCTACTCCACCTACCCCCACTTTCACCTCCTGCTGTAACCTCCGCTCTCTCTCTACCTCTGTCCTTGCCTCCATCGCTCTTTCACCTCCCTCCTATCGACTCATTCTCCCAACTCTCTGTAGACTCTGCTACCTCCACCATCTTCTCCCCCTTTCTAGACTCCCTCTGTCCCCTCACCTACAAACCTGACCGTCCCTCCCCTCCCCAAACCTGGATCTCCTCTGTGGTCCTCTTAGCAAGACCCAAACTGTGCTCTGCTGAAAAGAAATGGAAGAGAACCAAACTCCCTGCTGCCCTAAACCTCTACCGCTCCCTCCTCTCCTCCTTCCTTCTTCTCTACTCTCTTCTCTGCTAAATGCTCCTATTTCCAATCACTTATCCAAACCTCCATTAACAACCTCCGGAAACTATTCTCTACTTTCACCTCCCTCCTCAACCCTCCCACTCCTCTTCCCTTCTCTATCTCCTCTGACCACTTTGCCTCTTTCTTCTCCTCTAAAATCTCTGATCTCCGCAAACTCTTTAACACCTCTCCCTCCCCACCATCCCCTCCTGCTCCAACCTCAACATCCTCTGTACTCACATTCCTTCTCCTCCTCCTCTCCCCTCTCAGCCTCTGACCTCTCCTCCTTCCTCCAGGGCCACAAACCCACCATGGGCACCCTGGACCCCCTCCCCACTCTGCTGCTCCTGCTCTACTCCCCTTCATCTCCTCCATTCTCAACACCTCTCTCCTCTCTGGCCTTGACCCCACTCCCTCCAGAACTACCGTCCTGTCTCCCTCTTACCCTTTTCTAAAACCCTTGAGCAGGAAGTACACCGCCAGTTCTCTTCTTTCCTGTCTAACCACTCTCTGCTCAACCATCTCCAATCTGGTTTCCGCTCTGCTCACTCCACTGAAACTGCTCTCCTGTCTGTCACTAATTCACTGAACTCTGCCCGTGCTGCCTCTCTCTCCTCTGTCCTAATTCTCCTCGATCTCTCTACTGCCTTTGACACTGTTGATCACTCTATTCTCCTATCCTCTCTCGCTGACTTGGGAATCTCTGGCGATGCTCTGGCCTGGTTCTCCTCCTACCTCTCCGACCGCACCTACCAGGTAACCTGGCACGGCTCAACCTCCACACCTCACCCTCTCTCAACAGAAGTCCCCCAAGGATCAGTCTTGGGTCCTCCCCCTTACTCTCTCTACACCTGCTCCCTGGGCCCCCTCATCGCATCCTATGGTTTCTCATACCATTTCTATGCTGATGATGCTCAGATCTTCCTCTCCTTCCCCCCCACCATCCCCTCCTATCTCTCCACCTGTCTGTTATCTGCTCCTGGATGCACTTGCATCACCTCAAACTCAACCTCTCTAAATCCGACCTCCTTTTCTTCCACTCCTCATCTTCCCCCTCTTCTGATATCTATCTCCATTCCTCTGGAATCCACCACTCTCTCTCCCTCCTCCTCAGCCAAGAATGTCGGAGTAACCCTGGACCCCTGCCTCTCCTACTCCCAGCATATCTCCACTCTAGCGTGCACCTTCTGTTTCTTCCTGAGCAACATACGAAGAATCCGACTCTTCCTCACCAACTACTCCATGCAATTCCTCGTCCAGGCCCTGGTACTCTCCCGCCTAGACTACTGCAACTCCCTCCTGGCCGGCCTCCATGCGTCCGCCACCCATCTACTCCAGCTCATCCAGAACGCCACTGCTCACCCAGTGTTCTCTCTGCCTCGCTTCTCCACTGCTCCGCACACTCCACTGGCTCCCGATCACCCCTTGCATCCAGTTCAAGACTCGCCTACCGATGCCTTGACCAGACTGCACCCAACTACTTCCAGACCCCCATCTCTCCCTACACCCCTACCCGACCTCTCTGCTCCGCCTGCACTAGAAGACTGTCTGTACCTCCTCTACGCTCTCCTTCCTCCAGAGCCAGCTCCTTCTCCACCCTCGCCCCACAGTGGTGGAATGACCTTCCTATGGATGTCAGGACTGCCCAGTCCCTGACCACCTTCCGGCACCTCCTCAAGACACACCTCTTCAGACAACACTTGTAAAACTCGACTCTTCCCTTCTGGTCTATACTGTGCCTTTAAAGCACTTTAACTTGCATTTATCTGCTCCCTATTTTACTGTATTTAATCATGCACTTAACCCAATCTGTAGTATTCACCTGCACTCATATCTAACCCTGATGTAACTACCAACACTGTTATCTGCTCGTGAACTGCCCAGATATCAAATTGTACTATGTTTTGTATTTGCTCTTATTAGGACTGAAGTCATTGTATTTTGTGTCTTGCTCTCAATTGTACGGTAATTCTTGATATGTATTTTTCATAAACAAATGTAAGTTGCCTTGTAAGGGTGTCTGCCAATAAATAATAATAATAATAATAATAATAATAATAATAATAAATATAATAATAATAATAATAATAATAATAATAATAATGAATCATCACCCTGGTGCACAAAAAAACAAGAACAAAGGACTAGCTTTTTCAGCTCCTTTTTAAAGGCATGTGGACAGGGTTAATTGATAATCAATTAGTCAAATAACACCTGACCACTTTCTACACATTAGGTTTCAATTAGGCAGGGAAGAAAGTCTAACCTCCCACCTCTGCCATATCCAGCACACACTTTAATTTACCCAAACTTTCAAATTATACAAATTAAACACATTTTATTTACAAACCCAACCAAAAATACAGTATTTACAGGGGCATTCACCTGTTCTTTTTGTGCCCTTTGTCAGGAAGACATGTCTTTAGTTTCTCCAGCAGTAGCTGTTGTCTGTCTTCTGGTGGCATGATGTTGCTAGATCCTCTGCCACCGTCTAAGTCATTTTTAACAAGGACGTCCCTTTTGGTATCAGTGGAGACAAAGAGTATGTAGCACACTCCATAATTTCTGGTTTCTCTTGTCCTCTTAAAAGTTGATTCAAGAAACACTTTTAAAATATGCCCCAATTTGCCTTCCTCCAACAACACAGTACATTCTTGAAATCATAACATTTTCTTTGAAGTAGGCACAGTAGCAGTTCTGCATTTGTGCAATAGTGAATCAATAGTAAGTCGCCATGATTGACCTACTGCACAGGTGCCGGTTTCACTGGGAAAGGCCACTAGTGTGGTCACTTTAAACAGCCACATCAAATTAAATACTTCTGAGTAGGAAAATAAATTCATTGTGAGTGTCATTTAGAAATAAAGTACTGTATTTATTAACTGCTTTTTTTATCTGATGCTTGCATATCCATAGAAAAGGACCCCAAAGCAGATTGTCATTCATTGACACTCATTGTATCATGTTGAAATCTGAATGGGGTATGTTACTACTGGTAATACTCTAGGATTGTGATCTCGTAAGATTTTCAAATCTTTATAGTAGTTTGTATCATGTGCTGTCAGACATGGTATTGGAGGCTCAGGGGTACATTTTCCAAGCCAGGTAACTAGCTAATAAGCCTGCTATTGGAATTTCTCCCGTACTGTAGTCTCCACATTATCTACTATAATGTTAATTGACTGATATACTGATCTAAACAGATTCTTATTACCAGAGCAGTTGTTTTAAAGAGACACACGCACTTCACAGTTTTTGTGTTTGCTTTAAGCATATTACTGTAATTACATCCCAAATGAGTGTAATTAGCTTGCACATTTAAAAACAGATTACTGACAAGTATTACTTCATCTCATTGGTTGGGGCTCTTTCCTATTCCCCAATGAATACTAGAGTTACAGTTTGTTTTCCACTATGTTCAGCAATAAATAAGAAGGGTTTCTCATACTCAACAGCAGAATTCAGAGCAAAACAGGACCGGAAAGCACTGCAAAAGGGTTTGGTATGTACAATAATGTTTTTTGTTGCATGTGTCTTTATTGTACCTTGCCTTTGTTGTAATAGCTTTTAAGTTTCAGAAAACTAAAATGTCTGTCTTACATATATACAGTAGAGAGTCAATTATCAGAACTAATTTGGGACAATACTAGTTTGTATAATTGATTTGTATTGATAATCAAACAGGTAATAACAATTACTGTACCTTTAATAATGTATAGAATAAAGTTAACATACACAAGTACTTAGTACACAAGTACCTACTGATGATATATAGCTCTTTCGAAACATTTGTACTTCGTATGTACCATTTCAAAGCTTTAGAAGTCATTAAATTAATGCAATTCAATAAAACTTTAACACCAAAAGTTAAGGTAACGGAACACTGTATAAACACACCCTATACCAAACTTTGAAAATCATCAGAGAACAATTCAGTACAACTTTGACAAATTATAGAACTTTAGGAATCATTACACTTCTAAAATTCAGTAAAACTTTTATATACAGTACTTTGATACTTGCTGTTAAGGCATTGTAATAACATGCAATTGAAATGAATACAATAAAAGTTCTTAGCTGCTCAATAACATAGACAGGATCTCCAGCCCTTACTGATGAAATAGAAGAAAAATCAAGTATGAGATTACTTTTTTAAATTTGCTTAACTGCAACAATTCAAAGCATACAATGCTCCATCTAAGGTTTTGGTGATCTGAATAATTCTATAACTTTCATTTGCCTCAGTCCACTGGTCCTTTTTTGGCAGCTAAATCTCGTAGCCGTTTTAGCAGCAGAAGCTGTGTGCGAGGAATAATGTTGACCTGACACAATGATGTGTTTTGTTCTCCAAAAGCATTCATTTGGTCTTTATTTTCTATTGAATTGTTTTTTGTTTTTTGTTTTTTGTTTTTTGTGTTTTTTTTCCCCATATTGAAGGCCGATAAGTGCACATTTATGTAGGAGGATACTTTGAGTCGATGCTTCCCTTAAAAATAAATAAATAAATACATATAAATAACGTTAAATACATGTTCACTTCATTTCTGAAACTATTATTATTATTATTATTATTATTATTATTATTGAGGGTTTCAGGATTCCGGATCAGACCACAAGCTTGATAAACTCTAATACGTTTTCTGAACTTTACCTGACACCTTATGTATTGGGGTCAATTTTAATTTCAGGAAGAAAGAGACGGGACTGCATTTCCGATAATTCATTTGGATCTCTGAGGAAGACATTGTGTACATTGTGTGTGCTTTGTTATTTTTGTATTTTAGTATTTCATTTGTATTTGTGTACTTACGTTTGAGGAGTTCGTTGAGGGAGAGGCTGCGTAATACAACAGGGTGCGCTCTCTGTCTCAGCACAGTGCTAGCCCAGCTTGAGTGCTGTTTTTGCTGTTTTGATGTATTTTTGTTTAACGCTTTTATTTGTGTTCCTGTATTGTTAAATAAAAGGGTTAAACAAAAACACAGCAAAAACAGCACTCAAGCTGGGCTAGCACGGTGCTGAGACAGAGAGCACACCCTGCTCTATTCAGCCTCTCCCTTGAATAACTTGCCCCAAACAAAGCAACCTTTATACAGCATGGGGCTGGGTTTAACTGATCCTCAATTAACCAGTTAAGCTCCAGTCATATTCTGCACAAGGATTCGGTAAAAATGGAATTAACCCCCTCCTTGCCAAACTTAAATACAAAAATGATAAAACACACTCAATTTCCACAGGCCTGCTGCAGACATATGATCATATTTGAAGTTTGGTGATGAATTAAAACCATCCCATCTAATGGAATGTGGACTATGTCTGCTAAAAACTGTCCTCTTATTTGAAAGAAAATATTGAGACACTCCAAATGAAAAACAAACAACACTGTGTTTACTGAATACATTATATTCGCCTGCAGTCATTTTCTTTTCCACAATTACTTATTTTTAAGTTACCTTAGGCAAGGTAATCCAAGATTAGTGCTAATTAGGGTCTGTGAAACCAGCCCTTAGAGTAGAAGCACGGCATGAACTCGTATACATTGTGATATCAAACAAAATACATTATATTCATGGACTGTAATATAACTCACACACAGTAAATTCATTATAATTCACTTTTTTAAAGCTTACTGTATGTGCAGAAATGCTTATTAAGTATTTGGTAACCTTCGGGTATTCAATTATTATTATTATTATTATTATTATTATTATTATTATTATTATATTATTATTATTATTATTATAAACACAGGCTGATCAAGACTTTTGGAAGAAAATAACTAGCAATGGCCACGCTGCAAGGATCGGAAGACCTCAGTAACTTTACCTACCCATTGGGGTTTTACATCAGAGGATTTTATGCCCTGCAGAATACTAATTATTATTTCATGTTCTTGGCTGTTGTTTATGTCGTAACACTGCTAGCAAATTTTTTAATAATGTCAGTCATTTGGTACGCAGAAAGTCTGCACACGTCAAAGTATTTAGCTATTTTTAGCTTAGCTGTAGTAGACGTCAGTTATAGCACTGCACTCATTCCAAAGGCAATACACACGTTCCTGTTCAACTCGAGATTTGTATATTTCAACGCTTGTTTAACCCAGATTTTCTTCGTACATTATTTTTGTTCAATGGAGTCGTTTGCTCTCTGTGTACTGGCGTATGACAGGTTAATTGCTATATACTTTCCACTGCGATGTAATACACTGAATTCGACCACAAGAATGATGCTAGTTATTCTAATTTCTTGGATTATCCCTTTAATTGTCGTTGTGATTATGGTTGCTTTAATTCCACGACTGCCATACTGCAAAACTACAATTGTAAACAGTTATTTTTGTGATCATGGACCAACTTCAGTATATGATACAATAAATCTTCCATTATATACCAACATTAATATGAAAGTGTTTTTCTGTCTCATGATGGCTACAGGATATCTCTTTGTAAACAAGATGCAGCCTCTAGCTGTCACTTAAATATAACTCCAAAGTGTACATTGCAGCAAGATATAGTTTCTTGGCTGATGTTGCTGTGTATTTGGATAGACCTAATGAAGGCTTACAGCTTACTTCATACTGTTAATGAAAACAAATAAACTAAATCCCTTGTTAAAACCAGCAAATGATGCAATTACTGTAACGAGCAGATTTGCTGATAATTATTACTTTAATCAACTGAGTATTGGAACCATAATTAATTCCCCAAGAGAACTAAATGAAAATAAATGAGAGTTCAATTGTCATGGACCAGCACTTCAGAACTGAATGTGAAACGTGTGGGTTTGCAGCATACCTGGTATGTTATGTATTTACTTCATTTGAGTTCTTTTTATTACATTGCTTGATAGGGAGAGATATTATTTTTTACAAGCATTGTGAATATATTTTACATACTTTACTTACATCAGTGCAAAACCAATTAATAATATTAGTAGTAGTAGTAATATTTAGTAAAACATTCTCGTCTGCTGCTTTGGATAACGGTGTCTGCATCTTACAGGGAAATAAAACATAGCAGCCTTAAATGTTATTCTTGGTTCATAACAAATCACTCTTTGGTCTTAACTTGTTGATATAATTTCAGAGTTGTACTTTTTGTAGGGAACCATTGGAAAGCATATTGGATATCATCTTAAGACGTACACCATGGCAATCTGATTTTACATAGCACAATATACCTGTAGTTTTAATGAGATTTACTTGAGGTATATTTGTTTATTTTAAATTTGTGGTTATTGTTCCTGTTATTGTGTTTAGATTTGCTGATTGTTTATTGGTCGTTTGAATTTGTTTTACAGGTTGAAAAAAGATTGCATCAGAAAAATCACAATGAATTCTCAGCTGTCAGCAACACCAACAGAACAGAATTCTACAATTGTCAAACCACTGGGGTTTTACATCAACGGTTTTCATTCACTGCAGAACACCCATTATTATTTTATATTCCTGTCTTTTGTTTATCTTGCAACCCTTTTAGCAAATTTCCTGCTAATGGCAATTATTTGGTTTGTGGAGAGCCTGCACACCCCAAAGTATCTCGCTATCTTTAGCTTATCAATGGTAGATGTAATTTACAGCACAGCAATCATTCCAAAAGCTATCGATGTTTTTCTTTTTAACTCAAGATTTGTTTTCTATGGCGTTTGTTTTACTCAACTGTTTTTTGTCCATTATTTTTGTGGAATGGAATCATTTACTCTTGCTGTATTAGCATATGACAGATTAGTTTCGATATGTTTCCCATTGAGAAGTAATACAATCAACACAAACACTAGAATGATTGTAATCATAGCAGTGACTTGGATAATCCCTTTTGTATTTATGGTTGTCACAATATTTTTATTAAAACGCTTGTCATTCTGTAAATCCACAGCCATTGAAAGCTATTTCTGTGACCATGGGCCAGTGTTTGTCTTGGCTTGCAATGATAATTCTCCAAATTGGACAAATGTATACTTTTATGTTGTAGGTATTATTTGTGTGCCATTGGCTTTCATTATAATATCATATATATCCATTATCATATCCCTTTTAAAAATAGCATCTGCAGAAGGAAGGCGGAAAGCATTTAAAACATGCTCTACCCATTTAACCTTAGTAGCAATATTTTACATACCTCTGTTAGTGACCTATATTATAGTATTGGTAAAGTTCCGTATAGACACAGATACCAGGATTCTTAACACTTCCTTGTCTGCTACTCTTCCACCGTTGCTAAATCCAATTATATACACCTTGAAAACTGAAGAAATTTTGGAGCAGATTAAAAACTTCAGGAAGAGAATGGTTAACCCCATGAGGTGAGCATTCGCAGAGCAAATCAGTTTGAATCAGTTTATTAATAAAACAGGAATACATTCATGTTAGAATGCTTGTAATGAAGGTATGGAATATTACAGGCTAAATAAATTTGAATTACATTTTAAGATTTGATTTACTGTCCCCTTAGAAAGGTGCTCTTTAAAATGGACAAATGGAGGCTGTAATTGTTGGAAGTTGCCTATTCTCTTGGCCGAGCCTCTGCGATATTTAATACCAGTATTTTCTTTAGCGTATCCAACAAGGTAATACATTTTAGAAGCACAAGTAAGTAATGTGCATTGTAACAAAGAACAATCGTATACCACTATATTGCTTTCTTTAAGCGGTTGAGGCATTGCATCTTGATATGATAAGTACCAGTATGTTTATAACGGGGCCTAGACTGGACAGGGTCTGATATGTTTAATGGTCGTGCAAAATTATCATCAAATGCAGCAAGTGTACACAGCATGCTCCTTTTCAAGTTAAAGTTAAAATAGACACTTTTGACTGGTTTACTGTATTTTCATTCCTATATTAATATGTTTCATTGGATTCCATCTACTGAGAGAGGCAGCTCAAGTCATTGTAAGGTAAATTATATGCTATTTTCATGAAAAAATCAAATATGCATATTAGTCAATTTGTGTTAAACGGGATTATACTCTTGTGGTCTAGTTAGTTCAAAAGGTTGTATTTTAGCAGCTACAAATAAATTCAAATCCTATTTTGCTATGAAACTGAGTTGTATTGTGTGACAGGGAGAGTTGTCCAGTATTTTTTATTTATCTATGTATTTATTTATTTATTAGTTTACAAACACTTTGTGGTGTACTGTGTGAGGTTCAATCGACTTTTTCAAGATGTCATGCTGTTAAATTTTGTACAGTAGCCTATATCAGACAGATTTTAGACACTGAATTATGCACATATTTTGCATACTGGCAGGACACAGTAACAAATGAAAGAGATTTTTTCTTCCCATGAACAATGAATTGCATTTTAATTTAATCCTAAGTGCTGCTGTCTGTCTTTCTGTACCATTTGCTATTCAAGTTACCGGCCACGATATACACTGTTATTCATAAACACATTTACCTAAAAATGAACCTAATGGGCTGAGGTTCAATATACACTGAGAAAAATAACTGGAGCTTGCTGCCACTCTGCTGTCTTCTATGCTCTCTTGAGCACTGGAAAGGAAATGTGTGCTTACATCACAGGATCGTTTTTGTTAATGAACGGTGACAAAATGACAATAGTACTTTTACAGGAAGGCATGTATTTCAAAGAACAAGTGGCATCATTTTTGGATCAGAAGCGTACATTAACACCCCCACCCCCACCACCCCATTTAGAGGCATGTTAGACCCACAGAGCACACCTACTATGTGCCTTCAGAATTGCCAGGAGCATCAGTACAATTATTAAGACCATCAGAACTGTTTTGTGATGTTCCAGGAAGTTACATTGGCCAGCTTCAAGGCATTTAGTAGGTGCCCCCAAAAAACAAACACAAATCAGTTTCCAGATATTTGACTTTACAAGTACAATGAGAACGGGATAGTAAATGTTAGATTATATAAAGGCACTGTTAAAATAACACTCATTAAAGTCAATGTATTACTCCAGGCTTTGTTTCAGGAGAACAAGTTTATACCTTTTTTTTTACCACAAACATGTGCAGTTAGGTGACGTTTTAATTTAATTAAGGTGAGGCGATTCTTAAATGGTGAAGTGTAATGAAAGGTAACATTTAAAATACATTTGAGAAATATTAAAGTCTTGGAAATCTATTGCTTTTAACAGGCAGCATTCTGCCCAATCTGTAATTGGTACTGTCACTACTTTGTAGCGTATACCTTGTTGTACATGGTTCAAATCTCTCTCTACCTTTCTTTATATATATATCTATATATATATATATTATATTATATATATATATATATATATATATATATATCATTTTAACACATGTATGCTTTTATGTATAGAGAAAAAATATCTTATAAGAAAACTGGCATCATACAGGTCTGCATGGAGAAATCCCTATTGAATGCCACAAACTGTTTTGAAAAATTGCTGCCTGTGCTTTTAACACAAGTAGAGGAATTGAGAATGAGATTTCCTTGAGTTATTGTCACAGTTACATGTATACTGTATTATATAAAATATTTAGCATTATTATTATTATCATTGGTAGTGGTAGTATTAATACATACATGATAATATTTCTGAACGACATTCTATAGAGCCTCTTTGGGCAATCTGGGGGGGGTAAGAATTTGTTTTCTTTTTTTTAACATTACAGGCACATTTTTTTTGTCTGAAAACTGTTTTTTCCTAAAGATTTATTCATAATGTGCAAGTTCTTGCGTAACAAAGATGACGGATGCACTGTGACATTATGTCTTTTCGCAGCAGCAACCACTGATTTCTATAGAATTTCTCCAGACGGAGGACCCAGTGGAGCGCACTGACATGACGCCGGGCGTCATGCGTTGGTGCCGAGTGATGTTAACTGCTGCTGATTAATCGGAGTTGGTGTCGGCGTCAAGGGTGCACCGAGCGATGATCGGTGCCGAGTCTATCGGTACCGAGCCTGTCGATGCCGAGGTCGGTGCTGAGCTGTAGTCGGTGCCAAAGATGTTCCCACCGGTGCAAAGTCAATTGGTGCCGAAGTTGGAGGGTCGCTGACGCTAAGTAAATGGGCATAGAGGACCGCGCCGCGAGCCCGCGGGGTCACCCTACAGCACCACAATAGCTAACACAATGGTAATTAACTATGCGAGGTAGTAAAAAAGAGACTAATGGCTGCTTGCCAATCTCAAAGAGGGGTTGAAACTAAAGCGAGACTAAAGCAAGAGCAAACTCAAAAACACTCCAAAGTGTGTCTTACCGTGTATTTTTTTTAATTTGTAGGTTCAAGAACCAACAAATCAGCCAAATTCGGAACAAAGAAAGCACAAGGCAATCTGTGACCTGTCTCAGTGAAGAGTGAGAGAGAAAATGGTGATATGCTATTGTGAGGACGACTCTCTTCAGCAGGAGGTGGGAGGGACTTCCTCCTCACAGCAGGTCCCTGATAGGGCAGCTTTTTTATATATATGCTCAGTGATTGACGTTCAGAGAGGACTCTTTCCCATTCGGTAGTGGTTGTCACTAAGGGAACGGCAGTGTGTGGAGCGAGAGAAAAGGGCAAGCGAGCCCAGCTGAAGAACCCAGACGCAATCATACCGTTTAAGTACCACGTACCCATACTGGGATGGTATTATAGTTTACAATACAGTATTTTCAAAACATTTCTGTTTTACATTTGTTTGAATGGATAAACTTACATATTAATGTTACAACACTTAAAATACCTTGATTATGTTGTATTACTTACAGTATTTGTTAGGTTTATCATCATCATCATCATATAATAAGCCCAGGGTGTTTTATACCTCCCCTTCTTCTACAGTTTGAATTCTTATGATGAATATAAATAGTTAAATACTCTAGGACCTGATCAGTGATGCAGTTGGTTTAATTTGAAGATTCATGACCAGGATTACGGACCCAGTCAAAATTATTGTGCCAACAAGTATATTCATTCCCTATAAAATGTGATTTAATTCATACGAAGGCTGGAACAATGAGCCTGAACCTGAGCCTGAATTAAATGATGGTGGAGCCTTATCATAAGAACTCTCCCAACCAGAACAATCAATCAGAAAATAAGTGAATAACACATCAAAACAACACAAATGAGGGGTTTTAAAACTCTGTAGGTGCATGTGGCAGGCTGACGAGTGGATAGAGGCCCAGAGACAGACTGTAGTTCAAAAAAATAACAATTTTATTATAAATAAACAAAAATAAAGTGCACAAGGGCAAAATAACAAATACTCAAACATAAATAAAGCAAAAACAAAACTCACAAAAATAAAGTTTCCAGGCTGGGCAATGCCTTCACTGGATTTAGAAACTTCAAAAACCACAAAACAAACACCAACCTGCTTCCTCAGCTCCCTCTCCCCAAATGAGAAGCAGAGGCCTCCTTTTATATCAGGTGGCTGGGCGCTGATTGATCGTTAATTAACCTAATCAACTAATCAACCCCAGCCACCTGAACATAATAAACCCAGGCAGGTAGGGGAAGTTAACCCCATCTCTGCCAATTTAAAGGGCAGAGCTTTGCTCTGCCACACACCTCCCCCCATGTACAACGTACACCGGCCGCAATCGGCCAACTCCCCCCTTCCCCCCACCCTCCCCACCCCCCTCCCCCCAAGAGTCCAATTATGTCCCTTGGGTGGGCTGTTATGGTGGGTGGTGGTGGGCGGGGTTGATGTCGGAGCCCCCAAGCCTTCTTTGGTTGAGGGGGCCCCGAATCTCCAAGGTAGCACGGCGACGGCGGCCCGGCTCCCTCTGGTGGCGGAGGCGGCGGCGGCGGCCCGGCTCCCTCTGGTGGCGGAGGCGGCGGCGGCGGCCCGGCTCCCTCTGGTGGCGGAGGCGGCGGCGGCGGCCCGGCTCCCTCTGGTGGCGGAGGCGGCGACGGCCGGCTCCCTCTGGTGGCGGAGGCGGCGGCCCGGCTCCCTCTGGTGGCGGAGGCGGCGGCCCGGCTCCCTCTGGTGGCGGAGGCGGCGGCCCGGCTCCCTCTGGTGGCGGAGGCGGAGGCGGCGGCCCGGCTCCCTCTGGTGGCGGAGGCGGAGGCGGCGGCCCGGCTCCCTCTGGTGGCTCCTCCCTCTCGGGTTCTGAGAGCGGCGGCGGCTCCTCCCTCTCGGGCTCTGAGAGCGGCGGCGGCTCCTCCCTCTCGGGCTCTGAGAGCGGCGGCGGCTCCTCCCTCTCGGGTTCTGAGAGCGGCGGTGGCTCCAAGCCGCCTTTGGTTGGGGGGGCCCCGAATCTCCAAGGTAGCACGGCGCCGGCGGCCCGGCTCCCTCTGGTGGCGGAGGCGGCGGCGGCGGCCCGGCTCCCTCTGGTGGCGGAGGCGGCGGCGGCGGCCCGGCTCCCTCTGGTGGCGGAGGCGGCGGCGGCGGCCCGGCTCCCTCTGGTGGCGGAGGCGGCGGCGGCGGCCCGGCTCCCTCTGGTGGCGGAGGCGGAGGCGGCGGCGGCTCCCTCTGGTGGCGGAGGCCGGCGGCCCGGAAAGCTGCTGGTGGCGGAGGCGGAGGCGGCCGAGGCCATCCTCCGGCTCGCCTCGGGTGGCGAGAGGCCCGGCTCCCTGGCCGAGGCGCAGGGACGGAGGCAGACGGCATAGGCCCGGCTCCCTCTGGTGGCGGAGGCGGCGGACACGGCGGCCCGGCTCCCTCTGGTGGCGGAGGCGGCGGCCCCCAGACTCCCTCTGGTGGCGGAGGCGGAGGACGGCGGCCCGGCTCCCTCTGGTGGCTCCTCCCTCTCGGGCTCTGAGGGGAGCGGCGGCTCCTCCCTCTCGGGCTCTGAGAGCGGCGGCGGCGGCTCCTCCCTCTCGGGCTCTGAGAGCGGCGGCGGCTCCTCCCTCTCGGGCTCTGAGAGCGACGGCGGCTGGCTCCTCCCCCTCTCTGGCTCTGAGAGCGACGGCGGCTCCTCCCTCTCTGGCTCTGGGAGCGACGGCGGCTCCTCACCCCTCTCTGGCTCTGGGAGCGACGGCAGCTCCTCCTCCCTCTCTGGCTCTGGGAGCGACGGCAGGCTCCTCCTCCCTCTCTGGCTCTGGGAGCGACAGCAGATCCTCCTCCCTCTCTGGCTCTGGGAGCAACAGCAGATCCTCCCTCCTCTCTGGCTCTGGGAGCGACGGCCGATCCTCCTCCCTCTCTGGCTCTGGGAGCGACGGCAGCTCCTCCTCCCTCTCTGGCTTTTTTCAAAAAAAAAAAAATACTGTTATGAGCCTCTAGGTGGCGCTATCCCACTTCTGACACCAAATGTGGCAGGCTGGCGAGTGGATAGAGGCCCAGAGACAGACTGTAGTTCAAAAAAATAACAATTTTATTATAAATAAACAAAAATAAAGTGCACAAGGGCAAAATAACAAATACTCAAACATAAATAAAGCAAAAACAAAACTCACAAAAATAAAGTTTCCAGGCTGGGCAATGTCTTCACTGGATTTAGAAACTTCAAAAACCACAAAACAAACACCAACCTGCTTCCTCAGCTCCCTCTCCCCAAATGAGAAGCAGAGGCCTCCTTTTATATCAGGTGGCTGGGCGCTGATTGATCGTTAATTAACCTAATCAACTAATCAACCCCAGCCACCTGAACATAATAAACCCAGGCAGGTAGGGGAAGTTAACCCCATCTCTGCCAATTTAAAGGGCAGAGCTTTGCTCTGCCACAGTGCATTTAACAGACTGTCTGCTCCATTTGAAATTGCAAATGCAGTTTCTGCTGCTCAGCATGTTAAAGGGTATACCCCATAAACAACAGCATGATACACAGTAACCCACGTCCACTGCACACCAGCTCATACCTGCAAATCTAAAGCTCCTGAGACTCTCTGTTCCCTTCGGAGAGAGAGAGAGAGAGAGAGAGAGAGAGAGAGAGAGAGAGACTTTTGACTTTTAAGATCCTTTATTTAAATATTCCAAATAAAATCCATTAAAATTCAAATAAAGGTAAAACACAACAAAAGTTAAGATTCCTACTGCCTGAACAAAATTTAAAAAATCCTAAAATACATCGTGTTCTCCTTAAAAACAGATTTTAAACAAAATAAAAGGATCATTAAAAAATCAATATTAAACAGTGTTTTTTTCTTTGTTGAAAACAGATAAAAGCCAAAATAAAACACTGTAAAACAAAAATTAAATAAAATTAGAACAAAAACTGGAGCTCCCCCTCCTCACTCACAGCACACAAGGTGTCTCCCACACACCACCTCTCCTGAAAGTCCTCCAGGTTACTGACCAGTTTAAAATACTCAAACTCTACTCTGATCTGGCTGACCACGAGCACCCTGAACTGAACCACTAAACTGGTCAGTCCAGAACCAGAGAGTTGATTTTTCCTTGTCTTTAAAATAGCCAATTTTGCCTGTCCAATTAAAAAATTAATAAGAACACACCTGTTTTTCATTTTAAAACTGTATAGAACCCCAAAAATAAAAAGCTCCTTACTAAAAACGACCCCTAAATTATTCAGGATTCCCTGCAGTAAATTAAAAAGTGGCCGCAGTCTCTCACACTCACTGTAGGCATGAAAGAGAGTTTCCTCTGCTGAGCAAAAAGCGCACTGCTCACTGATGCTGGGGTCCACTCTATGGAGAAACCTGCCTGTGGACACAATGCAGTGTAGAATCTTCCACTGCAGGTCCCCCACTCTCTTGGCGAGAGGCGGCTTGTACAGCACCCTCCACACCGGCCTGTGCCCCTCCTCTACAGCCAAGTAAGCTCGCCACTTAGAGTCTACCAGACCCCTTAGCCTACTATACTCTGTGGCTTTAACACACAATTTGTATATATGTTTTCCATTCATTGTGTGAAAGATAATTTCCTCCACATTCTGCAATTTAAGCAAAGTCCCTCCATTCTCTCCACCGCCCTCACCTTCCTCACCTACTGCTGGTGACACGATCATCCCTGGAAATAAGGAAAGCTGTCTCTGCTCTGTGCCTCTGGACAACTCCTCCCTCAGGACTGCCTTGAGCCGCGGGGAGAGGCAGCCCCTCAACTCACCCATCAGTCTTTCTGCAAGCCTCTCTGAGTGCCAGCCTAGCTGTGCAGTTAGCTGGGAGGCAGTTAGCCAGCAGGAGAGCTCAAGGTTTAACAGGTGGACCATCCTGGTTACACCTGCTTTTAAAAAACTGGCACAGAGCGTCATCGACTGGAGGAACTTAACTGGAAAGAGTGGATTAAAAAATAGGGGCTCCTCAAACAGGTCCTGCCCTGTCAAGGACTCCACATCCCTTTCCACCCTCACCAGCTGCCAGGCTTTTAAAATACTTTGATAAAAAGGAGGAAGTCCTGCTTTACTAAAACTGGTGTTCTCAATTAAAAACAGGTGTTTTCCTAACCCCAGCCCCCCAAATCTATTGAGAAGGAAACAGGCCAGCCTCTTCCAATGAGCCTCCTCCTCAGTGTACAGGAGTCTCTGAACCGCCTGCAGTCTGAAGGCTGCCACCCTGCTGGCAATGCTGACTAGCCCCTGCCCCCCCTCATCACTAGGGAGGTAGAGGACTGCCAGCCTCAAACTCTGTCTCCCGCTCCAAAAGAACTCCAGCAACACTCTCTGGATCTCCTTCACCAGGCCCTGGGGTGGGTCCAGGCATACCAGCTTGTGCCACAAGCTAGAGGCCACCAGATTATTAATAACAAGCACCCGACCCTTGAAGGACAGTTGAGCCAGCAGTCCCTTCCACCTCTGCAGCCGCCCCCTCACCCTGTCCAACAAACCCTCCCAGTTCTTTTTCATGTAGTTTTCTGTTCCGAGGTGCACCCCCAACACTTTAATACCTGTTCTGTTCCATTTCAGCCCCTCAGGCAGGAAAGGAGGGGTGCCCTCATCCCAGCTGCCTGACAGGAAGGTGTCACATTTTGCCCAGTTTACTCTGGCAGAAGATGCTCTCTGGAACACATTTAGAGTCTGCTGCAGCGCTTGGACATCTGCATCCCCCTTCACAATCACAGTCACATCGTCTGCGTAGGCAGACACCTTCACTGTGGCAGAGGAGGGTGTGGAGGGCGAGGAGGGCACTGTCCATCCAGCTAGCCTGACCCTCAGCAGGTGCAGCAGGGGCTCTATAACCAGTGAATACAGCATACCAGACAGGGCACAGCCCTGCCTTATACCCCTGCACACTGGGAAGGGCTGACTCAGACCATTGTTGATCTTTAAAATACTAAAAATGTTGGAATATAAAAGCCGAATATAAGCAATAAAACGAGGACCGAACCCGAAGGCTTCCAGTGTATGAAAGAGGTAGGTGTGGTCGACTCTGTCGAAAGCCTTCTCTTGATCCAGGGAGACCATTCCTACATTAAAATCACAAATATCACTTACAGTTAAAAAATCTCGAATAAATTCTTTAAATTCTGAATTTAAACTTTCCTCTAGGAGGAGGATTTTGGACTCCAGTTCTCTCACGGCTGTGTTCAGTGACCTGGTTGCATTTATAGTATATTGTTGACAAAAACATTTAATTTGTATTTTGCCAATGTCCCACCATTGTCTTAAATCTTTATATTGTGCTTTTTCTTTTTTCCAAATTATCCAAAAAAGTTTGAATTGTTGCTTAAATTTTACATCTTGTAATAATTTTACATTGAAATGCCAGTAAGATGCTCTGTGGGGTTCTGATTGAATTATTACTGTAATTAATAGACAGTGGTGGTCAGAGAGACTACTGGGGATGATTCTTGCTTTGATAAATTTATTTAAATCGTTTTTAGAAGTATAAAACCGGTCTAGTCTTGCTCTACATACACAGTCTGTGTGATACTGACACCAGGTGTATTGTCTTGAACTGGGGTGCAGGCATCTCCATATGTCAACCAGGTCACTGGACTGAGGGTGTGGTTCATCATTATTTCTATCAATATTAAAATTAACAGTACAATTAAAATCTCCTCCTAGTACCACCACATCATTATTATTAATATTAAAAAGAGCTTGCTTTAATTTCTTAAAAAATAAAATTCGTTCCCCCCCCCCCCCCCCCTCTATTGGGGGCATAAATATTAATGAAAACATACACTGTACTGCCCAGCCTAGCTCTTACTTTTAAAATCCTCCCTTTCTCGATTTCATCTATATCTAGTAAAACTGCCCCCAGGCTGGGTTTAAAAAGCACAGCTACTCCTGCACTAGTACTAGTGCTGTGACTCATCACGCACAGCCCCTTCCACTCCGCTCGCCATGCCTCCTCATTCTCCTGATCCGAGTGCGTTTCCTACAGAAACACCACCCCCGCCTGCTTCTGCTCTAAAAACTCGACTAGCTGCGCCCTCTTAAAAGACTGTCTGCAGCCGTTTAGATTAAAAGAAACAAAAACGCACCTTTCCATCATAGCTAAAAAAACTAACAGACTAAAACAAGTAATAAAAGAAGTTTCATAAAACACAGCCATTTTTAAACAAGAGATTTTGAACCACTTTTAAGATCCTTTTTAATTTTCTGAACAATTTTTTTTTAATCTATAACGTTTTGGCTGATCAAATTCTTCTATTGTGGCTTTCCTTGTTATAACATGAGCGGAGTGGAGAAATAACCTTAGATCAGGGAAAAAACTCTCTATTTCTACTCCCCTTTTCCCTTTTGTTTCAATCATAAAATCATTTACCTGCTCAAGCGTGTATAACTTTTTCTTACTGACGGGTTGGCTATCAGGGATGTCTGAGATAAGCGAGGAGTCAGAGAGCTCCCCCTCCATCTCATCCGCGCTGTCCTCTCGCTCGCCCCCGAGAATCCGCTCCTCCGCAGCTCCCTCCGACTCCTCGACACCGGCCTCTGCCTCTTGCACCGCGCCCGGCTCATCCTGTGCTGTGTTCTCTGACTCCGCGTTGGGAGGGACTGACGCCCCGCCTGGAGCCCGCAGTCTCCTTGTCTGCATGGGTTCGGAGTTCTGCACTGGCTGCACTCTGCCATCCGGCAGCTCTGCAGCCTTCTGTTGAAATCGTGTCTTTTTCGCTACTACCTTGAATGATTCTTCACCATTCTCAGTAGTAGCTGTATTATCCTCCAAACCCGTCAGTGACAGGCTGTGGCTGGGTCTCTTTGTGCGAGGCCGTGGTGTTGGTGGTTCTGCTCTGGTTTCCTTCTGGATCGCCCCCTCCTTGGTCAACACGGGCTCGCTCTGCGGCTCTAGCCTCCTTTCTCGGGCAGGCTTTCCTCTGGTGACCCTGTTCTCCACAGTAAAAACACCTCATCGTTTCGGAACTGACAAAAACTACACAATTCATCCCTTCCACGTTAAAATTCCAGGCAACATTAATGACTTGATTAGGATCATTTAATAAGACAAACGCCTGCCTTCTAAACGACATGACGTGCCTAACACTGTTATTTTTGCACCCCAGTGGGATTTCCTTAATCCGGGACACCAGTTTACCAAACCGAGCTAAATTTTTTTCTAATTGCTCATTTTTTAAAAACGGAGGCACATTAGAAATAATAACTTTCGTTACCGGGGTTATTAGAAGGGAAACCTGAACAAATTCACCTTTCACTGTAAATCCTTCCTCTACCAGCTTGTGTACCAGAGACACCTCCACTAAAAATATTACCAGCGCTTTATTCATTCTTGACGCCAACATACTATTCTCAAACCCCACCACCTCTCCTACTGCCAGCAGGCACTCCTCCACCGAAACCCCGGGGTCAGGCAGGCAACGGACCCCGTGTCTGCGGGTGAGAGCCCCCAGCCCTCCTGAACGAGACCCCATAACGGGATATCCAAGCACACACCACCACCCTACAAACAAACAAACAAACACACACACACACACACACCACTAACCTAGGAACAAACAAACACCCAAAAAGAACAACTAAGTAACTATCAAACTAAATAAATAAATAAATAAATACAGTTTTAAATTTCCCGGTCCTACCGCACCGGCGTTCCACCTCTCTGCAAGCCCTTCCCACAATCCTCCACCAGAGAGAGAGAGAGAGAGAGAGAGAGAGAGAGAGAGAGAGAGAGAGAGAGAGAGAGATAGAATGAATACAGAATAATCCTTTCTGGTATACAGTATTTTGTTTATACCACAAGTACATACTTGAAATAAATACCAATAAAATGTGTACATTTTTTACGTTAAATCAATTTATTCAGGGATTATTTTACCTGGCAGATCTTTACTTTCATTGTCAACAACTATGCTTCAATGCAGATTCATTTTGAACCCTGTTTATGGCCTCTTCACAACCGTCTTTAGATAGAACCTTGAGCTCAGTCTGTCAATTTCCAGCCTCTCTGTTGTTTCCCACCTTTACCGGTTTTAATGAAGAGGTTACAGGCTGCTCAGATGAGTCTGATAGTCAGATCGGTAACTGGCATTTCTTGGCAAAACTCTGTTGTTTCCTACCATTAACAGTGTAATGTTATAAAGTGGTACATTGTCACAGTGTGGTGCGCATACCAAAACTTGACCCATGTAATGTAAGAAAGTGGTACACTGTGAGATTTTGGTACAGGTGCAATAAATTGTGATGTGATGTGTTTTACCATTTATATACCATATATATAATATATATATTATATATATATATATATATATATATATTAGAATATCCATTAAACACTCGAAAGCTGGTACATGTGGTTTTGGGTGCGGAGTCACACTTGACACCAACTGTGAACACACACACACTACCGGCCAAAAGTTTTAGAACACCTCCATTTTTCCAGTTTTTATTGAAATTTGCACAGTTTAATATCTTCATGTTACTCTGAAATTAAAGCATGGAACAAATAAACAATTTGAGATAAAAAAAAGAAATCATGGAATCGTTTTGTTTAACAAAATTTAATCTAAATTTTTGACTCATCAAAGTAGCCACCTTTTGCAGTTAGAACAACCGAACACACTCGTGGCATTCTTTCTACAATGGAAATCAAATATTGTTCGGAAAGTTCTTCCCAGAACTGTTGCAGAAGTTCCCACAAATGTGTTGCACTTGTAGGTTGCTTTGCTTTCACCCTTCTGTCCAGTTCATCCCAAACCAGCTCGATGGGGTTTAAGTCTGAAGACTATGCTGGCCATTCCATGATTTGAAGCCTACCGTCTTGTTCTTTTCTTCTAAGGCAGTTCTGACATAGCCTGGAGGTATGTTTTGGGTCATTATCTTGCTGTAGGATGAACCCCTGACCAACTAGGCGTATACCAGAGGGTATTGCATGGCGCTGCAAAATGCTGTGGTAGCCATTTTGGTTCAGGGTGCCACTCACTCTGTGCAAGTCGCTGACTCTGGATCCAGCAAAAGAGCCCCAGACCATCACGCTTCCTCCTCCATGTTTGACAGTTGGTGTCACACACCGAGGAACCATCCTTTCGCCTACTCGACGGTGTACAAAAACCCTGCGTGATGAACCGAAGATTTCAAATTTTGATTCATCGGTCCATAAGACCTTCTTCCAGTATTCAGTAGTCCACTGGTGGTGCTTCATGGCCCAGGCAAGCCTCTTTTTCTTATTTTGCCATCTTAGCAATGGCTTTCTTACTGCCACTCGACCTGTCAAACCTGCAACTCGAAGTCTTCTCTTCATAGTTGAAACTGAGACTCGCTTACTTCAACCAGTGTTAAGCTGTGCTTGAAGCTGTTGTACTGTGAGCCGCCTATCACACAAGCTGTTGACTCTCAGAAACTTGTCTTCTGATTCTGTTGTGGCTTTGGGTCTGCCAGACCTCTTCCTGTCAAAGTTTCCTCTGGTTTCCAAGTGCCTTTTGATGGTGTAGGAAACTGTACTCACTGACACCTTGGCTTTCTTTACAATTTCTCTAAGGGAAAGACCTACACTTTTAAGGGTTATAATGGTCTGTCTGTCTTCCTTTGTTAATTGCCTTTTTCTCACCATTATGATAGCAATATACTACTTCCTGCAGTACAATACTGTCCAAATAATGCTTAAGAGGGTGTAGGAACACAATCTGTTCCAACACTGTTTTTATACAGACAGAGGGGTTGTAGGTAATCAACAAAAGTTGGGACACCTGTAGGAATTGTTAGCATCAACTTTCAAGGCTTAATTTACTTCCATTGCTACAGAACAGCTATAAGTTGTTAACCCATTACTTGTTCCCTGAAAAAGGCCATTTTGTATAACTCATATTTGTATAACTTTCAATTTTTGGTAACTTAAACTTTTTTTTTTAACCTCTGGCAGTTTACCGCTTACCTTTCTACCATTTCAGGTTATTCACTGGACTTGAACTGCTTAAATTTCAATAGAAACTGTAAAAATGGGGGTGTTCTAAAACTTTTGATCGGTAGTGTAAATATAGTGTATTTTTTTTTTTTTTTTTGCAAACTTAAACTGGAAACAGACCTTTTTATTTTGTAAATTCTAGTAGGATACTGTAAGTGAGATAAATGTCTGTCCATTCTACACGTCTTGTGTTGCTTAGTACTGTAGATTATTTTTGTGCTTGAACTGATGGACATATTTAGTTCATAGGGCCAAGTGGTACTGCAGTCAGTATCCAGGTAATACAATACAAGGTAATACAAGATCTCTCAACCACCATTGTGTCATTCTGCATTAATGACTGATACAAAGCCCATCCTCTCTATTTTTTAGTGCCCCTTTAGTTTGTGATTTTGCATTACACTTTCAAATCAATAATGAATCATTATAACATGTGAGAAAATTGTGAAATCTACAATTTCTCTAGTTCAGATCCACGTGGTACTTGCAGCAGCCTTCACTTAGCAGAGTGTATCATTAGCAGTTAGATGAGACACAGTGCTGCTCTTTGAAAGGCTGGTAGTCGGTTTTTTAGTAAATTGCCAGAACACTGTCCAATTGACCTTAATGAATTACCACAGCAGAAAACTTACATGATTAGATCTTTCAACTAACTTTGATAATGTTTTCTAATTTGTGTCTAATTAGAACTCCTTAGGATAACAAGAGTGTGTGTTTACTGTTTTCTTCTGTTGCTACTGGTAATCCCAAGTCGTGTGTGCAACTCTATCCATTCTGTTCTGCATGTTAATGAGTCCCAGTTTGATCAGGTAGAGAGAGGAGAGTGGAGGGTGTACTGTTAATGCTCTCTTTTTAACAGAGGAAGGGCTCCCTATCAAAAAAGATGTTTAGTTACTAGTAGGAAAAAAGAAAACTGTTCTGACCCAAGCAAAGGTCAAGTTGCCATTATACCTTTGGCTGTAACCAGATTAGACACGAGATGGGCAACTCCTGACCTTGTCTTTGTTAAACCATCTAGGCCCTAAATCAGTAAACCACAATACATCATTATACCTCTGAAGCCATAGATATACTTTATAATGGCTAAGGCAATGTTTTGAGATCAACCAGCTACTCACAAACAGACAGCATACACTCTAGATAAGCCAAATTGCATTCTCTAGTTCATAAAATGTTGCCATAAAATGGCAAATAATTGTTCTTAACAAAGACTGAAAAGCTCCCTCAACAGCCTTATATTCAAATCCAGTTCCACATTTTTCTCCTTTTAAATTAGTTCTTGTGGTAAACTTAGCATATATATATATATATATATATATGTATCTTTTTTTGGTAGTTAAACTGCAATTATGTATTAAAATAACAGCATATAAACCACAATCCATGCGTAATCCAGAGATTATTAAACATATGAGTTGCAAAAATCAAAAGAAAAGAAAAAATTGCTTGTATTGCTATCTGTGTATTAGTCCAGAAACAAATGCTCCGGGAACATCTGCTTCCAAGCTCCAAACCTATTCAGATGTGTATATTAAGAGCATAGATGAATAGACAATCACATATTTTGAGGTAAAACTATCTAATCTCAGTCAACTAACAAGTTTAACAAAAAAAAACAAAGATGTAATTTGAAAACAAACACATTATTTAGAGAGAAATAAAATCATTTTAATAATGTAAAACAAAGAAAACCAATAATGTAATAGCTCTTCACTGCAACTTAGTTCTTAGTTTTATAATTAATCAATTTCAATTTTTATATTTCTTATGGAAACTGTGTATTTACTTATGGTGCTTCAAAATAGACTTAGTGTTTTTCATCTTTCCTGTACCTGCACTAGTTTCTCAGAAAAGTTTAAAAGTGTTAAAATACTCTACTGTGGGTGGTAGGCGTTATGAGTAGTGAAGTGTTTTCTAATGAAGCTGTGAATTGTTACAGAACATTAAATAAACCCAGTGGAGATTCATTATGCTTAGCAGAAGAGAAGTGTTTAGTTTACAGAGGTCTCCTAAGGCATTCAGATTGAAGTAGCTGTTTAATTAAAGATCTCTGTATCTGTTTAATAATCTGTTTAAAAAAAAAACAACAACAGCACTGAAAGAAAATAAATAAATACAGTATTCTACAAAACATCGTAAAGTAGCTGATTCTGTTATTTAAACTCCCCCAAACAATGTTGCATAACTCCATTATTCTAACCACTTACTAAACCATTAAAGGGTTTATGAAAATACTCAAATAAAATGGATTTAATATTTATTCTTTAATAGGTATTAGTCAAGAGAAGAATAAAATGACAGCGACTCAACTATAGATAGCTCCACACCAGAACTTCTGCAGTGTTCATTAAAATATCGCTTTTGCAAAGATTACATAAAAGCATGTTGTCTAATTACATTTCAGATAGAGAGACACTTTACATCCTTACCAGAAATGAAGTATGGAAATGCCACAGAAAAGAAGTGCCAATGATTTTGAAAATTCATAGTTATGTTAAATACAACTGAATTATTTAAAACAAATGCATACAGATAAATAAATACTCCCATTATACACACACATATATAGATATATGTATGTCTTATCAGTAATTCATATTATAAGGAATCTAAAGGCAAGCACATGCTGTCATATATATATATATATATATATATATATATATATATATATATATATATATATATATATATATATATATAGAATTTAGAATTTTAAAGTACTGTGCATTTTATGAGAAATACGTCTGTAAGTGAATTTTGCAAATGAACTGCACTTGAGACCTGCCTGTCCCATTCTGATCACAGGCCCTTTTTAAAGCTCAAATGCAAGGCGTCCTCAACATCAAGGTATTGAGCCATTAAGACTTGCATGTCTGCTGTTCATAAGCCTGTATTATTGTATCCCAGCTTTTTAGAATGGTTGAGAAAGTGTTCATGGGAATGCTGAAATCTGTAGCAACAACTTTCTTTTTCTTGTAAGCAAGGATGGTGCACGTTTCTGAGTGAGCATTACGGCAACTCGAAATGCATAATAGGATCTGTAGTCCTCAAACAGCATTAAAATACAGTTACAGAGGCGCCAATATGGCTGCAAGTCAATACTGTAAGGGCTCGTGCAGACAAAGTGCTGTGGCTGTGCTGTTGTTATGGATCAGGCTTTCTAGCAACAACATCAGCCCTGCAGGGCACTGAGCTCCAACGTGCACAGTGAAGAAAAGGGGGGCTCGGCTGTGTGCACAGTGCAGAGAAGGGACTGCTAAATTTAGAAGGAAATGTGTCTAATCACGGTTTGTTTTAATGGTAATTGACTATATATATATATATATATATATATATAGAGAGAGAGAGAGAGAGAGAGAGAGAGAGAGAGAGAGAGAGAGAGAGAGAGAGAGAGAGAGAGAGAGAGAGAGAACAAAAGATTTTAAAAGTCTATTTCAATGAGTTCGGAGAAAGTATGTATTATATTAGTTTTAAAGCCAGATCCTCATGATCCCTATTTCCCTATTAGCATGTTAATTGAATCAAATCTGCCTTTAATATAATTGTCCTTATTCCCACAGTAAATCTATAAACCTAATGTAAGCCTATATGTTTATGACAACATTATGACACTTATCCCCCTGTTAGGTATTTTACAGGAGTGCTATAGAGATATTTTTTAATTGATTTTGAATAATATAAAAGAACAATTCTTATTTTTAATCCGCTTCAAACAGGTTGTATTATAAGGTTAATATGGAACAAATATAGCTTGCGAAATATAGTTTAGTTATCACTGGCTTACCCTCAGAACAGACTTAGAAACAACAAATTATACCAAATAAAGTACATCCTAATGTTTTACTTCCTTCAAGTATTTTATTTGTTATAAAATGTAATATAATAAGTTTTAAGTTTTATTAACCTTTGTTTGTCTGAAATAATCATTGCAGTTCACTGAAAGAGCTATCTTTCTGAGAGATGTGCTCGATCATCCATGAGAAGCATTTATTTCATCAGTAAGCAGTGGATTCAGAACAGGCGTCATTAATTAGTATCATCTCTCAGCGTGTTTTCTGCTATTGAGTAATTAAAATATAATACCATTTATAGGCCATTTAATTTTCAGAATTCTTACAATTTCTAAGTATTTCAGTCACAAGCTTTCTATTAAAGAAGGCATTCAAATTCTGAGTTATTTTATAATTATACTGCATGCTTTGATACAAGCATTCACGGGGCAGGAGCAATGGCTGTGTGGAGGATGAACCTCTGCAATTGAAAAAGGAGAGTGCTTTGTGACTTAGAAAAGAGGGCAGGGTTCCCCTTGTCTCACGGAGGGCCGCCCTCACTTAGGTGATACAAACTGATTGGCCTCCAAGGCCGAGAGTTCGGATTCCGAAGAGAAAGAAAGGTACGGCAGGCAAGTAGTCATTTTATATCTAAATTGGGCACAGAGGAGATTGAGGCGACGGGTCCAGCAGGATCAAGGGTAGATTGGTCAGCGGAGCTTGTCAGTTGTGTAGCGACACACGAACATAATGATACGCAAATGAAAACGCAAGACAGAGAATAAGCGAGTGACCTGGGATTTAAATAGGGAGGTTGACAGATATTTTGACAGGACAGAACGGGAGAGATGCTCTAGCTTCTGTCCACTGAACCATGCCCTAATGTTACAATTAATGTTGCTCAATGCTAAATTGTTGTAATTAACCTTATGTACTGTGAACTGGTGTGAGGACAATTATTGAGATGGTTAGGGACATTTACAGATCAAAACAGATGCCAACATAGTCCCAAAGGTGAATAAGTGTTGAATAAGTAGCTGAAATACAGCCTTTGTTGTTTTCTAACTTCTTCTTTTACAAATATTAACATCCTTACTTTTCACAATCTTGGTGCACTTAAATCTAGAAAGCAAATGGGGATCCCCAACTGGCTCACCTGGTAGGTGCGTAGAGTGAGTCGTACAGCGCAGGTTCACGCCGGTGTTCGCTGGGGACTCCAAAGGGAGTGTGGCATAGGCTCTGGCCGCTCCCGTAGTTTATGAAAGCTACTGCAAAACCTGCTGGCCAGGCTCCCAGTGAGCTCAAAGGAAGACACCTGTAGGGCCTTTGTCCTCCAGAGGTCAGTAGCTCGCTGACATCTGCTCTCAAGTTCCTGGTTAAAAAAAAAATCTGGGTAAGGTCGTGGGATCTGAGGACACCCACTGAACCTTGTGAGAAAATAGGTCATAAATTGATAATTAGTCACACTAAATTAAAAATCAAGAAAGTAAAGTCACCTTAATGTGTGCTTTTTATTGCTAAAGGCTCTCAGTATTAATGTAATCTTTGGCATTTATGGTTTAAGTCTCTATACAGGATTTCAGACAGCAGGAGCAGAAGTCCATCCTGATGATTGAATAGATCTGTATTTTTTTTTTTTTTTCACACTGTAGACATTTTCTTACCCCAGGAGATTAATTTACCTTTAATGAGCAATACATGGTATGCTTCTGCTAATTATGTAGTAGTCAGGTTATTCACACAACTTAATTAAACCCTATAGACCTGTAACAAAGTGCCCGCCCCTGTGTATTATCTGTTATGTGTTGCGTGTGGTGTGTTTAAATGTTGGTGTATAGACATTGGTACACGGGATATAAACGGGTCTGTGTAACACGAGTGTTTAAAAATGTATATGTGTATTTAGGCACGAGGATTGCACAGCACTTCACGTGCAAGTAAAATGTAGTAATATGTGAGCACGGGGAATTGCACTTTATTAATTCACGTGCTGGGATTCAAGTGAATAATTAATTGGTAATTGAATCCCAGCACAATAGTATATATAGATGCACGTTGTCACATACTGGCGGTTGGGTGTTCGGTGAGCGGAGAACGGGATTGGAGACGGAGGAAAGAAGAAGAAGAAGAAGAAGAAGAAGAAGAAGAAGAAGAAGAAGAAGAAGAAGAAGAAGAAGAATCCGCTCACCGTGTTTGTCAGTGTCTGTGCGTGCACCGTTTTGTTAAGTTTAGTCTGTTTTTGTTTGTCTATTTATTTTGGCATAGAGTGCCGTGTCCTGTGTTTTTCGTGTTTGTGTAAACCTTTTATTTTGTATTAAACCGGCGCCAACAGGCGTCTTCATCACTTCATTTCATCCGTCCTGTGTTTTGTGTATTGCCTTACCTTTCCTGGTTCTGACGCCGCCCACTTCGGCCGTCTCTGTGACAAGACCTTAAACAGGTTTTGCCATAACTGTAGTTCGTGTTGTAATAAATAGTCCAGCTACTTTGATGAACTTACCTTTAGATTCAGATACAACCAAGACTGTGTGTGGAAGTCATCTCTAATACTGGTAAGATTTACTTTGAGATAACAACTGTGTGTTCACTAGTTGCACTGGCCAAATACAAATTCATGATATGTAAGTATGTATGAATGTACTCTAGGTATGCACATGTATTTCTTTGGCTATATGTTCATTAAACTTTTTTTTTCCCCTTATTCATAGACCGAGGAACCCTCAGCAAAACCTGATAATGAATACAAACTTTACTCCAGCATTCTACAATGGCACTGGTTCTTTGACTACTGGATTTTATTTAATAGCTTTTGATACATTGGACAATAAGAACTACCTAATCTTGGTCTTATCTTTAATTTACATATGTACACTATTAGGTAACCTTACAGTGTTATTAGTTGTGTTCTTAAACCAAAGTCTACACAATCCAAAATATATCTCTGTTTGCAATTTAGCTGTGGTGGACATCATTATGAGCAGTGTTATAATTCCTCAAATGGTGCCGGTCTTTGTGTTTAACTGGAATTTGATTTCATTCCAGGCTTGTTTTACTCAGATGTTCTTTATGCATTATTTTGGTGACTTGGAATCCTTTTCACTTGCTGTTCTGGCGTACGACCGGCTCATTGCTATATATTTCCCGCTGCGCTACTCAACCATAAACACAAACATGAGGATTTTTGTAATCCTGACAGTAATATGGGCAGCTGTTTTCTGCCTGGAAATGTACTCTGTGGCATTAGCTGCCAGTCTGCCCTATTGTGCATCAAGAATTATTAGAAGCTGTTGCTGTGAACACGGGCCTGTATATATACTAGCTTGTGCAGATATTACTTTTAATAGAAAACTGGCCACTGCCAAAACATTAATTGTGTTGTTTGGTCCGCTGTCCTTCATCTTCATCGCCTACATCATAATAGTAATTGCTGTGCAAAAGATAGCCTCAGCAAAGCAGAGGAAAAAAGCATTTAACACGTGTTTCACCCACATGCTTTTGGTGTTGACCTATTACCTTCCAGTAATACTTGCATACATACTGGGAAATCTGCGTTTGGTAAAGTCATCTGATCTCTTCACTGCTATTCTTACCGTGTCTGTGGCATTGCCCCCTATGTTAAACCCTGTTATCTACAGCCTAAAGACTGAAGAACTGAGTGAAAAAATTATGAAGCTTGCTGGAAGGCACAAAACTTCACCTGAATCATTGAAAAAAGTATCAAGCTAACTTTGTAGTATTTTAATTTGTTTTTCAATTCACATTTGGTTGTACGGTGTTTGCATATGTATTATTATTATTATTATTATTATTATTAATCTTATTTAGATGTATCAGTTTTTCACAATTCAACAGAATGTTGTAATTGTAAACTTAATTTTAGAAGCATATCACGACTATTTTTAGGAAGAAAAAAAAAAAAGTCCAGATATACTATACTGAATTATCAACAGAAGAACTTCAAAGAAGTATGTAAATGACAGTTTCCACCAGAAGACTTTATAAAACCATTGCTTTAGGATGTTACCGTTTTTTTTTTTTTTTTGTAATTGTAGATTATATTTTAAAAATGCAAAGGAAATTAAAGCACATATAGTTAAACAATAATCAAAGCTGCAATTAACCAATTAACTGACAATGGTGTTTGTACAGCATTATAAGCACTGTGTAATAGTGTCTGGATGTCAAAAACAAAGTAAAACTCTCTAATATTCAAATCATTTCACATCATTGTCTTCTGTGCTCATATTTTCCTGCAACACAACATCAAACATGTTTTTTTTAAATAAATGTGGCCTTACAATTAATAGTTGTGAGTGTGTGTGTGTGTGTGTGTGTGTAAGCTTAAGACATCCTGCAAGGGCACTCATTTCCATCAATGTCCTCACAGTGAAAAGTAATTATTGAAAATGTGATTTGTGATGACCTCAGCCATTTGAACTACTTTTTATAACCTTACATGGTTGTAGTTATTCAGGGATCAGAAACAGTAAATCTAGTTGTATTGAGAATCAATGACAAGGCCCTGACAAGCGCTGTGCTATAGAAATCTATATGGGTGTGTCTATGGATGTATGTAATTGAATGTAATACACAAACAAGCAATATAAGTAAGTAAAATGTAATATAAATAAATATTACATTTTAAATCTAGCCTGGATATTGCTTAAAGATAATTAACTGTTGGTTCAATTATGCTTATTGTACTATACACTGCATATAAAGCTTATTGTACAAAGAGCAAGATTTAAATTAATATAAATAAATAAAAACATGTAACAAAATGACAATGCCACCCAAACCCCAGGTATTAAAGCAAAGGGGTATTGTGCAGCTTCTCTAACACTACAGTAGTGTATCATTTAACATGTGTAAAAACACATTCATTCAAGTTCTATATGACCCACATTAGGTAACACGGGTCCTTTTTTTCAGGACAGCTTAGAAGTTGCTCTTAAAAATCATGTTTAAAAAACAACAACACAACATATAAATTAAATATAAAAATGACATTATACCATAGCAAAACACAACTATAGACCAGCCAAACTTTTTTTTTTTCATAACTTAACATACTATAGGAAAGAAACGTTCAAAATAAACAGTGTTTTTTATTTTTATAGTTGTCCCTGAATGCATTCACCAACCCAAACATATTAGACTATATAATAGAATGAATTCTGAAAACAACATTACATTACAACCTGCACTAGGCCTATAAAGTAATTACTTTGCAAACATATATATATATATATATATATATATATATATATATATATATATATATATATATATATATATATATATATATATATATATATGTGTGTGTGTGTGTATATACCTCTGCGAATGAACACGTCCTGAAACTGTGTCATCTTGGTTGCCATGTATTGCTTCATCAAGTGTCCCAAATAATAGATTCTCAGACCAGATTTCCTGACCTGGAGATTTGTCTCAATGCTCAGGGTCCCTGCAAAGGCTAATGACAGCAATTACGAAAGAAAAAATCACAATAATTATGACAGTTGGGACTGTTAAGGCAATTCTGTGTTTAAGATGTATGCAAATACATACAAAACATGTATGTATTTCCGATCTGATAAAACAAAATAGATCTATAGAACTAGCTTGTGAGGTTTGGCTGAAACAGCACTGAACCTTCAGAAAAAAAATAATAAACAATAAAGAATATAATATATTGCCGATTCTTACGTTTATTTTATATTATGTATTTTATGTAAAGAAAATCCATGAGCGAAAACCCATATTAAAGGATTCAAAATACTGTTGTTTATCAAAAAGCGAATTTATACAGGACCCCGTGTTTATATAATTGTTTTGTGCCATCATCGCAGTCAAAGTGATACCTGTTGTCTGTAAACTGTTCAACATTGGTCTCCTCTGGGAAAGCAAGGTAACTTTTTCTAGCAACTTGTGAAGCAACTAATGGACATTAGAGAAATGTGCCTGCAGGAAATGTCTTGGTATTTTATATGGATTTATTTACTTACTTTAACCTAATGCTGTTAAATTCAAACTTTCAGACACAAGTGGATCAGTTTAGTCACATTCAAAGTGCCATGTCAGTGCTGTACACTTATCGTTTTGGTTCTTCTTAACACATAAGAAGAGTGTATAGATGCAGGCTTGAAAACATGTCATAGTTATACCTGCATGTACAGGATCCTATTAAGAATTAAATGATGCAATTAATCTACAAGTTTACAAGCAATATAATGACCCAGTATGATTTGATCCCCAGTGAATCTTGAGACATGATTTGTTTAGAGGTTTCCTTATATATTAGCCAGCATTCCCTGCTTTTCTAGGACAGACACAGATTTCAGAGGTACGGTTCTGCCTTGACAATTTTGAGAGGTTGGTATACATTTTTCTTTTGCATGCTATTGTTTTATTATTTCAGTAATTGTGCCAGTTTATTGCACATACATGCTAGCCATGATTACAGAAGTTTTAAAGGAAAATGAGACATTACACTAATATTTCCTTTAAAATGAGTGTGCATGTATTGTAGTCAGTTAAGTTTAAATGTGTATAATATAGTTCATGTTTTTGTGTGTTTGTTTTACACAGACATAATCAGTAGGCTTAATGTATCAGAAATGTATTATTATTATTATTATTATTATTATTATTATTATTATTATTATTATTATTATTATTATTATTATTATTATTTAACAGGTGGAAAGACATGGACACGCAGGTTGGAACAACTGCATCGGTCCACAACACTACCTTTGTGCGACCAGTTGGGTTTTACATCAGAGGTTTTTATGCTTTGCAGCACACTGATTATTATTTTGTATTCCTGTCAATTGTTTACATTGCAACATTGTTAGCAAACTTTCTGATCATGTCAATAATTTGGTTTGCAGACAGCTTGCATACACCAAAGTACTTTGCAATTTTTAGCTTAGCCGTGGTGGATGTCAGTTATAGTACAGCACTTATTCCAAAATCGATCGATGCTTTTCTTTTCAATGCCAGATTTGTTTTTTATGATGCCTGTTTAACGCAGATGTTCTTTGTACATTATTTTTCTTCGATGGAATCATTTGCTCTCTCTGTTTTAGCTTATGACAGGTTAATAGCTATCTGCTTTCCCCTGAGAAGCAACACACTCAACTCAAACACAAAAATGGTTTTAGTTATAATTGTTTCCTGGGTAATTCCTTTCGTTGTGGTTATGGTCATGGTCGCTCTCATTCCTCGATTGTCATTCTGTAAATCTACGATCATTAACAGCTACTTTTGTGATCACGGACCAGTATTTAAAAACACTTGCAGTGATTATTCTGCAAATTGGTTTATGGCTGCATTTTATATCGTTGTTTTATTTTTTCTCCCTTTGGCGTTCATTATGCTGTCCTATGTGTGCATTATAGTTGCCCTCTTGAAGATTGCATCGGCAGAAGAAAGACGTAAAGCATTTAAAACGTGCACAACTCATTTAACCCTAGTAGCAGTGTTTTATACACCGCTGTTAGTGACCTATATCATAGCGTGGGTAAACGTGACTATCGACACAGACACCAGAATTCTTAACACATCTCTGTCTGCGGCTATACCTCCTCTCCTTAATCCGATTATATACACTTTAAAGACTGAGGAAATTATGGAGCAAATAAAAAAATATTTCAGAAATCTAAAAATTAATGCTCTAAGTTGATCAAATGCATTTTTTTATCTTGTTAAATATAAATATTCAAAGTGTACGTTAGTTCAAACGTACACTTTGAAATCAAGATGGGAAATTAAACCACCACTTTGTGTATACTGCGGACTACAGTATACTGAGCACTACAGTAGTTTGGGGCGAATTCATATTGGTACTGACATTCATATTTTAATTTCTAAGGTTTGAATCTAAGATGAAATGTTTTTATGTTATTATTTTCCAGAAAGGTTTGTGTGCGTTTTGCTTTGACAATGTTTACTCATTTTTCTTGTATTTCTCTATTTTGTTTTGTAATGCTCACAAAAAAGTAAGACTAAATACTACTACTACAACTACTAAAAAAAAAAAAAAAAAAAAACTAAAAATACTAATAATAATAATAATAATAATAATAATAATAATAATAATAATAATAATAATAATAATAGAACTAGTTTTCTTATCGTATTATTAGAATAAAAACATATCTCATCATTTTTTTGTATGCTTTATATATATAGATATATAATTATTATATATATATATATATATATATATATATATATATATATATATATATTATAATAATATGTTTTAACACAAAACAGTACAAATGTACACACTTACTTGAAAGAACTTTCTTAATATTAATAATAAATAGTATTATTTTAGAATATGATTATTATTATTATTATTATTATTATTATTATTATTATTACACACAGTACACTTTCCCTATAATCTGAATAATGTAACCTCATGGTTTAACACATCATCAGACCTGCAGTTCTGTGTATTCCCTACATCACCTGCACCTAAACTAAAGCCACATACTGTACAGTAGGCTTTTAAAACCTATTAAATACTTTACACTGAACTTTGAATTAGAATGGTTTTAGAATGGACAAAGTAATGTTAATTGTATTGCCACAATTGTAATGGGAGAATATTCTCAAAAGATTTACAACACTCTTCAATAACATATATGCAAAAATCTTGAAATATATTACTTGTTTTACTGTGATGTATTTGCAGTACGGGGTTTAATAGCTAGTAACCATTATGTTACTGTTAAGACAAGTTGTACTGTAATTGTTTTCAGTCTGAGCATATTGTGAAAAAAATTAAAAAATGTGTGGACCATTTACAGTAGGTTTACACAATGTTTAATTAAAGGAAATCAGTGCACATATTAGAACATTTTAAAAATCATGTGTCCCTACATTCATTCTATAGTGTGCTTGTAATGTAACTTTCCAGAGTTGATTCCCAAAAAGTTTTTGATTCTGCTGCACTTCCAGTGTAATTTCTGGGTACCAAGTACAGTGTGTTGCATGGTAACAGCCAGTAGCCAGTGTACATTGCATACTAAGAACACCACACTAACAGAGTTCCACAATTCACATCAAGTAGGGCATTTGAAGTACTATCATATGAATGCATTGGGAAGACCTGAGCCTGATAACAGGCATCATTTGTTTTTGAGTTGTAATAATAAATACAGCAGTTATTAGCTCACTCTGTTGTGCAGAGGCTTCAATCCAAATTTAAAATAAATACTACTAATAATAATAACAATAATAATGTAAGGAGCTGTCTATAACAACTTACCCAATAACAAAATACCATTTCATTTTATTAGGTACCATTCCCAAAGCAGGGTCATTTTTATTTTTTTTTAATCTAAACAGCAGTAAATTAAAATGAATAAACTAGAATTTTCTTAGTGCTCGTTTCACTATTTCATTGTACTGTATGTAGTAATTTAATAAGTGAATCAATAGATCACCCCTGGGGGGTGACTCAAGCTAGATCACACAGAGGTAAAAGCTGTTTAATTAAGTAGAATAGACCCCTGTCTGAAGATGAAGAATTCAATACAGCACAACACATGGAAGGAGTCCTTTGGCAGTGTATACAACGTGGACACCTTGGAATAAAGCCTTTGTCCACTGTGAAAGGTTAGCATCTCTGGCAAGCCTGGCACACGTTTATTTACAGAAACAAAAATAAACACAGATACAAAAAAAAAACAGGTACAATCACCAAAATAAAAGGTTTAAACAAAACACACTAGGAACCCTTTAGGCTGGCAAAGACCTTCTGAAGGTTCTCTGCTTTTCCAAAATTCTCCTGTTCAGGCTGGGCATTAGTCTTCACTCAACTCTCCCTCCCTAACAATGGAATTAACCCCATCCCTGCCTAAATTAAATACAAAATAATTAATCTTTGTTTAAACACAATTTACATGAGCAGGGCTTGCGCCCTATCACATACCTTTCCTCTGTGAGTAGCACACATGCCCCCCCCCCCCTTTAAACCCCAGCCATTTCCCCACCAGTCCCATCCTATTGTTTTTTCTTTTGGCTTCTTGTGGGTGGGTTGTAGGGCGGGTTGGTCTGGACTCCTCTGTCTCCCCTGGTTCTCCATCTTCTATCAGGAGTGTCTGTTTAACCCCTTTTAAGACCCCTGGGTTTCAATGAGACAGTTCTTGTTTTAGTCCCCATGATAGCCCCTGGGCTTCTGTGAGGAGCTGCCTGTTTAACTCCCTTGCTACTCCCTAAATCCGATGGGTTGTTTTTCCCCTGTTGGGGCTCCTCTCTAGAGGGTGGCCCAAGTGTAGGTGTAAGCCCCTGGCTTGTTGACGGTGGCACCACTGGTAGTGGCTCTGGGCGGTGGCACTCTGACAGGGGCAGCATTGGCAACTGGGACACTGGACCCTTCAGATGTGTAGCTGGCTTTTGGCATGCTCCCCATAGCAGCAGGTATAGAGGCTCCTGAAGTTGGCCCAGCGCTTGCCCTTCTGAGTCTGGAGCCAGTGGAAGCTCCTCCCCCTCTGTCACTGTAGACAGCACGGGCTCCTCACACTTTGGCACTGGGAAGAGCAGAGGCACCACCCCTTCTGACTCAGTAACAGTCAGGTGCTCCTCCCACTTTGGCCCTGGAGACAGCAGTGGCCGCTCGCTCTTTGGTACTTGGGGCTGCAGTGGCTCCTCTCTCTTTGATACTCTGGAAGGTAACTCCTCATTCTCTTGCACTCGGGGAGGAAGCCCCTCATTCTCTGGCACTTGGGCAGTCCTGCTATGACTGTCTCTCACATCCCTGTTATTCTGTCCTCTCACTCCAGTCCTCTCTCCACCGCTGCTTCCCTAACCCCTCTAACCTCATCCCTCTGCCTCTCCCCCACTCCCACTCTCTCCCTTCCTGCACTCTCTCTGGTGCCCTCTGGAACTGTCACCCTTCTGCTAACAAAGCTGATTTCATCTCTGCCTTTGCCTCCCACCTCTCTCTCGATTTCCTTGCTCTCACTGAATACTGGCTCTCTCCTGATAACACTAACTCTTGCTGCCCTGTCCTCTCTCCATGTCCTGTCTCATACGCCGCATATCACTGGATGGGGAGGTGGGACTGGTCTTCTCTCTCCCCCTTACTCTTTTCTGTCCCCTCTGACCTCTCCTCACTCTCTGTTAACACCTTTGAATTTCATGCTGTCCAACTAACCTCTCCCTGTCAACTCCTGCTAATTGTACTGTACCGTCCTCTCCCTCCTCTCCCTCACTTCTTTGATGAACTTGATTGTCTCCTCTCCTCCCTCCCCTCTCTGTCTACCCGAACTGTCCTGTTAGGTGATTTCAATATTCATCTCTCCAACCTCACCAACACTACCAGATACCTTCCTCTCCTTGACTCATTCAACTTCTCTCTCCCTCCATCCTCTCCTACCCACAAAGCTAGCTGTTAACTGGACATCACTTTCTCCAGGACCTGCTGCCCATCCACCCTCTCTGTCACCCCTCTGGACCTCTCTGATCACTATTTCATCTCTTTTTCTCTGGCTCTCCCCTCTCTCCCTACTCCACCTACCCCCACTTTCACCTCCTGCTGTAACCTCCGCTCTCCCTCTACCTCTGTCCTTGCCTCCATCGCTCTTTCACCTCCCTCCTGTCGACTCATTCTCCCAACTCTCTGTAGACTCTGCTACCTCCACCATCTTCTCCCCCTTTCTCGACTCCCTCTGTCCCTTCACCTACAAACCTGACCGTCCCTCCCCTCCCCAAACCTGGCTCTCCTCTGTGGTCCTCTTAGCAAGACCCAAACTGTGCTCTGCTGAAAAGAAATGGAAGAGAACCAAACTCCCTGCTGCCCTAAACCTCTACCGCTCCCTCCTCTCCTCCTTCCTTCTTCTCTACTCTCTTCTCTGCTAAATGCTCCTATTTCCAATCACTTATCCAAACCTCCATTAACAACCTCCGGAAACTATTCTCTACTTTCACCTCCCTCCTCAACCCTCCCACTCCTCTTCCCTTCTCTATCTCCTCTGACCACTTTGCCTCTTTCTTCTCCTCTAAAATCTCTGATCTCCGCAAACTCTTTAATACCTCTCCATCCCCACCATCCACTCCTGCTCCAACCTCAACATCCTGTACTCACATTCCTTCTCCTCCTCCTCTCCCCTCTCAGCCTCTGACCTCTCCTCCTTCCTCCAGGGCCACAAACCCACCATGGGCACCCTGGACCCCCTCCCCACTCTGCTGCTCCTGCTCTACTCCCCTTCATCTCCTCCATTCTCAACACCTCTCTCCTCTCTGGCCTTGACCCCACTCCCTCCAGAACTACCGTCCTGTCTCCCTCTTACCCTTTTCTAAAACCCTTGAGCAGGAAGTACACCGCCAGTTCTCTTCTTTCCTGTCTAACCACTCTCTGCTCAACCATCTCCAATCTGGTTTCCGCTCTGCTCACTCCACTGACACTGCTCTCCTGTCTGTCACTAATTCACTGAACTCTGCCCGTGCTGCCTCTCTCTCCTGTGTTCTAATTCTCCTCAATCTCTCTGCTGACTTTGACACTGTCAATAACTCTATTCTCCTATCCTCTCTCGCTGACCTGGGAATCTCTGGCGATGCTCTGGCCTGGTTCTCCTCCTACCTCTCCGACCGCACCTACCAGGTAACCTGGCACGGCTCAACCTCCACACCTCACCCTCTCTCAACAGAAGTCCCCCAAGGATCAGTCTTGGGTCCTCCCCCTTACTCTCTCTACACCTGCTCCCTGGGCCCCCTCATCGCATCCTATGGTTTCTCATATCATTTCTATTTGATGATGCTCAGATCTTCCTCTCCTTCCCCCCCACCATCCCCTCCTATCTCTCCACCTGTCTGTTATCTGCTCCTGGATGCACTTGCATCACCTCAAACTCAACCTCTCTAAATCCGACCTCCTTTTCTTCCCCTCCTCATCTTCCCCCTCTTCTGATATCTATCTCCATTCCTCTGGAATCCACCACTCTCTCTCCCTCCTCCTCAGCCAAGAATGTCGGAGTAACCCTGGACCCCTGCCTCTCCTACTCCCAGCATATCTCCACTCTAGCGTGCACCTTCTGTTTCTTCCTGAGCAACATACGAAGAATCCGACTCTTCCTCACCAACTACTCCATGCAATTCCTCGTCCAGGCCCTGGTACTCTCCCGCCTTGACTGCTGCAACTCCCTCCTGGCCGGACTCCATGCGTCCGCCACCCATCTACTCCAGCTCATCCAGAACTCCACTGCTCACCCAGTGTTCTCTCTGCCTCGCTTCTCCACTGCTCCGCACACTCCACTGGCTCCCGATCACCCCTTGCATCCAGTTCAAGACTCGCCTACCGATGCCTTGACCAGACTGCACCCAACTACTTCCAGACCCCCATCTCTCCCTACACCCCTACCCGACCTCTCTGCTCCGCCTGCACTAGAAGACTGTCTGTACCTCCTCTACGCTCTCCTTCCTCCAGAGCCAGCTCCTTCTCCACCCTCGCCCCACAGTGGTGGAATGACCTTCCTATGGATGTCAGGACTGCCCAGTCCCTGACCACCTTCCGGCACCTCCTCAAGACACACCTTCTCAGACAACACTTGTAAAACTCGACTCTTCCCTTCTGGTCTATACTGTGCCTTTAAAGCACTTTAACTTGCATTTATCTGCTCCCTATTTTACTGTATTTAATCCTGCACTTAACCCAATCTGTAGTATTCACCTGCACTCATATCTAACCCTGATGTAACTACCAACTATCAACACTCTGCTCGTGAACTGCCCAGATATCAAATTGTACTATGTTTTGTAATTTCTCTTATGAGGACTGAAGTCATTGTATTTTGTGTCTTGCTCTCAATTGTACGGTAATTCTTGATATGTATTTTTCATAAACAAATGTAAGTTGCCTTGTAAGGGTGTCTGCCAATAAATAATAATAATAATAATAATAATAATAATAATAATAATAATAATAATAATAATAATAATAATAATAATAATAATGAATCATCACGCTGGTGCACAAAAAAACAAGAACAAAGGACTAGCTTTTTCAGCTCCTTTTTAAAGGCATGTGGACAGGGTTAATTGATAATCAATTAGTCAAATAACACCTGACCACTTTCTACACATTAGGTTTCAATTAGGCAGGGAAGAAAGTCTAACCTCCCACCTCTGCCATATCCAGCACACACTTTAATTTACCCAAACTTTCAAATTATACAAATTAAACACATTTTATTTACAAACCCAACCAAAAATACAGTATTTACAGGGGCATTCACCTGTTCTTTTTATGCCCTTTGTCAGGAAGACATGTCTTTAGTTCCTCCAGCAGTAGCTGTTGTCTGTCTTCTGGTGGCATGATGTTGCTAGATCCTCTTCCACCGTCTAAGTCATTTTTAACAAGGACGTCCCTTTTGGTATCAGTGGAGACAAAGAGTATGTAGCACACTCCATAATTTTTGGTTTCTCTTGTCCTCTTAAAAGTTGATTCAAGAAACACTTTTAAAATATGCCCCAATTTGCCTTCCTCCAACAACACAGTACATTCTTGAAATCATAACATTTTCTTTGAAGTAGGCACAGTAGCAGTTCTGCATTTGTGCAATAGTGAATCAATAGTAAGGCGCCATGATTGACCTACTGCACAGGTGCCGGTTTCACTGGGAAAGGCCACTAGTGTGGTCGCTTTAAACAGCCACATCAAATTAAATACTTCTGAGTAGGAAAATAAATTCATTGTGAGTGTCATTTAGAAATAAAGTACTGTATTTATTAACTGCTTTTTTTATCTGATGCTTGCATATCCATAGAAAAGGACCCCAAAGCAGATTGTCATTCATTGACACTCATTGTATCATGTTGAAATCTGAATGGGGTATGTCACTACTGGTAATACTCTAGGATTGTGATCTCGTAAGATTTTCAAATCTTTATAGTAGTTTGTATCATGTGCTGTCAGACATGGTATTGGAGGCTCAGGGGTACATTTTCCAAGCCAGGTAACTAGCTAATAAGCCTGCTATTGGAATTTCTCCAGTACTGTAGTCTCCACATTATCTACTATAATGTTAATTGACTGATATACTGATCTAAACAGATTCTTATTACCAGAGCAGTTGTTTTAAAGAGACACACGCACTTCACAGTTTTTGTGTTTGCTTTAAGCATATTACTGTAATTACATCCCAAATGAATGTAATTAGCTTGCACATTTAAAAACAGATTACTGACAAGTATTACTTCATCTCATTGGTTGGGGCTCTTTCCTATTCCCCAGTGAATACTAGAGTTACAGTTTGTTTTCCACTATGTTCAGCAATAAATAAGAAGGGTTTCTCATACTCAACAGCAGAATTCAGAGCAAAACAGGACCGGAAAGCACTGCAAAAGGGTTTGGTATGTACAATAATGTTTTTTGTTGCATGTGTCTTTATTGTACCTTGCCTTTGTTGTAATAGCTTTTAAGTTTCAGAAAACTAAAATGTCTGTCTTACATATATACAGTAGAGAGTCAATTATCAGAACTAATTTGGGACAATACTAGTTTGTATAATTGATTTGTATTGATAATCAAACAGGTAATAACAATTACTGTACCTTTAATAATGGATAGAATAAAGTTAACATGCACATGTACAGTACATAATACACAAGTACCTACTGATGATATATAGCTTGAAAACATTAAGCATACACAATTACAAAGCTTTACAAATCACTAAATTAATGCAATTCAATAAAACTTTAACACCAAAAGTTAAGGTAACGGAACACTGTATAAACACACCCTATACCAAACTTTGAAAATCATCAGAGAACAATTCAGTACAACTTTGACAAATTATAGAACTTTAGGAATCATTACACTTCTAAAATTCAGTAAAACTTTTATATACAGTACTTTGATACTTGCTGTTAAGGCATTGTAATAACTTGCAATTGAAATGAATACAATAAAAGTTCTTAGCTGCTCAATAACATAGACAGGATCTTCAGCCCTTGATGAAATTGAAGAAAAATCAAGTATGAGATTACTTTTTTAAATTTGCTTAACTGCAACAATTCAAAGCATACAATGCTCCATCTAAGGTTTTGGTGATCTGAATAATTCTATAACTTTCATTTGCCTCAGTCCACTGGTCCTTTTTTGGCAGCTAAATCTCGTAGCCGTTTTAGCAGCAGAAGCTGTGTGCGTAATACACCACACATAATTCATCCCGTGATTACGGGTGCTTTCGGTTGATTAGACAGAGAGGCTGATCAAAGATCAGATAATTGACTCTCTACTGTATATATAAATATTTGTATTGATGTGGTATACTACATCAGGTCAGCAGTTACACAAGAAATATTGCAATTATTATTATAATAAAGTTGGCTGATGACTGATACATTTTCACTCTGTGTAATCCCCATTAGCTGGAAATACGTTTAAAATTGTGAATGTTATATATTGTTATAAAATGGTGTGTCAGTATTATATATATATATATATATATATATATATATAGAGATAAAGAGAGATAGAGAGATAGAGAGAGAGAGAGAGAGAGAGAGAGAGAGAGAGAGAGAGAGAGAGAGAGAGAGAGAGACACAGACACACACACACACACACACACACACACACACACACTCAAAGTTTTGCATTGGCATTGCCAATAACGTGGACGGCAATTTCTTAAAGAAACTTTTTGAACAACTTCAACTGCATTAAAAAAAAAAAAAAAAAAAAAAAAAAATCTTCAGTAGTTTGTCAAGGGCAAGGAATAATGTTGACCTGACACAATGATGTGTTTTGTTCTCCAAAAGCATTCATTTGGTCTTTATTTTCTATTGTTTGTTTTTTTTTTTGTTTTTTTTTTTTTTGTTTTTTTGTTTTTTTTCCCCATATTGAAGGCCGATAAGTGCACATTTATGTAGGAGGATACTTTGAGTCGATGCTTCCCTTAAAAATAAATAAATACATACATAAATAACGTTAAATACATGTTCACTTCATTTCTGAAACTATTATTATTATTATTATTATATATTATTATTATTATTATTATTATTATTGAGGGTTTCAGGATTCCGGATCAGACCACAAGCTTGATAAACTCTAATACGTTTTCTGAACTTTACCTGACACCTTATGTATTGGGGTCAATTTTAATTTCAGGAAGAAAGAGACAGGACTGCATTTCCGATAATTCATTTGGATCTCTGAGGAGGACATTGTGTACATTGTGTGTGCTTTGTTATTTTTGTATTTTAGTATTTCATTTGTATTTGTGTACTTACGTTTGGGGAGTTCGTTGAGGGAGAGGCTGCGTAGTACAACAGGGTGCGCTCTCTGTCTCAGCACAGTGCTAGCCCAGCTTGAGTGCTGTTTTTGCTGTTTTGATGTATTTTTGTTTAACGCTTTTATTTGTGTTCCTGTATTGTTAAATAAAAGGGTTAAACAAAAACACAGCAAAACAAAACAGCAAAAACAGCACTCAAGCTGGGCTAGCACGGTGCTGAGACAGAGAGCACACCCTGCTCTATTCAGCCTCTCCCTTGAATAACTTGCCCCAAACAAAGCAACCTTTATACAGCATGGGGCTGGGTTTAACTGATCCTCAATTAACCAGTTAAGCTCCAGTCATATTCTGCACAAGGATTCGGTAAAATGGAATTAACCCCCTCCTTGCCAAACTTAAATACAAAAATGATAAAACACACTCAATTTCCACAGGCCTGCTGCAGACATATGATCATATTTGAAGTTTGGTGATGAATTAAAACCATCCCATCTAATGGAATGTGGACTATGTCTGCTAAAAACTGTCGTCTTATCTGAAAGAAAATATTGAGACACTCGAAATGAAAAACAAACAACACTGTGTTTACTGAATACATTATATTCGCCTGCAGTCATTTTCTTTTCCACAATTACTTATGTTTAAAATACCTTAGGCAAGGTAATCCAAGATTTGTGCTAATTGGGGTCTGTGAAACCAGCCCTTAGAGTAGAAGCACGGCATGAACTCGTATACATTGTGATATCAAACAAAATACATTATATTCATGGACTGTAATATAACTCACACACAGTAAATTCATTATAATTCACTTTTTTAAAGCTTACTGTATGTGCAGAAATGCTTATTAAGTATTTGGTAACCTTCGGGTATTCAATTATTATTATTATTATTACTATTATTCACAGGCTGATCAAGACTTTTGGAAGAAAACAACTAGCAATGGCCACGCTGCAAGGATCGGAAGACCTCAGTAACTTTACCTACCCATTGGGGTTTTACATCAGAGGATTTTATGCCCTGCAGAATACTAATTATTATTTCATGTTCTTGGCTGTTGTTTATGTCGTAACACTGCTAGCAAATTTTTTAATAATGTCAGTCATTTGGTACGCAGAAAGTCTGCACACGTCAAAGTATTTAGCTATTTTTAGCTTAGCTGTAGTAGACGTCAGTTATAGCACTGCACTCATTCCAAAGGCAATACACACGTTCCTGTTCAACTCGAGATTTGTATATTTCAACGCTTGTTTAACCCAGATTTTCTTCGTACATTATTTTTGTTCAATGGAGTCGTTTGCTCTCTGTGTACTGGCGTATGACAGGTTAATTGCTATATACTTTCCACTGCGATGTAATACACTGAATTCGACCACAAGAATGATGCTAGTTATTCTAATTTCTTGGATTATCCCTTTAATTGTCGTTGTGATTATGGTTGCTTTAATTCCACGACTGCCATACTGCAAAACTACAATTGTAAACAGTTATTTTTGTGATCATGGACCAGTGTTTAAAATAGCTTGCGGGGACTATTCTCCAAATTGGTTTATGGCTTGCTTTTATACTGTTGGGTTATTTTTTGCTCCATTCGCTTTTATTGTGTTGACATATGTTTTCATCGTAAGGGCACTTTTAAAGATAGCATCCGCTGAAGGTAGGTGGAAAGCATTTAAAACGTGCAGTACACATTTAACCTTAGTAGCTATATTTTTCATACCAATTTTAGTGACCTATGTCGTAGCGTGGGTAAATGTGAATATCGACACAGACACCAGAATTATTAATACATCCTTATCTGCTACCATTCCCCCTCTGCTAAATCCAATCATATACACATTAAAAACGGAAGAAATTATGGAGCAAATAAAAAAGTTGATCAAAAACAGAAAAATCAGCGCCTTAAATTGACAATCTTCAGACTGCGTGAGCAGCTTTTAATATCTCTGTGTGTGTGTGTGTGTGTGTGTGTGTGTGTGTGTGTGTGTTTATTTAATTTAAATTAAAAATAGTAGCTTATTGGGATATGGTTAATATCTTTGCATTGGGCCCTGTCTAGAACCCTCAAAAATGATATTGAAATGGAAAGAAATATACTTCGTTTTTGTGTTCAGTTCAGTTTACTTGGATATTATATTTTTTCATACACTTATTCACCCAGATTATTTATGTATGCAGAATAATGTGAAAATGGCAGCAAAATATTAAACCATGTATAAAGGTTTTGAAAAGCCTTTTTTTTTTTTTAACTGGGTGTGGTAAACAGCTGCTGTTTAGATCAATTGCATACTTTAGTTTATTAATTCATTAAATGAAAAGCAGTGTTAGGAGGCATGCTATCTGAGAGAAAGAGAAAGATCTTAAAGACTCTAGGAAGTCTAATACATGACTAGACAGACACATTGGTCCCTACTCACTTTAACTTTAAGGACTGTTTTTAAAGCTCATTTTTTCATTAATCAGCTTGAAGTTTATTATTATTATTATTATTATTATTATTATTATTATTATTATTATTATTATTATTATTATTATTATTATACACATTAAACTTTCACTAGGCTGTATGAATCTGGACTGAGTGAAGAGAAAAGCCATTTTGAGTGAACCACATCTCAAAAAAATAGAATTGCTTGATTGGCGAGTTGTCCACTCTAGTCACCAAACCTTAACTGTATTGAGTGACTCCAATTCTCTTAAAGATAAAATTAACAGGAAGCATCATTCTTATTTAAAAGACAAAAATGGACAAATGAATTTGCATCATTCCAAAGCACTATTTTAGGAGAATATAACAACTATTCAATTTAAATACAACAATATTCTGGCTGTCATGTTGCACAAGTTTACTTTATAAAACATTTTGCAGAATAAATTAATACATATTTGCAAGAAAACACTTTGCTGAATAAATGCATACATGCGTAATTAATAAATGAATAATGAATCCCCAGAGTTCCCCAGTGGTTCACTTGGTAAAAGCACAGCCAGTCATCGTATTGAGTGAGCTCAGTAAGCATGCTTTGAATTGTACTCACACCAAGAGGGAACCTACAGGAAGCTTTCCATTGGCCTTGGTAACATCTGGGGCTCACATCTGGCAAATGAAAGGAGCCCATTGGCTTGAAAACTGATTTAAAAAATATATAAAGAAACAAACAAATAAAAAACTAAGAAAGTCAAATAGTATGATAGAGTATATGTGGAAGAATAAAATCATCATGTAACTTGAACTGAAAAAAGAAAACAATTACAAACGACAGACCATTTTAACTTCAGGTTCATGGTTGAATACTTTTCTGAGTCACTATATGACATCTATAAATAAATTGTTCTGTGTCTATTTGTTTGATTAAAAATATTGTTTGGTTAAAATAATGTTCTCTTGAATAAATAGGTGTTTGTGGGTTATCAACAGTTCACCATACTGAACCAAATTACAATAGTTTGTTAGAGTCTTTATCCCCATCATTATTTTCCTTATTATTTGTACTACAGTAATACAGTTTGTAAAAGTAACTGATATTTAGTTATTCATCCCTGTGGTTTATATCTTTTTTGCATAATAGCAGTGTACTTCATTCAAATAAAATAAATAAAAAACAATTAAATAAATAACAAATACATTAATGAATAAATTACGTTTTTGAAGCTGTGGTATTATTATTATTATTATTATTATTTATTATTATTATTTATTATTATTATTATTACAGTTGTTGTTGATAACACACCCTCCTACATGAATATTGTTTTGTTAAAATGATGACAGACCTACAGTATGTGTTAAAAGTCAACAGTTTGGGCAAAATTCTCATAAGGTAATTATGCTAAAAGTAGTTGTAATATTTCAAATTGGTTAATTTACCCCAGATTTAGTATTCTCATTGGGTTGTTATAACTGTGGGGTAAAAACATTCTTTATTTATCAGTAACAAGATGTTGGTATTTTACCTAACAAGTGGACCAAATGCTTCTTATTAAGTGCTTATTAGCACAATTATCCATTCTCAGAAATCTGATGTGATCTTTTAAATAACGACTGCCTGCATATATGTATCTCGTATGCCCCAGGGTTCAAATATTTGTCAGATATACTTACATATACCAACTAATTCGGCTAGAAAGGCTTATATTTTTTTACTTTTTTGTGATTGACTTTTGATGCAGTTGTTTTCTCCGGGTATTTGATAAACAATTCCCTTCAGCCAAGAAGAAAAAAGAAAACAGGGCTTTTATGATGTGCCGTTTTTTGGATGATGATAATAATAATATTAATATATATTCTATCAGTAATATATATATATATATATATATATATATATATATATATATATATATATATATATATATATATATATATATTTTAATGCGAGGGATCCAGTAATTGTATGAATTAAATAAGCGATTAAAACCAAGATTAGCTGAGATTAAAGTTTGTAATCTCGAGACAGCCCTAGTTCTGTTATTAGGCACACTGGGCCTGCATTCATCCTAGCCCATGAAAGGACACTCACAGAACTGTTCACGTGAATTGCACCCTCTGGTCTGTGACTGTTCACGTGAACAGAGGGGAAAGAACTGTATGGGTGGGGTGGAGGGGACTTTGGTTGACTGAGGGCCAATAACAACGTATCTGTTCATGTTTTTTGTAGATTATTTAAGGGAGCCTGTGTATTTGTTCGTAGTGGGTGATTTGGAGTGCTAGAGAACTGTGTCACCTGTTTGTCTGCTGTCCTGCCAATAAAAAGAAATGCTGCTTTGACTGCATACCTGCCTCATGCTTCCTTTGTTGCAATAAAAAAGTTAATTTATTTCATTTTTACAACATTTTTGATTGTTAAAAAAAAATAAAAATTAAGCCTCAATCAAACATTAATTCATTTTTTTGGAAAGAAACTAAAAGACTTGAAGGTCCCTATTTAGCAAATATGTGCGCAACCACTATTACTGGGGCAAAAATTACAGTGTTAGCGAACCGCTGTGATAGCGCACGAAAAAGTCATTTATCAGTCGGGTCTCATGCATGGGCTAACACACATCAAATAACAAATCATGCGCCCAGCCAATCAAAGTACAGTGGAGGGAGTAAGGTTACAGTAGGGTTGCCACCTGTTTGGGTTTGACCCGGGCAGTCCAGGAATTGCATCTGTGTACGGATGGCAGCAATTAACAAACTTGGACGCCCTAATGTCTGGTTTTAATTGAAACGCATACGAAACACCAGCCTTCCTTTAATATTTTCTTTGACATACCGTATAACGGGACATTTTGGAGTGGAATTTATTTTGGCTTTATTGGTGGTTTGGATTGAATAACCAATATTACTTCCACCAATCAGAGTGTGGCATACTGTGTGATCCCACCCTCTTACAGACTGGTGGTATGCAGCACAGGTTAAAGAAGCTTGTGCTGGACAAGTGAAAGTATGTGTCTGATGTCAAAGTGAATATGAGAATGGCAATGAGTGATGAAGCCGATTTGATTAAAAATTAAGTTCTGACATTTATAATGTGTGCATTTTGTTTGCCCTGGTGACTCTTCATTAGTGTGTGCTATTTACAAAACCAAAACCATTCTTAAAACAGTGTTGTCACTGTCCCTGTGGAACTGAGTGCCAGGAACTGATTTACCACTCAAATGCGCTTTGACAACCTTAGTCCATTTGTACCACTCTTCCATCTGCAGCAACCGATGTAGAGGGGCAGCTATGGTGGTGAATAGGGCGACAAAGTGTGGTAGTAAGAGGCAGTAGTAAGGCTGCCGGGCTGGCAATCGGTAGCCCAGGTCAGGGTTACCGTGGGATGGAGAAGGCTGGTGGTGGAGCTCGCTGGACTGCGTCGTCACCCGGTGGGGTTGGCTGGTCCCCCCAGTTTGTCCAACGCAGAAGCCGGGTCCTTCTGTATGCAGCTGTGGGTAGCACCAGTGTTACACCAGACCTGGTATCCACCAGCGGGTGCAGCGGACCCCTACAATGCGGACAGTGATGTATCAGAAGTCCCCCACCACCGACTATAGCTGGGCTTGGCAGACCGATGCAAGAGATGGGCGAGATTTCAGCTGTGCTTTTGGCCCCTTCCTGGCTGGACGTGGTGGCTGGATGTGGCGTGCTGACGTGCTGTAAGCTGCATCTGGGGGAGCTCAGCCCCATTCCCCCGGCAGGCTGGCCGCAGTTCCAGGAGACCGGGCAACAACCTCCGGGAGCCAGGGCAGTGTAGGTGCGATGCTGTCAGCTTTACCCTCCCAAAACTGTGCTTGGCGCACTGCGCCCAAACACTGTCCCTCTTGGCTGCCATCTCCAGTGCCTGCAGTGTTCTCGGGTGGGCAAGGTGGACATGAGTGGGCAGCGTCTCAGCTCTCAGGGCCTCCAGGAATTGGTGCTTGCGAGCTACTCCTGGAACCCCAGCGGCATATGGGCTAGCCCAGATAATAATCACACTCAGTAGATACCAACATGTAAGCATTAGCAATTCAAAATTAGTGTTGCACTTCAAATAACTTGTGCCTCTCTTTATTTTAACTTATTTATATAAATGCACATTTATCAGATAAGCAAAAATCAATACAGCAAAATCAATCAATGTTTTTGTTTCGTTTAACCCACATTTCATTTGTACACAACATTCACAATGTATCTGCAAACTGAAATCTGTACTTCTTACGGGTACAAAACAGACACTGTACTGTATGTCAGGTAAACACAATCACCACTCTTTATTGATGTTTCAAAAAATCTGCAACTTTATTGACTCACAACAATAACAGCACGTATAAACTCTAAGCTGTAGGAATGCATCTCTGCCAGTAGACGGCAGTACTAACACAAATGAACTCTTAACAAATTAATGACCTTTGCCTCAGTGTTAGTGCCTTGCCCTGGGACCAAAACATATATCTTCAATATATGATGCAATAAATCTTCCCTTGTAGTACATGGTTCAAATCTCTTTCTACCTTTCTTTGTAGTATATATTTTTATGAATATCATTTTAACACATGTATGCTTTTGAATCACATATTTCTACTGTAGGCTACAGTCACATTTACTTACATACAGAAATGTATGTAAAGATTTATAATTGTCTATCAGTCATTCATACGTCAAATTAGAGTTAATTATAATTTTGGATAATTATAAGATTTAAACTTGCATTGCATGCATATTAATGATATAAATTTTAATTCACAGGTTTATAAATTCATTATTTTAGCACTATACCAAACGTGGTATCTTATAAGAAACACAATTATAAAAGCTGACATCATACAGGCCTGCTTTGGATAGAGATTTTCTCATTATTTGGCTCTGCAAGAGCATTTAAAAATAAATAAATAAATAAATAAATTTTGCATGTGCCTTTAACACTAGCAGGTTGCTTGGGAATTTGATGTCCTTGTGTTATTGTCACAGTTACATGCATACTGTATGATATAAAAGGCTTACCATTATTATTATTATTATTATTATTATTATTATTATTATTATTATTATTATTATTATTATTATTATTATTATTATTATTAATGACTGAAGTTTGAATGACTATAGAGCTGCTTAGGGCAATCTGGGGATCAGAAATGGGCAGAGTGTTTTTTTTTATTTTTTTTTTTAAAGTAACATATTTTATGTTAGAGGATTTTCTTCAGGGTTTCTTTCCCCAAAGATTTATTCATAATGTCCTCGCGTTACAAAGATGAAGGCTGCGCTGTGAAATTATGCCTGTTGGCAGCAGCGATCGCTGATTTCTATAGAATTTTTCCAGACTATATTAACTTTCACTGCCACATTATAAGATCACTTCATTCAGGCAATTCAGCATATATGGGATCAGGTGATGCTGTGTGTACTACCCTGGCTTCGAACCCTCCTGTCTGGATGGTTGACAGCTGCTGAGGAAGCATTCAGCACCCCGCTTGGGCAAATACAGGTAGTGGGCACTTGAAAGGAAGGTGACGGATACTGATGAAACGGACTGAAGTGCAGCATTAGTTTGTTCCCAAAATTGCTACTGCCTGCTGCATCCTGCACAAACTCTTGTCAACAACAAAATGAGGTGTTCTGGAATCAGTGGCTGCCTGTGAGACAGGTGGGCAAGGTTACCTCAGTGGCCAGTTTCAATTGGACAGCAGCGATCTGAGGAGGCTCATGCTGTCACAGATTCTCTCCTTAAGTTGTGTTGGATTTCCTGTTGTGTTAAATATTTGCATTTGCAATTTTATTTGGTCAGTTCTGAGAGGGCATCAAGAACTTGTTGGTCTATATGTTGTTGCGCTGTTTTGGGTGATCGAGCTGGCACATGACATCCAGTTCACCAACTATGTTTATTAACGTGGAGGGCAGACACACATTTTCTTTGGACATAGCTGTTATCAAAAAAGGAACGGGAATTAATTCAGTTAGACATTTAAGCAGCTCACTTTTGAATATAAGAACTCTCCCAACCAGAACAATAAAAAAATAAGGGAATAACACATCACAACAACACAAATGAGGGGTTTTAAAACTCTGTAGGTGCATTTAACAGACTGTCTGCTCCATTTGAAATTGCAAATGCAGTTTCTGCTGCTCAGCATGTTAAAGGGTATACCCCATAAACAACAGCATGATACACAGTAACCCACGCCCACTGCACACCAGCTCATACCTGCAAATCTAAAGCTCCTGAGACTCTCTGTTCCCATCTGAGAGAGAGAGAGAGAGAGAGAGAGAGAGAGAGAGAGAGAGAGAGAGAGAGAGAGAGAGAGAGAGAGATCTTGTTATTTTGTAAATTAAATTTTGTAAATGTCTGTTCATTCTACATGGCTCATGTTTGTTACAACTGTACATGATCTTGTGCCTGGACTAATGTGGGTTCATTAAACAAATACAGTTTACAGGGTCATATTTTCACAGTGCTGCTGCAGTCATTATCCAGGTAATACAATACAAGGTAATACAAGATCTCTCAACCACCATTGTGTCATTCTGCATTAATGATCGATACAAAGCCCATCCTCTCTATTTTTTAGTGCCCCTTTAGTTTGTGATTTTGCATTACACTTTCAAATCAATAATGAATCATTATAACATGTGAGAAAATTGTCAAATCAACAATTTCTCTATTTCAGAACCACGTGGTACTTGCAGCAGCCTTCACTTAGCAGAGTGTATCATTAGCAGTTAGATGAGACACAGTGCTGCTCTTTGAAAGGCTGGTAGTCGTTTTTTTAGTAAATTGCCAGAACACTGTCCAATTGACCTCGATCTTAATGTATTACCACAACAGAAAAGTGACAGAAGATCTTTCAACTCTTTTTTCTTCTGTAACAGTTGTTTATGATAAATTTAATGCTATTTTCTAATTTGTGTCCAATTACAACTCATTAACCCAACAAGAGAGTGTTTGTTTAAAGTTTTCTTTTCTTTCCAGTTGCTCGATGTAGGAACAAAAGAAAACTGTTGTGACCAAGGCAAAGGCCAAGCTGCCATTATATCTGAAACCAGATACAGGCAACCCCTGACCGGCACCCAGTTATACTAGTACTTGCATCAGCTTGTCCTTGCACTGAACAGCTCCATACCTTGCCATATTCTACTACTGCTCTTAATTGGAACTACTTCCTGTATCTTGTATTTGACTTTACCCTGACAGGTGTCTGTACTCACATTTTTTGTAATTGCTCTTATTTGAAATCATTCTCACCCATTCATCGATAATACTACTAGACTTTACTCCTATAAGCAGATAGTTAGTCCAACCCGCTCTTACATATAATTATTACTTTATTCTCTTTGTTTTCATCTTATTTGATTTTAATCTTTTGCTACCGATTTTCTTGTACTTTATTCTTATCTGTAACGTGATATTCTGAAATGTGATATTTTATAACAATTGTAAATCTCCCTGGATAAGGGTGACTGCTAATAAATAAATAAATAAAGAAGAAGAAGAAGAAGAAGAAGAAGAAGAAGAAGAAGAAGAAGAAGAAGAAGAAGAAGAAGAATCGAAGCCCTAAATTAGTTAACTACAGTACATCATTCTACTTGTGCAACAGTAGTGACTCCTAACTAAGTGGGGAGACTAAACAACAGAACCTGCTTGTTATATATATATATATATATATATATATATATATATATATATATATATATATATATATATATATATATATATATATATATAAAAAAGTCCTTTGAAACATGTAACATTTTGTTGTGTATAATACAATATTATTACATGACGTTTTTTTCAAAAAAAGCAATGCACACACACACACACACACACACACACACACATATATATATATATATATATATATATATATATATATATATATATATATATATATATATATATATAATCAAATGCATTGCTTTTTTTGCAGTACTTTTTATTACACACAGCAAAATGTTGCATGTTTCAAAGGACACTTTTTAATTTCATAAGAAATGTAATACAGTAATATAGCATATGCAGCACATCAGGCACGCAGCTGAATACATGCAAATTCAGTTAAGCTCTTTTTTTTTCTTTTAATTTAGTTCTCGTAGTAAACTATTCAGCAAAATGAATTTGCACTTTCCACAATGTCTCAGAATTTCTATTTGTTTATGTGCAGGGTATTAACAAGTGTGAATCATTAAAAAACATTGCTACTACTTCGCTGGGTTCTTTGAACTAATGGGCTCTGATATGTGATCTTTTTTCTTTCTTTCTGGTTGTTAAACTGCAAGTACATATTAAACTAACAACATATAAACCACAATCCATGTGTAATCCAGAGATTATTAAATTCTAGGAGTTGCAAAAATCAAAAGAACAAAAAAAAACTGCTTGTATCGATTACAATTTTAGCTCCAAACCTTCAACTTAATAACCTTAAAGTCACTATCATATTGCAAATGTGCTATTCAGTTCTCCAGCAATATGATAAAACAAGTATTCTCTATAAAATACATGGAAATGAAATGTGTATGTTCAGAGCATAGACGAATAGACAAACACATATTCTGAGATAAAACTATGAAGCTCAGTCAACTGACAAGTGGTTTAACAAAATAAATGATGTAATTAATGTGAAAACAAAGGGCCTTATTTAAGATGCATTTTTTAGACAGCAATACAAAAACAATGTAAAGCTAACAAAAAAAGTACTCTAAAAAATATTGAAATAATTTAACAGCTCTTCACAGCAACTTAGTTCTTAGTTTTGTAGTTAATTTCAATTTTTAATTACATGGAAAATTTCCATTACCTACGTTGCTTCAAAATAGTTAAAAATAAATAAATAAATAAAAAGATTCCGCTTCCCTGTACCTGCACTAGTTTATCAGAAAAGCATAAAGTGTTAAAATACTTTACTGTGGGTGGTAGGCCTTATGAGTAGTGAAGTGTTTTCTAATGAAGCTGTGAATTGTTACAGAACATTAAATAAACCCAGTGGAGATTCATTAGGCTGCTGCTTAGCAGAAGAGAAGTGTTTAGTTTACAGAGGTCTCCTAAGGCATTCATTAGTCAGCATCCACATCAGATTGCAGTAGCTGTTTAATTAATTAATTCATTGATTAATTGAATAATAATAATAATAATAATAATAATAATAATAATAATAATAATAATAATAATATGTTTCTGATGTATTAAGCCTACTCATTATGTCTGTATAAAACAAACACACAAAACATGAACTATATTATACACATTTAAACTTAGCTGACTACAATACATGCACACTCATTTTAGGAAATATTAGTGTAACGTATGTCTCATTTTCCTCTAAAAGTTATGTAGTCATGGCAAGCATGCACGTGCAATAACCTGGCACAATTACTGAAGTAATAAAACAATAGCATGCAAAAGAAAAATGTAGATCAACCTCTCAAAATTGTTAAGGCAGAACCGTAAAATAGTAATTATAATAATAATAATATGAGCTTGGGGGTGAGCCAAGCTGGATTCACAGAGATAATGACTGTTTAGTTAAGCAGAGTACACCCCTATCTGTCTGATGCTGAAGAATAGGTTTCTGCTTTACGGCATGCTATTCTTAAAAAAGTAAATCCAATTTATATAGATGTGGGCTCTTGTGACAAGACATGGAAGGAACCATTTGACAGTATATACAATATGGCCACCTTGGAATGAAGCCTTTGTCCACTGTCAACGGATAGCATCGCTGGCAAGGCTGGTTACCTGCACAACGGAGATACAGAAACAGAGAGCTGCAGTTAAAGCACACAGGCGTATGTTTATTTCCAGAAACAAAAATATACACAGGTAAAATGACCAAAATAAAAGGTTCACACTAAACACACCAGGTACCCTTTATGCTGGGCGTTTGACTTCACGGACTCTCCCTCTTCAACAAAGGTTCTTGCTCCCTTTATATACCATGTGGCTAGGACTTGATTGATGGTCAATTATTCAATCAAGACCCAGTCACATTCCCCATGTCTATTTAACAGAGACGCAATTAACCCCATCCCTGCCAAACTTAATACCAAAGTAGTTAATTTTTGTTTAAACCCAATTTACATGTGCAGGACTTCTGCCCTGTCACGTAGCTCCCCCTTGTACGTAGCACACGTCTGGCACCGGCCACCTCCTTCGAGTAATACCCCCATTTACACCCCAGCCATTTCCCCACAATTCCCATCCTATCCATTTTTCTTCTTTTTATTGTCTTGTGGGTCGTTGTAGGGCTGGTTGATGCCAAGGACCAGCAAGAGAGGTTGTAGGCCCCACCTGATGCAGTCAGGGCGGCGGGAGAGCAGGCTGCCAATCTACATGGTGTTGCCCCAGGCAGAGCTGCGAACTCCAGTGACCATGCAGCAAC